>NC_140068.1:40420817-40836827 GCF_964194135.1 Talpa europaea
TTCCTTTAATACAGAAAGTTGGGGGGGGTAGTGACAGTCACAGATCATCTTCTATTCTGCAGGTTGCCTGTTCACTTGCTTAGTAATGAAGTAGGTAGATAGGCAGTGTCAGCATAAGTAGCAACAGTTACATTTACTACAGGTAAGGATTTTTCAGAACCATGAGCTTTTATACATTTTTTCCATTTAACATTTGTGACTGTCACTACCCCACCTCACTTTTTGTATAAAAGGGAAAAAAAAAACCTCAATCTGCTTGACTTGAATTTTCTGCATTTGCAGTGATATAATACATTTGTATATAAACTGTTCTTTACAAATTGCTTTTCATACTTTTAGCATATGTCTATAAAATGTTATGGTAAATAATAAGTATTATTTTAGATATGCTTACATAGATGTGCATCAGTGCTTATTTGTTGTGGCTTCTGAATTTAATATATTTCATCTACTCAAGAAAGTAGTTCTAATGCCAATATCACCCAAAGTTCCGTTTATTTGGTAGAGCTTGTTCATTAAAAACATATTAAAGAGAAATATTCATAGTGCATAACATAAAGACCATTAATTGTAACTACTTAAAATTACAGAATGATTTGAGATACAGTCATTCCAGGTCATAATAACATCATTATTCAAATATAATCAATGTTAAAGCAATTTTTTCTTGTATTACTAGGTTTGGTTAATTGGATGCCCATATGGGAAACAAAATGTATTTTTTCAAACCCTGTAAAAATCAGTGCTAGGCAGATTTCAAGTTTAATGTAAAAGTTAAAACAATAAGACTATTTTTAAATAATGTAGGAGGCTGTCTTGATGACCTTAGATTAGGTAAAAATTTCCAGACAGGTTTAACAATAACAAACAGATTATAAATGGGGCTGTACCAAAACTGAGAACTTCTGTTCCTCAAAAGACACTAGTTAAAGACAGAAAAGGCAGTTCATAGGATGGAAGGTATAATATATTTATCTATTAAAGGACATGTATCCAAAAGATGGGGAAAGCAGAAAATCGAATAGAAAATGACAGCTCAATAGAATATCACTTATATCTTGTAAGTACCTATAAGTGCAATTATATCAGCACTTAAGGTACACACCTTGATTAGGCATCCTGTTTATACAAATTGAAAGCATGTGCAATAGCCACTATATATGCTCAAAGAAAGAAAATATTCAGTGTTGGCAAGGATGTAGACCAACCTCATGTACTGATGGTGGGAGTGTAAATTGATAAAAACACATTGGAAAATTATCTGGCAGTAACTACTAATGCTGAACATATGCCACACATATGATCCTATATACACAAAAGATGTGTGTACATATGTTCACCAAAAAACACAAAAAGAATGTCCATAACAGTGTGTTTATATTAGCACCAAACTGGAATGACCCAAATACTCATCAAGAATGGAATAAAAAATATATCATACATATTTACATATTAGAACACTAGTTAATTAGTCCCATCTTATACTATTCAGAAGGATCCACAACTATTCACAATATAGATAAAAGTCAAACACAATTCCAAGTGAAGGGAGCCAGCAGGCAAAAGAGAAAACATGGATTTCATTTATATCAAGTTTCTGATTGTTTCTTATCTGGGTGTTAGTTTACCAGGGATGCATTCATTTGGGAAAAAAAAAACTATCAAACTTCATATATTTCTCTTCATGTATATTAGATTCAATTTAAATGTTTAAAAACAATACCTCTGATACTTGGAGAGTGTTGAAATTCTAAGAAGGATATAATAACAATTTGCTGAGATGTATTTTATCTCCTCTAATAGAAGTGTGTATGTGTGTGTGTGTGTGTGCAGGGAGTTGCCTTTTTGTGAATCTCAGCATGACCGACAAAAGAGCCATTATCCTCAATGAATATTTCTAATTCAGGTGAATCAAATACTTGAAGTATTTTTACCTGCTTTCCTTGTATCTGCAGGGTTGGAAAGCTAATTGTATTCAAAGGATAAACTTTCTTTTTACTTTGTATCACCTTTTTTGACCTCAAATCGAATTAATTTGCAAATAAGACTTGTAAAGTCATTTCACGATGTGAGTTTATAAAATCAAGTACATTTTTAAAAGCTCTTAATATTCTTAAATATAAGAATCTTAACCTTTACCTTCAGTTTTTCACATCCAGGAGTGTCAGCTAGGAGTTGGCTATTCCCTGCTCACAGGATCTGGTATTGTTTATCTTCAGGGTATTCATGTCACAGATCATCTCCCGTCTACATACTTTTTTAAACCTGCCCCAAAAGTAAATAAAACTAAGTCATGAACCTTAATTTTTTTCTCAGTAAAGGTTTCTACAGTTTTCCGAAAGGTAAAGAAAGAAGGCTTCCTTTCCCTGTCCCTGTAGGGATGCCAGGAAAGTTTGGTTTTTGAATGACAATCTGTAGGTCACTTGCTTCAGAATCACTGGGGGTTCTTTAAAATATCACATCCTTGGGCCTTCCTGTGATGCACAGGCCTTGAAGTCTAAGCACTAGCAAGCTGTCACCAGCCATTGCTGCATAAGATCGATCTCCTGACTTACCTGGGACTCCCCTCAGCAGTATTTCAGCCTATCTGCCTGTTCTGCTCCCTGCTCTGTCTCTGGTGAATCCTCTCACCCCCACATCTCTGTCCTGTACCCCAGTTCCTGTATGTATAAATAAATAAAAATAAATCTTAAAATAAATAAATAAAATATCATATTCTCATCCCCCCATTGGACCTATTGATCAGAACTTTTGGCTGGAGACTTGCAAATTTATGAGTTTCATAGTGTAATATTGATATACACTAAGTCTCAGAATCACTGGGCAAAACCTCCATGCCTGTAGCCCTAATTGAGCTTTCTGTGGTTAGGGAAGCTACAGCTAGCAAGCAAGTATATAAAATTTCACTGTAGCATTCAAATAACCCCCCCCAAAATCATTTAAATGAAAAGCAATCAATTGGCATGCAAATGTCCAACAAAAAGAAAGTACATGATTTAACTTGTGGTTCTGATTTCCAATTTCAATATTTTTTTCATCCCATTTGGAATTTTTTCAACGCTCTTAACCACCCCTCAGTATGTGCTTCTCCTTCCCAATCTAAAAAAGAAAGATTCCAGGCAACTTTGAATATGATCTAACAAGGTCTCCACTCTGTCTCTGGAACTGCTAGTAAGCCTCTAAGTAATTGATTAAAAGGGAGATGCAGCTCTCTCGGGCTCTGAGCACACCACCTTTTCTACATCCTTTCACTACTGCGTAGTACCAGGACACACCTAACAAAATCATAGAAAATAATTATCAGACTAAAATTCCTTTAAAAATGATTGCATCTGGGGCCTCCCTGGTGGCACAGTGGTTGAGCTCTGGGTTGCGAAGCTGCCCACAACCTCTGCAGCGCTGGTTCGATCCCCGGCTGCTCCCCGTCCACCGGAGGAGGGTCCCACATGGCGCGCAGACCTCTCCTGCCGCCCGCTGCTCCCCTCAGCAGTGTACTTCGGTCCTTCTGCCTGCTCTGCTCCCCGCTCTGGCTCTGATGAATTCTCTCGCCCTCCCGCGCTTCTGACTGTACCCAGTGCTTGTATAAAATAATAAATAAAAAATGTTCCCTTTACCCAGCATAAAACCTTAATAAAAAGAATTATTTAAAAAATAAAAAATAAAAAATTGAAGGGATCCTGATAGTGTTGGCTATTTAGACTTCCTGAATGGGAGGCAGTTGGGAAGGAGGACAGAGCAAAACAGAGATAGGAGATGGAATGGAAGAAGGAGACTTGTAGAGAGACACAAAGGAAGGTGCTCCTGGCCTTGGACCTGGAAGTTTTAGCATTTTGACAGAGACAATAGCAGCTGTCACCCTGACCTTGTGGTGGATTATCCAGCCTGCATAGTAATTGGCAAATTTCAGGTCTCTCCCCTTCTCTGCCTACTAAGCCCTGCCCAGCTCCTAGTTTTTCCCTCCAGGTAGGTGCCTTAGACTCCTGGCAAGCTGCCCCTTTAGGCCAAGCCAGTTTGGTAGGGCATTTGTCAGGAGGGGGTAGGTGATTTGGGGAGTTTTATTGGGTATTTGTTATTTGAAATCCTTTTGTCTAGTTTGTTCATGCTCTTGCTTTTTCTGCCTTTTGAACTTATCAATTACAGGGTTTTTTTTTTTTTTAAGATTTATTTATGCATACAAGAGCTGGGGTACAGGCCAGAGGTACAGGGGTGAGAGGATTCACCAGAGACAGAGCAGGGAACAGAACAGGCAGACTGACTGAAATACACTGCTGAGGGGAGCAGTGAATGAGACAGGAGAGGTCTGCTGCGCCATGTGGATAGCTCCCAGGCAGGCAGGGCATCAAACTCATGCTACAGAGGCTACAGATAGCTTCACAGTGCTGTGCTCAACCCCTTATACCCCCGGGGAGGTCCCCAATTGCAGAACTTTAAGCACACTAAGCATCTACTTTCTTTGCCTTTATGTTTAGGAGAGCCCAGACCATTTTTAAAAGGGCAAAATGTGTTTTCTCCTTAAGAGTTTGGCATCCCTGTGATATAGGGCAGCAAATGGCACTAAAACTGGCCAAGGGCAATGCCCAAATAGTTTACTGATCACTGAGTTCTTCATCTGCGTGCACAACTGCAAGACTACTCAGGTTCAGAGAACAATAATGGAATTTATTTAACAAACCAGGGAAAACAGAGTTACTGAGACCACAAATGGCCATTTCCCTCACCTGAGGCAATGTCCAGTGTTTTAAAGTCCTATACACAAAGGCTCCCGGGATGGCGTCTTCCCCACTGAGGACCTGGAGCTCCTCTCTGGAACAACAAGCCACATCCCCAAGATGGCGTCTTCCTGCCACTGTGGACCTGGAGAACGTGGCAGCCAGACTCTAGGCTGGGATCCAACTCAAGAAGACAGCAGAAGACACAACAGGAGATGCCACCCGAGCTGCTGAGATGCCCCAGCACAGCACCAGATAAGCGACACTCAAAACAGCAGCTGCAGCAGTGAACTACCCTACAAACAGCCACACTCACACAGCTCATTATAGCCTTCCCTTACAGGCTATAATAGCAGCAAAGCTGGGAATGGTTCAGTTGCTCGGCTATTTGCAAAGCCTCCGAAATTTTCTTCTCTGAGGTTGGCCACTGGAAGCCTCTCCACATCCTTCAGAGGTCCACAACAGCAGTCTGGAAGATCTGTGTGGTGGGGGCAGAAATCACTGACCTGGGAATCCCTGAAGACCCCCTGTAGGGACAGGAATGGACACAGTGCAGGTTTTCTAGGATCCAGCAGACCGGGTAAAGGAGGAGTCAGAGTCCTCAGTGGCTTTTTGCAGGCTTTTATTGGGGTTTACGAGGTACACAGTAGGCAGGGGTGCTGAGGGGCCGGGAGGTCTGCTGCTTCCGCTTCTCTCGACTTCTCTTTCAGCTTCTGCTGGCGTCCCCGAGACGCTGCCCTTAAAAGCCCAGTCTCAGCCCAGGTGAATTCCATCCACATACGCCCACACCCTACTCCAGGTGCCCGCCATCAGGCATGCATTCAGGACCACAAGGATCCATCATCTATCCTGATGGTGGGAGGGCAGAAAAGCCTGACTTTTTTTTCCTTACCCTGCACCCCCAAACAGTGAACTTCTGAAAGTTGAATTCTGGCGACGGCTTTGGCAGTCACTTACATTTTTTGTCAGAGTCTCCACCCTGCCTGATACTACTTTGTTCTTTCTTTGCCTGGGGCTATCAATCCTCATTAGCACCCCCTCCAGGAGGCACCACTTGCAACAGTCTTTGGCTTTAGGCCTCTGTAATACCTGGGCTCCCCTCAGTCTTGCTTGGTGTCACATTGCCAGAATTCTTGGGACCATAGCTTGCCTTGGGTGTTACAATAAGAGCCCTATTTCTCTCTGCAAAGTAAAGTTCCCTCAGGCAAAACATTTAAAACTTTTCAAAGAGCTTGGAGGCTATGGGGGGAGTGAAGTGTTTTTCCTTTATAGATTCCCTATGAAAAAATAGATGATTTTATTAGGTAGTCTGGTCTTGGTTGAAATGAAAGAAACCTCAAACTGAACTTAGACAAAATATGGAGTTTAAGCAACCTGAGACTTGAACCAGCCAACTTATAGTGTTAGGGGGAAAAGGATGTCCCAAAGCAAATTCCATACAGGCTTTGTGGACTCCACCCCCACCCCAGGCCAAAGCCAAAGACACTGGGAACTCCAAATCCCATCACCACCAAAGGGAAGGTGGCAGGGACCTGAGGGTGGGGTTAAGCAGCCAGGTGGATACAAAAGGCAGACACGTGGGCTTTGGGGGCTCTCCATTTTTGGGCTCTCCGCCAGCTCGGAGCGTCCGGTCAGCTCTGAGAGTGACTTTGGGTTTCCAGGTCGTCGGATCGGGTAGGACGCATTAAAGACTTTATTTCCCTATTTTCTCCCTGAGTTGTACATTTTCCTTATTTCTTTTTCTCTTGTAAATAAACCTTTTATTAACCCTTTTGCGTGTGTCTGTAGTATTCATAAGTCCCTTTAAAGCGCGCGGGTGAGGACCCACAGCCAGGAACCCGTTTAATATCGGGGTTGCTCTATAACAATAGCCTCCTACCTCCACTCTCACCATAAACACTAACATTTTTTTTCCTCTCTCAGTACTAATCAGTTTTCTCCAACTGATAAAAATCATAGATGTTATCTCTTGGAAGTTTTACCATTTACAAATTGGATCAGCACCAAAGGAGGTATGGTCTGTCTCGAAGGGCTAATTCAGCAATCTGGCCTGTATCTTTTTAAATTTTCTTAATTCTGAGATGGTTTTTCCCCTGATTTTTTTTAATGTATAAAAACACATGCTTTATAAATAATGATGGCTTTATCACCTCTATTCAACTGTCACCTTTATTATTAATAACTTGTAAATCAGTGTTGTGCTAGTAAATGTTTAGTCACTGCTTCTCCAATAACTAAGAGGAAAGGAAAAGAAAAATAAAAGATAAAAGTAGACATTTGCCATTTTGCTGGTATGTAAATACCTTCACCATAGCTGAGTTGAAGATACCAATGTGATATCATTGAACACAGAGGTGGGATGAGATGCACAAAATCAGCTCTGTACAAACAGGATGCAGCAAGGCACTGCTTATAATTTATTTATTGGGCCTGTATTTGTGTAACATGTTAAATGGCAGTGATAGCCAGTGGCCTTTCTTTATTTTTTGAACTGATGTTTTAGAATCCTGTGGCAAAGAGCTTGTGTCCTTAATGTTACATTTAATTAATGTTAGTGGGCCCTTGGAGTTTCTGTCTAGACTAAGAAAGGAGAGTCATCTTTGATTAGAGATGCTGGTCAGGGTCTAAGGAGCAGGAAATAGCCGCTGCTGTACTCTATGTCTATCAATCAAGGCTATGGTCTCTGCTGCTTCTCCCTGTGACTGGCAGAGCATGGGCGCTGACCAGTTGCACGACTCTGGCCAAATCATAGTACTCTGAGCCCTCGCTGCCACCTTGTGAAGTGATTATTTAGGGGAGGGGGCAGACTTTCTATTTGATTCCTGGGAGTTCTTTGGTGATGGGCTGCTTTGGTAGGAAAGCAGGGCTGCTTGATGGGTGACGATATCTGGGGAGAACACTGGGGGGACAGTCAGGAGCTGCATTGGAATGCCAGTGGTCGATGCTCATTGTAAAATGTGGAGTTTCCCAGACTCCACCCCTGACTCCCTGGACAGGGGCTGCTGGAACAAGGAGTAGAGTAGAGCTGCCATGTTGACCTTAAAAACACTGTACACACTGTCCACCACTGAGCTTCCACCTCGACTACAGATTAGATGCACAGAGCCTATTAAAGAGAAGCAGCAGCAGCATTTTTCTCTAAGAAGCTACTAACAGCTTCCTGCCTCTCTTCTCTCTTCCCTCATTTGGGTCTCCAGAGAATCTCCTGAAATCACAATCATTTCCCTCAATAAATCCAGAATTTTAGTCTTCTCTAAGGGTTTTATTAAAGCACCACTAATTATACCCAACAACCTATGTTTGAAAAGTAAAGTTATTCTCACTTAAAAGTTTGGGCATGAGGTCAATTTGTTTTGATTGATACTATGTAATTATTAGACAATAACAGTTCTTTGATAGCACATAGTATCATATGTTTTGGAGTAAGAAGTGCTAATGACTTCCTGGGAAAACTTAATTAAAAAAAGGTCATACAAATCTGATTGAGAACTGTTTTCACAAAAGCAGCTGGCTAAATGGATGAACACTTTACAGCAAATCCTTGTTCTGTGAGTCTCAGAACAAGTAAATCTCCTTAGATATTTTCAAGTGAAAAAAAAATAAGGTGCAAAACAATGTATATATTAAAATAATATTTAGGTAAAATACATATACACATTGAGTACCTCTGGAAGAATCCCATGCAGTTGGTGACAGGAGGTATTCTAGGCAAGAATGAGGTAAACAAGGACAAGAGTGCCCTGAAACAATTCACTCTGTGGTTTTTGGAAAATTATACCACCTGCATTTGATAGCTGGTTTAAAAAAAAAAAATGCAACAAGTATCAGAATGTGAAACTAGTATCACAAATCTGGAATTTGCAACTTTGTGATCATTGCTGCCTTTTTAACAAGTGACACAGTAGTGACTGTGCCCCATGCTGGCCTTAGAGTGGCATAGTGGCTGGAGTTGGAGGTTAGGAGTGAGAACCCAGGCTGCTATCTTAAGCACCTAAAAGACTGAGAAAAAAAAAAAATGTGCCTGCATCCGTTGAGGCTGGAAACCTCAACAGAGCAAGCCCTGGGGCTCTGAAATGTAGGTAAGTGCATCTTGGACCAGCGCAGTGAAATTCTCAAAGTTGAGACTAAAGGAAGAATTGGAAAATATTGACTGGCTATTTGATGATATTAAAGAATCATTAACTTTTATGTATAATAATGGCATCATAATTATATTTACTTAAGTGTTTTTCACTTGGAGATATTTACTGAACATTTGTGGGTGAAATGTTTAGTAAATTGTGAGATTTGTTCATAATCCAGTGAGATTGGATATGTGTTGATAATTATTGAAACTGGTTGAGGAAGGTAGAGGAAAAGGAAAAATAGGCAAAGAGGGAGAGCCAGCTATCTCTTAGAGGGCCCTTGTCACCTTGAAGTCTGAGCCCAGGCTACATGAAGCACCAATAGACATATCTTGGAGCCACAATAGAACTTGCCACCAATGAGAAATAAAAAACAGCATTTACTAAACTCTAAACCAGTATGTATAGGCTGTCCAACAACAGTAGCTTCTTTTAAAAACACAGTAAATTTCACCGTTTTTTCCTGGCTTCTGCCTATGGAGGTGAGGGGGGAGGAACTGAACCAGCAAAGCTTTTAACAAGAGACCTTTTTGTTACAGAAAGTTATGAAACCCAATATGAACAATGACACAGACTTGAGTCATTATAGTGAACAGACATTCTTATATGTGCCATTGGGTATGACCAGGGCATCATCCTTGATGATGATCAATGATCAAGCTTATGATCAATGGAGTTGGTGGGGAGGGCATAGGCAAGATTTGTCCAGATGCTATGGGAATTTTGTTAACACAGGGATCTAATTCCAGCTAGGGCCATCCAACCTTTCCTCATGCCTGCCTTCCTTCTCTTCATGTTTTCAATCATTTCAGGTTTGTTTTTACTGCAGGAATTAAAATCAAATTAAGATGTCATTAATTAATTAAAGCAATTAATTAAAGCTTGATTCATTAACTTAATGTAGGAATTAAAATTAAAATGCACTGTATCCTATGGTCCATTGATTTCTTTTTTATATGTATATATTTAAAGAACAGTTTTATTAGAAAAAGGGACAGAAGAGTAAAAGACACTTGCACAGACACAAGTGGCAGGAAGAGCTGCCCTGAAAGGGACAGGTTTGCTAAGAGAGGCCTGCATGGTTGCAGGCAGAGGCCTTGAGGAAAGCTGCCTCTGCTGAGGGAGGCCAGCGTGGAGAAGCCCCTGCCTGGTACAGGTGACGGGCAGGCAGGAAGGCTGCTGCCCAGCAGAGGGACAGATTTCTAATCAAGGCAGAGAGGATCGGCCCAGCTCAGCCCCACTCGAATCTTCTTTCTTTCCTTGCTGCTCCATGACCTTTGCAAATCTGCCTTTCCTGCTCAGTCTAGTTCGGTCAGTTAGGTCAATTGAGGCAACTTGGGATAAGTACTTAATGAGCTTAGTCCAAGAGTTCTGTGGTGGAAAGAAGTTTGTGTATAGAAAGTATTCATTGTACAGTGACAGAGACAGGTAAAATGAAGAGTAGGGAGTAAATTCCAGCAAAGTTTCGTCAGAGATATTTTATTAAGAAATCCCAGATGGGGACAGGTCTAGATAAAGCCTGGAAATCTGAATTCAGAGGGGGAATGGTGGAAAGGAGCTAGAAAGTGAAAGAGGATTAAACTGATATTATCCTATTATGCTAATTAGCATTTAGAATTGAAATACAATCCCATATTTCTATTGCTTTTTTTTTTGTAAAAAGTTTTTATTAAAAAAAAAATCAAGTCCATTTAATCTTCTATCCCATGAGCATCCATCCATACAGCTCTCTGCAACAAAGAAGTCATGTTTTAACCACATTTCCATTATTTCAATATGGTTAATTTTGAATACAGAATATCAGATCTTTTATTTGTCATCATATTATGAGTGAGAGAGTTCAAGTTGGGGTGAGATCATCATGTAGTCTATTGCTTTTTGATGTAACCAAAATTTTACTCTACCTCTACCAACAACACCAATTAAGCCCCTTCAGGATATAGTTACTTCCATACTGTAATTTTTGGTGAAGGAGGGATGAGGGATAAGCTGGGGAAGAGAAAAAGAAGTAATTCACACAGATAAGTGACAGAGATGGAATGTGATGCTTTCTTCTATAAATTCATAAGAAATATCAGATTGTCATTTTACTATTAAAATATTAGTCAAAATGCAATACATCTTTCTAAATTTGATTAAAGTATCTAAAAACTAGCATTAAAAAGATGTTTCTAATAAAATAAGGATGGTGTTAAATAGCCAACCTCACACTTAACCAAAAATAACAGATAATATCACTAATTGGCAACAAATAGCACTTTCATTAAAGCCCAGAGCAAAACAATCCAAGGGATTTATCTCATTTAATCCTCTCAACAATCCTAAAGCTTGGGCTTCTTAATAATCCCTCTATACTAATTACAAAGCAGAGAAGTTGGATAATTTGTCCACAGTCACATAACTAAAAGAGACAAATCCTGAGATTTGAGCCTGAGGAAGGTGGCTCTAACAGAAAGTGAGTGTGCCCAGAGACTAAGTGTGTGGGAGGGAGTGGGGCAGGGACAGGAGAGAGGGCAATTGAGAGGATTAATCAAATTGGCCTATTAAGTGTTTGCTGGGTTTAAGATTAGAGTGATGTAATTGAGCTGATGGATAGTTCATAAGTTTTTTTTTTAATTTTATTTCTTTTGATTGATAGTTTAATAGAATCATTCAGGTGCCTGGGTGAGAAGTGAACCGTGGGAAAGCTTGAATGGAACAGGAAGTGTAGGGCACTGTTGCACCAGTTTGGATCCATTAGGTTTATAGCCAAGAAGATGCTAAGGAGTAAGAAGTGTGAAATAATTGTGGAGGACAAATACCAATTGTTAAAAGGATGAGTATGTGACCCAGTCCACATCCAGTTCTTCCCTGGTCACAGAGATTCAATTAGAAAGGAGAATGGGGTCAAATCAACCACTGCCCACTAGCATGTTCCCGCTTAATGTTTGATAAGGAAAGGAAAAAAAAAAAACTCATGTCCTTTAAGGAAAGTGAAGGGACACTTGGAACTTAAATCTCCTGGAGGAAGAGCTAGTAAACCCCTTGAAGCAAATAATCCTAGAGAGAATCCAAAATAAGACAAACTGTTACCTCTAGTCCTAGGAAACTCTAGCTGTCCTCTCTTTAGCACTCCGAGGCTTGAGGGTGTGGAAGTCCAGCTCCCTTTACTATTTGTCAAGCTACAGCTGTCAACCAATTGGTAAGTTGTGATATCAATATGTGTGACCAACATCTTTTTCTAATGAAATATTATAAAAGAGAAAATTATAGTGTATTGCTCGTCATCAGTATTATTTCAGAAGGCTTGTTTTTCAATCTAACAAGAACCTGTTAAGGTGAAGGGGGTAGACCCTCACCTAGACCCAATGTTAGAAAAGTAAAAGGAGAACTCTGAAATAAAACCTTTGGAATCAAAAGAATATAAGGAAAAAATACCCAAGCTGGGTTATTCCCCCACCTCCAATGAAGTAAGAAAGAGATGGCAGTTGACAATTCTGGGTGTAGGGTAAAGAAAATATCAGGCTTTTCTGCCCTTCCACCATCAGGATAGATGATGGATCCTTGTCCTGAATGCATGCCTGATGGTGGGCACCTGGAATAGGGTGTGGGCAGAGGTAGATGGGATTCAGCTGAGCTAAGACTGTGCTTTTTAAGGGCGGCACCAGCAGCAGCAGTAGAAGCTGAAGCCCAAGCCGAAAGATAAGCCGAGAAGCAGCAGAACGAACTCCAGAGAGCTCATATAGAGTGGGGACTTGCTGGGGGCTGGGAGGCTGGCAGGCCTCCCAGCCCCCCAGCCAGCACCCCTGCCTGCCATATGCCTGGTGAACCCCAATAAAAAACCTGCAAAACCACTGAGGACTCTGACTCCTCCTTTACCCGGTCTGCATGGGATCAGAAAACCGGCACTGTGGTCCTGTCCTGCCATTACACTGGGTCTCTGTGGAAATTAAAAGAAGATTCCAGAACATGTTCTAATCCAGCCATTCTAGAGTAGTTGTCATCATAGAAGTAGCTGACTCAGTAAATAAATAAAGACCTAAATGGCTTGGAAAGGAGCCATCACACGCTTATAAGACTGAGGTATGGGAAATTGCTATCTGGAACAACAGGACATGGTGAGGGGAAGGAGACACAAATATTAGATTAGATGTGTAAAGGAGCAAGCGGAACATAAACCTCAAAACACCAAATGTTTTAATCTTATTAAAAAACAAGAACATCAAAAACAAATAGTTTTTGGTGAATGTACATTAACTTGTTAAAATGATTGATAAAAATTTCTACAAATCAAAATTCAGCAGCTGTGACTTGAGGCTGGGCTTGTTGGCAGACATCCTTTCATCTTGTTTTCATGCAGGGGGTTTGCATGCATAACTGCACCTGGCAGCCAGAGGACAACCTCAGAAAAGCCTTTTAGGAATGTTATAATTCTCAATATAAAAAAGAACAATTTAAAAAAAAAAACATATATTGTATTTGAAAGCACATAAAAATACTTGTTAAAAAAAAAAAAACCTGAAGTTAATATGCAAAAGTTTCAATGGTGAACTCTCACCACTGCTTTTCAATATAATACTGGAAGTCCTAGCCAGGGCAATAAGACAAGAGAAAGACATCCAAGGAATCCAAATAGGAAAAGAAGAAGTCAAACTATCACTATTTGCAGACGATATGATATTATACATAGAGAACCCCAAAAACTCCACAGAAAAGCTAATTCAACTCATCAATCAGTTCAGTAAAGTGGCAGGATACAAAATCAACACGCAAAAGTCAGTAGCCTTCCTATACACAAACAATAAATCTGAAGAAGAAGAAATCAAAAAAACCATCCCTTTTGTTATTGAAACAAAAAAAATCAAATATTTGGGAATAAATCTAACAAAAGAGGTAAAGGACCTATACAAAGAAAACTATAAAACACTGTTAAAAGAAATAGAAGAAGACACAAAGAAATGGAGAGACATCCCCTGCTCATGGATTGGAAGAATAAACATTATTAAAATGGCCATCCTTCCAAAAGCAATATACAGATTCAGTGCTATTCCAATCAAAATTTCAATGTCATTCTTCAAAGAAATAGAACAATTATTGATGAAATTCATATGGAATGACAAAAAACCCCGAATAGCCAAAGCTCTCCTGAAAAAAAAAAAGAAGGGAATGGAGGCATCACACTCCCAGACTTCAAACTATACTACAAAGCCATAATCATCAAAACTGCATGGTATTGGAACAAGAACAGACATACAGACCAATGGAATCGAATAGAAAATCCAGAAATAAACCCACAGATTTATGGTCAACTAATCTTTGACAAAGGAGCAAAGAATATGCATTGGAGCAAAGAAAGTTTGTTCAATAAATGGTGCTGGGAAAACTGGGTCGCTACATGCAAAAGAATGAAGCTTGACCACTACCTCACACCATACACAAAAATCAACTCAAAATGGATTAAAGAACTAGACATAAGACCTGAAGCCATAAAATATATAGAAGGAAATATAGGCGAAACATTACGTGATTTGCACATCAAAGACATCTTTACAGACACATCACCCAAAGCAGTGATAGTGAAGGCAAAGATAAACAGCTGGGACTACATCAAATTAAAGAGCTTTTGCACAGCAAAAGAGACAATAACAAAAACAAAGAGAAACCCCACCAACTGGGAGAACATTTTTGCACCCAACACTAATGATAAAGGACTGATCACAAAAATCTGCAAAGAGCTGATGAGACTCAACAACAACAAAGAAAATAATCCTGTCAAAAAATGGGCAGAAGAGCTAAAAAGAAACTTCTCTGAAGAGGAAATGCAAATGGCCAACAGACATATGAAAAAATGTTCAACATCACTTGTCATCAGGGAAATGCAAATCAAAACTACCATGAGATACCATCTTACACCAGTGAGAATGGCACATATTAAAAAAACGAGCAACAACAAATGTTGGCGAGGTTGTGGAGAAAAAGGAACTCTCCTGCCCTGTTGGTGGGAGTGCAAACTGGTCCAACCACTGTGGAGAGCTGTGTGGAGATTTCTGGACCTACTAAACATAGAGCTTCCATATGATCCAGCAATTCCACTCCTAGGTATTTACCCAAAGGACACAGAAACATCAATTCCAAAGAACACCTGCACCCCTATGTTTATAGCAGCACTATTTACAATAGCTAAGCTTTGGAAACAACCCAAATGCCCAAAAATAGATGACTGGATCAAGAAGATGTGGTACATATATACCATGGAATATTACTCAGCATTCAAAAAAGATAAACACATGCAATTTGCAGCAACATGGATGGCGCTGGAAGGGATCATGCTCAGCGAAATAAGCCAAAAAGAAAAAGAAAAATACCGGATGGTCTCACTCATAGCAGGAATCTAGAAAACTTAAATAAGGGACCAGGAAAATGAATAACTATAAGAAAGTGAAAATCAAAATCAACAAAAAACTATGAACCAGAGACACTTTTAGGGGGGCGGGGGCGGGAGGGGAGGGATTGGGGTCAGAATGGGGGGGCTGCAATTGTATGGGGAATATAACAATAAAATTTATAAAAAAAAAAAATAAAGAACCTCTTCCCAAAAAAAAAAAAAAAAAAGTTTCAATGGTGAAATTAGAATGGAAGATCAAAAACTCCCCTCACCCAGGATAAGGCTGATTCTCTCCCTTCTGAATCTGGAGGTAGAGAGAGGCATTTAAAAAAAAAAAAAAAAAGGAAAAGAAAGAAATAAGAAAATGGAAACAGCCCAGAAACAGATATTACGTACTTTGATTTGAGACTTTCAGCTGAGATCCTATACCCCCACTTCTCCTGGCCCCTCCTACTCTGAAGGGAGACCTCTGGCTTTTTATAGGCCTTAGGATGAAGTCTCCACCCACAATCGTGATCATTATCCAATAATGATTATCAAAATCCAATCAAAGAACACTTAATTTAGCTTCTCCGTATTTATTAGAAATTAAATTAGAAAAACTTAATTAGTATTGGAAATTAAAACTAGAAAAAATATTAAATATTTAACTCATTTAAAGTAACAAAATCTGAGATGTGAATCTATACCCGTGAAATGTATATAGTATTGTAAACCAATGGTACATCAATAAAATAAACAAGCTATAGAATAACAAAGCTATTGTATGCAAAAGTTTTTTTTTTTTAAATTTGTTTATTTATTTACACAAGTACTGGGTACAGTCAGAAGCGTGGGAGGGTGAGAGAGAATTCACCAGAGCCAGTGCGGAGAGCAGAACAGGCAGAATGACGAAATTCACTGATGAGGGGAGCAGCGGGCTGCAGGAGAGGTTTGCGCGCCATGTGGGACCCTCCTCACCGGTGGCTGGGGATCGAACCGGCACTGCAGAGGCCACAGGCAGCTTTGCAGCCCAGCGCTCAACTGCCGCGCCACCAGGGGAGGCCCAGCAAAAGTAAATAACATAGTTTTATGAAAGATAACTTTACTGTCCAAAACAAAAAAGTGGGAATAGTGCTGCCGTTTTGTATGTTGTGAGCTAACTGTTGCACTATGGTTACAATGCATGAAGTAAACGTGATTCCCACAATATTTACTTGGAAAAGAGAAGACTCTGCAGATGCCCCGAAAGGTTCTCAAGGATCCCCAGGACCCCTCGGACACACTATTAGCAAATCACTGTTCTAGCACAAATCCTATTCTTTATTTTTTATTTCTATGTTTATTTTTATTTTTTTATATTTTTATATTTTATTTTATAAAATTCTTACATCATTTTTCATTTTTGCACAATGTATGCATTTTCATTAACACAAATTCTATAACCCCAATTAGCAGACCCAAGCCTTAGTTTTTTGGTAACCAAAGACCATAAGATACACCCACTGTCTTTTTGTCTGGCTTCTGCAATCTCAAAACTCATTCACATGATGTGGCTAAATGTGAAACAGTCCCTTGATTTACCCAATCATGATGAGATTCTATTTGTTTTTCTATTTTAATTATTTAACGAGGGCCTCCCCAGTGGCACAGTGGGTTGAGCACAGCGCTGGGAAGCTGTCTGCAGCCTCCCCAGGACAGGTTTGATTCCCAGCTGGCCAGGGAGATACCCACATGGCACAGCAGACCTCTCCTGTCTTGCTTGCTACACCCCTCAGCAGCGTATTTCAGTCAGTCTTCCTGTTCTGCTCCCCACTCTGTTTCTGGTGAATCCTTTCACCCGCCCGCGCCTCTGGCCTGTACCCCAGCTCTTATATAAAAATAAATTAATCATTTAAAAAATTAAAAAAATAAATAAATTATTTAACTGCAGTGATGACCAAAACAAGTTGTTCTCTACCACTGTCTAATACCCTGTAGGCTCTTGGTAGATATTTAAGAATGAGAAAAAGTATCATTTCTCCTTGATTCTGCATTTCTCAGCTGATGCTGCAGCTTGAAAATGTGCCAACCCACTGTTGCTACTGAGACTTTGTCTGCTGTAAAAAATAGTTCTTCCCAAGAAATATTTAAATTTCCAGAATCTTCATTACTTCTATAATGCTGAATTCAGTGGTAATGTCATTTTGTTATTTTCAAGTACTGGAAGTATTTGGAGCCATTTATCTGTAATACCTTAATACCCTGATTACAACATATCAAAAATGTGCATAAAGATTTTTTTTAAGTTTTAGAATAATTTTTAATTATCATTAAGTGCTTCCCTGGGTTAAGAATATGTCACAAAATAAGCTTGTTACCATAGCTTCCTGATTAAAACAGAAATAGGCTTTCACACATGCTTGTTAGTTAAGATGAAGCTACTGGTGGAGGACGGGGCATAGTCAGCCGTGAAATGCATCTAAGATCCTCACAAAGAGATGATATGTTTGTTCAAAGCACAGTTTGTTTTTTTCAAATGGTAGCAGCTGTAGCTGGATAATTTTTCACAATTAGCTTCCATCCCCTAGTGTGGGATTTGAGCTGATTGGGGACTCTCTTCTCACCAATTCTCATCTTTCCCTCCTCTCTGCTACCTGCTTATATTCATCAAAGTGGACCCTCTGCCTATCTGAAGGAAGAAAGTGGACACCATTCTAAATTTAAGCCATCAAAGCCCATTAATGGTGAACCAATGTTCTCCTCCTCAAAAGGAACTGAGTTTTACAGACCTGGCAAAGTTGAAGCAAATGTATTTGGCACTTAGAATTTGTAGAATGTTCCACATCTGCTTGCTGCTTGCTTGATCTCTCTCTCTCTGTCTCATTTTCTCCTTTCTTTCTTTTCCTCCCTCTATTCTTCTCCCTCCTTCCCTCCCTTCCTTCCTTTTTATAGAAATAGCTCCAGTTTTTATTCATAAAAATATTAATCAAGGGCCTCCCCAGTGGCGCAGCGGTTGAGCGTTGGCTTGCGAAGCTGCCCGCAGCCTCTGCGGCACCGGTTTGATCCCCGGCTGCTCCCGGGCCACCCGAGGAGGGTCCCACATGGCGCACAGACCTCTCCTGCCACCCGCTGCTCCCCTCAGCAGTGTACTTCGGTCCTTCTGCCTGCTCTGCTCCCCGCTCTGGCTCTGGTGAATTCTCTCACACTCCCGCACTTCTGACTGTACCCAGTGCTTGTATAAATAAATTAAATAAATAAATAACTCTTTAAAAAAATATATTAATCAAAACAGGAAAAGTGGATTTATAAACCACACGTCAATTCCAAAACATAAGAGGAATGAAACATTTCAGTGGCATCTTGGACAGTTTCAAAGGACTACACACTAGGTGAAAAATCTATAGTAAGTCATAGTTTACAATAGATTATAGTCAGTCCGGCATTTTCTCAATAAGTTTCTTCCTTATATTTGCCTTTCACTCTTCCAATTGCAGAGTGTTGGCTTTGCCTTCAAGAATGTTTTCCCCACCTTTGGCCAGCTTTAGTCTTTTGCTTACCACCTTCCTTGGGTGAGTGTCCATGTGAACAGTTGTGCCATTAACCTTCCCCTGCTGAAACTCTCAATATAGATGACATATTTCTTTTTGTACACCTGGACTACCCTGCTGACTTGCTGACCTTGCAGTGTCCTTGACCCATCTGGAACTCTTCGCCCTTGAGGGTGGGCACGAAATGGACATAGTACTTCTGCAACAGCTCTTTGAGGCTAAAGGCGCATGTGTGAATGGGCACTGAAGTGCAGTTTTTCTGTGGTCCAAGATGGTGTTGAAGGAGGTGAACTTCATGGTGAAGCCTGGTGCCAGACTGGCTCGGAACATTGCATTATAAAGGACAAACTCTACCCCCAAAAAAAGTCAGGGAGAATTAGATGTCACTTACATATTTGATGATATGTAAAATCCCTACTGTGCTCCTAGTAATGAATCTGTTATTTTTTTGTTTCTCCGAATTGTTTTTGGAGGGGGTCAAAAATTAAGAAAAAATAACATTTAAACGTTTTATTCACAAGGTGTGTTCTCTCTATATAAGAACTGGACATAGATTTCCTTATATACAGCAAGTTATCTGTAAGAATAACAAGTTCAAACCTAAGTTTCTGTATATTTATCTTTCAATGACCTTAGACCAACTCCCACCCCTCAATGAAGGAATTAGCGATTGCCCACCCTTCTCTAGGCAACCGCATAAATTTGAGAGTGGTGAGTAGGAGCAAGGACACATATGTGATGCTGGCCCTTGGGCTGTTTATCTCTTTGGTTTCTAGAGCCAAACATAAGTGTTTTCAGATTGTCCACATGTTTTTCTCCTCTGTTTCAGGACTGCTGAATTATTTTTGTGTAGCTGAGGAAGTCTGAGTCTATATAGATTACTTTGCCCCAAAGTAACTGACATACTGAAGGTGGACTGCAAATCTCTTAAAACAACTTGAAATTCACCCCCATTCTGGGAATGGAGGTATGTCAAGGGAAGCAGCCTGAAGCCCTCCATGAGACTCATCAGAGACCATCTATTTGGCTCAGGACACATAATGCAGCTGTGGTCACTTCCTCTTCCAACAATTCATCCTCTTCCACAGCTGCCCATTGTTCTTCAGATAGAGACAAAATCCTACTATGTCCTCCTGACCCCTGTCCTTCTCTCCAGCTGCATCTCAGGAAATCCTGATTCAAAGCCTCCTGTCATTCTGTCCCCTGCTCCCTTCCAATTCAGAACATGTTGGATCTCTCTGACTGGAGTCAGCCCCTAACAGCTACTCATCGATCAGATAAAGCTAGAGCGCCAACTCTTCTGGGGAGAATTCCCCCAAATTAGTCAGAAACCCCTATCACATCCTCTCATAGGACACTGTTCTTTCCTTGTGTAAATTATCAAAGTTTTTAGTTATTCATGTGATCATTTGATTAATCTGTGTCTCCATCCCATTAATAAATAACACCTATTGAGCTCTTAATGTATTTAGACCTTTTTCTAAGTACTTCACATGTTTTCTAGGATTGCATCCTTGCAACTTTATAAGGTAAGTGCTATTCTTATCTTAACCTCTCAGATGATGAATTTAAGCTTCTACCCAACCAAGCTGTGTGATCTCAATGCCTTACCTCCTCTCAAGATTCCACACCTCTAGTTGACTTTCACACGACACAGAAATAAAACTTCTATCCTGTTTAAATCAGTGTAATTTCTAATTTTTCTATTTTAGGCATTGACAGTGTAATTAAAGTCCAGTTAATTCTTTTAGCCTAATTCTTTTAAACTCTGGTCCTTTGGATCCATGCCATCTTGAGAGTCATAGTAACTCCAGTCTTCATCCAAGGATCTGAAATTCCTTCCATATTTTCTGTCATATTTTTCATTTTACTGATAGTTTATCACCTAACTGAGAGACAATTGTGACTCACTGGAACGCCTATACTTCTGAGCGTACTTGTCAGTTCTTGTCCACCTGGCCATTAGATCTTCAAGTTTTTTACAATTCTTTTAATGAGTTCCTTAGCATGATATCATTCAAAACAAGAAATGGTTATGACTAATTAGCAAAGTAAGCATATTCCTGTGAACTCAGCAGAGGATGTCCTCTGCTGTCAAGTCTTTCAATTAACTATCATTGATACAAAAAACACCATCTTAGCAGCATGCTGCCCATTGTCATGAAGAAATCCAAATCAATTAGTCAAATTAACTATCCTCCTTTAAAAGAGCCAAAAATTCCCCTAACTTTACACTGAAACACCTATTTGTGACTACTGTCTTTAAGATAATTGATAATACTAAGGGATCCAAACAGTGGAATAAATAGCTGGGCAGCTGATGTCCTGTATATTACAACTAAATACAGGAGATAATACAAATACATGAGTAGACAAGGAAAATCTTGTCTTGAGAAGTAGACAAGGCAAGGCATCTAATGGACAGCTGGTTACATATATATCTTTTTAACCATATCTACATATAGATAGCGAAGGGCAATATATTTTCATCTGTTTTTAGACCGTCTTTTCAGAATCTTCATACTATTTAATGCTCATTTCTTAAAGTAACATGAAAGTCCTTTGAAAGCATTTTCAACTCATTTTTTCTATGTGAATGGAATGAATGTGATTGGTATAGTTTTACTTTTCTAGCCAAGCCCTCCTCCCACCCTAATTCAATTTTTTGACTATGCACAGAAGGTACCCAAAAAATATCATGGATTTATAGTTTACAGTGAAGTTATTTAAGATTCATGTAGCTCTACCACAAATAATGTATTACTATGCTTCCTATATCTCATGTCCCTACTAAATGGAAATCATGTCCTGAGTAATAGAAAATAGATGAGTAAACTAGTCATAGTGCCTGCTTCTACAGAACTTGTAATTTAGCAGGAGATAGAGACGAGTAAACTAGCAAGTGTATTCTATAAATGCTATGATAGGAAAAGGATATGGTGCTGAGAGCACATGAGGCAGGACTTCATGCAAGCTGGAGGGGGCAGGGTAGGTGTGGCATCTAAGTAGAAGTTTAATGGATGAAAAGGAGTCCAGGAACAAGCCATAGAAGAGTTTTAAGCAGAAAAATCAGTCATGATGAAATGAGCCTTCAAGGGGCATCATCCAATTGTAGCATGGTAAATGGGGTTCAAAGGAGCAAGACAGAAGATAAGATCAGTTAGAGGCTACTGTAGAAATTCAAGTAAGGTGCTGTAGGGGCAGGATGGGCACAGGGCAAGTTTTCTACGATCCTATGCAGACCAGGCAAAGGAGAATCCTGGAGCCCTTGGTGGCTTTCTCAGGCTTTTATTGAGCTTTAACATGTAGTGCAGCAATCAGGTACATGGCAGCCAGGGGTGCCAGGTTGGGTAGGAGGCCCCCGGGCAAGTCTTCACTCTGGGCTTCTTTCTCCCCTTCTCTCTCCTGCCTCTTCTCCTGCTTCTGCTTCTCTCTAGGGAATATCTCAATACTGCTGCATGGCCCACAGAAGTAAACAGCATAACTTATAACAATATAACAAAATACAGGTGCCCCATCAGGCAGGGCAATCCTAATGGCAGGAGGGCAGAAAAGCCTGAAAATCACTTACCCTACAGATGCTCAATGAAAGGTAATAGCAGAAGAAATGATAAATATACATTATTTATAACTGCTGTCTAAGGTATTGAGATAGACTATATATAGTACATATATTGAGGATATATATTTTTATTTATTGTGGATAGTTTGTGTGTGTGTGTGTGTGTGTGTGTATATATATATATATATATATATATATATATATATATATATATATACTGAGGATAAATATATATAATGGCTTTCCAAGCCATTGAGGAGACAGAATCAACAGGACATAGTTATTGCTTGGAGGAAAGACAGATCAAGAATAAATGTGAGATTTTTGGTCCAGACACAAAGATCAATGCTGATATCAGTCATGAGTCCGGACAAGCAACAAGGAGAACAAATTTGTAAGGGAAATGATGCATGAAACTGTTGTCTTACAGAGGTGTCAGCAAGACAGCTAAGTGTGTCTCTAGGTATAAATTACCTACAGTTCTGAAGCTCAGAAGGGTCTGGCAGACAAGGACATAAAAGGATTAGTATGTAAATACCAGTGGAACTGAAAGACAGGGAAGTGGTTGGGATGGCCCAGGAAAGTTGTGCAGAGTGAAAAAGAAAGACTTCGGGCAGAAACCTGGGAAATACTAGCATTTGAGGAAGGGGGGAAGCAACCCCCATGAGATACCGTGTTGTAGACAAGGAGAAAAGATCCTTGCAATCAACACCACAATATGGGAATCCAAGGTCTCTAGTCCAATGGAAGAAATTCTAAGAATGCCTACCAGTTCAGCCTAAGTGGACTTTAGGTGCCAGCAGAGGAAGTCAAGGCAGAAAAAGTCAATTCTAAGAGTTCCAGGAGCCTGTGGAATTGGGGGGAGATCTGGAATCTAAATGGACAAAGAGATTGGAAAAGTAAGTATGGTGGGCATATTAGTTCAAGTGTGGCTGGTCATACCCTACACACTGCAAAATGGAAGTCAAAGCAAC
The DNA here is from genome assembly GCF_964194135.1 of Talpa europaea. NCBI lineage: Eukaryota > Metazoa > Chordata > Mammalia > Eulipotyphla > Talpidae > Talpa > Talpa europaea. Next base: position 40,444,060 of record NC_140068.1, read on the forward strand.
ATCCCTATGCAGGGACACAAATCCAGAAAGGAGGGAAGATTAGTAAAGAGTGAGTAAGGGTGTGGTCTACTAGGATTATTAAGTCTCAGTGTTATTAAGTACTGTACACAATTCCTATATAATATCTCTTCTTTGAGAATTCCTATTTTAGGAAATATTTTTAAAAATACCTATTACTGAAGTTGATCAACGTCTGCTTTGTTAGTGTTTACAGTAAGTGGCTTATTAGAAATGACTTCTTTGCTTATGAATGATGTCATCACAGCTTTTAGATCTTGAGCAAAACAACAGCAGATGCCTGTCTCTTCTGTGATAAAAATTTTAATGAACCTTAGATATCTTTAGGATTACAGAAGAATGATCACAAAATTTTGGGGGAAATAATGTATAAAAAATAAAAATGCTTTCAAATAACCAAATAACACAGTCACCTAATCAAATGTGGTTTTGGAGAGTATGTTCTGATGCTCATATTGCACCTAGGATGCTGAAAATGCAAAGCTCAAAATTCTGGTATATCCAGTACGAGTTTATGAACCGTGCACAGGGCTTATCAGTAGGTTTCCCAGAGTGATCTTGTTTTGGGGATTAATAAAATATGAAGCCCAGGGAGGTCAGGACATCATACAACTGAAAGATTCTACCGTGAACTGAAGAAGTTTTGAAGTATAGGTTTGTTTTTTTTTCAGGCTTAAATTAAAGAAGCTTAAGTTCTTGGTGTCAAAACAGTTCATATAATTGCAGTTTACTGATTCAGCAAAACCGAGTTTGTGAAGAGAAATCATTTCCTTGGAGGTCAACCTCTTCCTCTGACTAGGCTGGAAAAAACAACATTCATGTCCAGAGATTCAATCTCTTTCCAGTCGGTGGTCCCAGCAATAGGAGATGCTCAGGAATCTGTGTTGCATACTGCCATCTACCGGCCGCAGCAGGAACTGGCGCTCCGGGCTGCAGTATTTATGATCCTAGCTAGACCTTCATAGGCACCTAGGAAACCAGTCAATGAGCATTACTCTCCTTTCGCGTATGGGAGGTTTCGTGAATATTAGAAGAAGATGCCAATAATATATATGCATTAATGCAATTATATTCATTAATATCCATAGGATGGTGATTTTTAGAGAGTTAAAATTCGACAAGAAATTGTCTCAGTGAGGGGAAATATATTTGTAATCATTCTTCTTAGCATCACATGTAACAGACAAAAAGACATTCTGTTTTTTGATGAAATCCCAAAGCATGTAACTCTCATTTAGATGGATGAATTATGCATATGTGTGGAAAAAGAAAATATTTATGCAGGTCTGTTTTGTTTTCCTAGCTTTATCATGCATCAACTGTTTGAGGATCAACAGCCTGTATTTGGTCTATTCTCTGTTATTTTTAATCTTGGCACCTACATTCTGGGAATTTCTGTACAGTAGTGAAACCAAAACAAAGGAGATAATGCATATCTCTGAACTCTCACACAGACTAGTTTTCTTAGCTTGTTAGAAATTTCGATTGGTCAGTGGGGAAAGAGATTTTAAAATCCAAAGAGGATTTCATTATGGATTTTATTCATCATATTATCCATGCAACTGGTTGTGTTTCAATGTAGAGGGTAACTAGAGTCAGTGTCTCCTACATAGTTGCCACACAACTAGAATCTAAAACTGGTCACCCCCAGGAAGTCAGCTTTGCAAGGAGGCATCCCAAATACATTCTTTCCTCACATGATAGGCATGATCTTGTCAAAGCTACTCTGTGGAGAATAACAAAGTAAGATGATTCCTTGATTAGGTAAGTAAGAATGTCATTCCCTGGGAAATAGAAGCGTCTGGGAAAAAATAGGAGACAGGGCAGCACAGCGGGGAGGAGGGAGAGGTATTAAGAGAGAGGGGAGCATGACCTCCTGCTGTGGGGAGCAGACCTCCTGTTCTGTGTTGGTTCTTACCCTCTTGTTCTTCAGTCCAAGAACCTGAAAAGGCACCATTACTATTACTCAGGTTAATTACAAGAAAATAATAGGTTGTTGGGGTTTTGACAGTCGGTTTTACTTAAAAAAATTTGCAAGCTTTTGAGCTTTCAAACCTGCACAATTTCAGAGAGGGTTTGAACCCATTTTTCAGAGAAAGCTAACAGTTGCAAAGGCACAGCTGTCTCTTAGGTAAGGTGATACAGCAAAAATACTGTTTTTCAACTATTTTAGCCATTTGCTTCTCTTCTCACTGATCCAATATTTCAGAACAACCCATCTTGTAGATTTAGCCGAGATTCTAAACCTCTGTCACCACCCTCTGCTGTCACTACTAAAAAAAAAAAAAAAAAAAATTTACTGATTTCTCTCTCCCCCCAAAATGAGATAGGTTTGTAGAAGAAGGAAATTTTCATCCTTCCTCATGCTCCAAGTATCTATCTAGTTCATCTTTCTGAACAGTTTCTAAGAAAGAGAAGGCCAAGCTAAAAATCATTTGGGCCCCAAATACCACACTCATAGAGTTCAACCAGAAACTCTCCGAGCCCAGATTGCTTCCCTCCCACGGTCATCCATGTCTCCCCACTATCCCAGTCGAAGCCTCCATTTTCTCGGGCCCCAACTGACACAACAGTCTCCCAGTTGTTGGCCTGGCATCACTGTGTTCCCCTGCCAGTCTTTCTGCTACTCAGATTCACCACTCCCTACCCCTTGCTTAAAACTCTCCGGTGAATTCTGAATTGTTCCTAAGATGAAGACCAAAATGCTTACACAGACCCACAAGGCCACGTATTGCCCTGTGTCAAGACACTATCTACTATAAGTGGAATAATGAAGAATAACCTTGGAGCCAGTGTGTGGTGCTCATAACCAACTCAATGGTAGAAGGTGGAGATTTCTAGGCTCCACCCCCTAATGGGAAATGGGAGTGCAGCTGAGTCTTTGCAGTTCAATTGCTGGTGCTTTGACAATTGAACTGGCTGGGCCGGTGTGGTTAAACCACGCATGAGGAGGAGTGACTGTGGGGAAGCCACCAGTTTGCCACATATAGCTTCAATTTATTTTTTTTTTAATAATAAATTTTATTTTTATATTCCCCATACAATTGCAACCCCCTTATTTTGACCCCAATCCCCCCTTTCCCCGCCCCCCCATAGTGTGTCTCTGGTTCATAGTTGTTTGTTGATTTTGATTTTTTCTTTCTTATAGTTATTCTTTTTCCTGGTCCCTTATTTAGGTTTTCTAGATTCCTGCTATGAGTGAGACCATCCGGTATTTTTCTTTTTCTTTCTGGCTTGTTTCACTGAGCATGATCCCTTCCAGCTCCATCCATGTTGCTGCAAATTGCATGTGTTTATCTTTTTTGAATGCTGAGTAATATTCCATGGTATATATGTACCACATCTTCTTGATCCAGTCATCTATTTTTGGGCATTTGGGTTGTTTCCAAAGCTTAGCTATTGTAAACAGTACTGCTATAAACATAGGGGTGCAGGTGTTCTTTGGAATTGATGTTTCTGTGTCCTTTGGGTAAATACCTAGGAGTGGAATTGCTGGATCATATGGAAGCTCTATGTTTAGTAGGTCCAGAAATCTCCACACAGCTCTCCACAGTGGTTGGACCAGTTTGCACTCCCACCAACAGGGCAGGAGAGTTCCTTTTTCTCCACAACCTCGCCAACATTTGTTGTTGCTCGTTTTTTTAATATGTGCCATTCTCACTGGTGTAAGATGGTATCTCATGGTAGTTTTGATTTGCATTTCCCTGATTACAAGTGATGTTGAACATTTTTTCATATGCCTGTTGGCCATTTGCATTTCCTCTTCAGAAAAGTTTCTTTTTAGCTCTTCTGCCCATTTTTTGACAGGATTATTTTCTTTGTTGTTGTTGAGTCTCATCAGCTCTTTGCAGATTTTTGTGATCAGTCCTTTATCATTAGTGTTGTGCGCAGCCGAAGTGTGCTGGGCCCATAGCTTCACTTTAGACTTTGGTCTCTGCTTAGCAAATGCTGTCTGGGGTAGTACAGATGGCATTGACCACTTGCCAGCTCATAAATGCTCATTCTCTTTCTCTTTCCCTTATTTTGTAAATAAATCCTGTTATTGTTGCTTTACACCATGTGTCTGCTTTGGGGCCATGTCCTATGTCCTTAAACTTGCAGGCGAAGGCTCACCAACCTGATCAACCCAATGTCTATGGGTTTGCTCCATTTCACTACTTCTGTGGTCTTTATATCCACCACTCTCTCCCTTTATTCTCCATAGACAGTCCTTCCTTTATCTCTAGCATGTGTTAAGCCTATCCCTAATCCCTGTGCTTGCACTGATGAAATGATCTTTTCATCCGAAAGACTCTGCATTCCCTTCGTCACCTGCTAATTTATTCCCATCTTTTAATCATTCCTTCTTCAAAATTTTCTAGGTCCAACCCCAAGTCTCATTTTTTTCCATAAACTGACTCATAAACTGTCATTCTTTTACTTTAGAGCATTTATTTTAGTATATAGTTATTGTTAGTGTTGTGTTTTTATTATTACCAAACAACTAAAATGTTATTATTTGTTTATAATCTGTGTCTCCTAGTAGGCTGTGAGTTCCAAGAAGACGAGAGTGGTTTCTGCTCACCCTTATCTTGAGCACTAGTGAGGGTCAGCTTCATAGATGTGTAATTGATATGCAGCTGAAAGTTCCATGTTTGGTTTAATGCTCTGCTATTGCTGTATTAAAATTCTTAATTTTTGAGCAAGGGGCTTCACATTTTTATTTTGAGTTGAGACCTGAAAATTATGAATTTCATCCTTGGATGGAGGAACTCAATAATTCTATCTTCAATGAGTAATTTTTTTTAAGATTTATTAATTTATTTATATAAGCACTGGGTACAGTCAAAAGCGCAGGAGGGTGAGAGAATTCACCAGAGCCAGAGCAGAGAGTAAAGCAGGCAGAAGGACCGAAGTACACTGCTGAGGGGAGCAGCAGGCGGCAGGAGAGGTCTGCGCGCCATGTGGGACCCTCCTTCGGTGGCCGGGGAGCAGCCAGGGATCGAACCAGTGCTGCAGAGGCTGCGGGCAGCTTCACAACCCAGCGCTCAACTGCTGCGCCACAGGGAGGCCCTTCAATGAGTAATTAATGAATAATTATAAACAATAATTAGTACACAGACTTATGAATTTCATGTGCAATAGAAAGGTCCTCTAAAATACATGTCTTTTGTTAACTTATATCTGAGATTCTCATTAAATAGTTCAAACATCTTACTAACAACTAGAGGATTACTCAAACTTCTTCCCCAAGAAAAGTAAAAACAAAAAAAAAAGATAATTTAAATTCATTCAGGTACTAATCTCTGGTATTTTATGCTCACTAAGACAAAACTCATTGAAGGAAAATAGAAGAATTGTTGGCCTAATTTTGAAGACCACTGAGAGACCGGAATTGCTGAAAGCAGACCTATTTTATACGGAAGCTACAATACCATCTACCAAGCCTCTACCACTATGTTCTTTGATTAAGCCAATATTAGACATTCCTTTTACTATTTTTTTAATTCATGTAGATATTTTATTCCTGGAATTAGATAGACCTGCAATTGGTCTTCAGGTGCCTCATCCTACCTGGGTGGCCTCGAGCAACCTATTTAACCTCTCTGGTGTTCAGTTTCCTCATCTGCAAACTAGGGAGAAAACAGCCTATCTTAAAGTGCTCAGGATTAGAGATAATGTATACAAAGCACCTGTCACTCTGGCATTTAGTTGTCACTCAAATTCTCTATCAAGAAGAGGCAGAAATCACCAGTGAAGTTAACTGTCATTTACTTAATGTTTATGCAAGTAAGGAAAAGCATATTTCCCTTATTTCCTTTACCATCCACTCATTGCATTGAGTACTGAGATAGATAAGTCATTTAATTATGAGCTTATATCAACTCTTCATATTTAATTTAAGCAGCCCCTATATAATATAAATAATGTTGCAATTAACCCAAGTAGTTTTAAAGTGAGTTAATCTTTACCCCTCCTTTCTAAGTAATCAAATGGCTTGGAGGTCTATATATTTTAAAAGCACTTCAAAAATTTTTTGTGGCTCTGAAAGTAGTGTGTCTATTCAACCTAGACTTTATTTCCATTTACTACTGATTGAGTATTGGGTTATAGTCTCCTTATTGTCCAGAAGAAATGTCTGAGGAACTCTGTGGTCCCATATTTGAACTATGGCTTATTATAGGGCAAATTGGTAAGAAAATGGTAAACTGAGCCAGAAATTGAGGAAGTACTAAGTGGAGGAATATAACCTAATGTATAAAATCAAGGTGGAAGACATGAGATTTGCTCTAGCACATAAAGAAAAAGTAGCAGTAGGGCCTCCCCGGTGGCGCAGCGGTTGAGCGCTGGGTTGCAAAGCTGCCAGCTGCCTCTGCGGCGCCGGTTCGATCTCTGACTGCTCCCCGGCCACCGGAGGAGGGTCCCACATGGCACGCAGACCTCTCCTGCCGCCCGCTGCTCCCCTCAGCAGTGTGCTTCGGTCCTTCTGCCTGCTCTGCTCCCAGCTCTGGCTCTGGTGAATTCTCTCACCCTCACGTGCTTCTGACTGTACCCAGTGCATGTATAAACAAAAACAAACAAACAAATAAATAAATAAAACATGCCTCTATTAAAAAAAAAAAAAGAAAAAGTAGCAGTAAAAAAATATAAATGAGAAAATCAAATTCTTTTTTGTTTTCCTTATCATGGTGATTTTATCCCTGGGCTCACAAAGCAAAGTCAGTAACAGATTAAAACCAAAGACCTCTAAACCCTGAAGCTCCTATCAATCTGATTACAGAAGAATTTATAGACATCAAGGCTTTTGTCATTATCATTCATCATCTGTTCACTCATTTGTTTTGTTTTGTTTGTTTTTTAAAGATTTATTTATTTATTTGTTTGTTTGTTTGTTTATTTATTTATTTATTTATACAAGCACTGGGTACAGTCAGAAGCGCAGGAGGATGAGAGAATTCACCAGAGCCAGAGCGGGGAGCAGAGCAGGCAGAAGGACCAAAGTACACCGCTGAGGGGAGCAGCAGGCGACAGGAGAGGTCTGTGCACCATGTGGGACCCTCCTCTGGTGGCCGGGGAGCAGCCGGGGATTGAACCGGTGCCGCAGAGGCTGCGGGCAGCTTCGTAACCCAGAGCTCAACCGCTGCACCACCAGGGAGGCCCTCACTCATTTGTTTTACGTAATAATAATTTTCAAAGTCTTACTCTATACCACAAATTTTTATATGTGCTAAAGGTATTAAATATATCATGAAATTGGTTTCATAAACAAACATAACCATAGCATAACATAGTATAATAGTGTGGTTACTCTATTCTTGGTGTAGGGGGGAAATTTGAATCACGAGGAAATGGCCTCTAATTATGCTGGAGTAATGAATAAGGAATTCAGAACAACCACGTTTATAGCTTCCATATATCTGCAATATGTCATGCTCTATCTAACATATAATAGTAATGTATACATGTGTCTTCTATCCCCTGCTGGGTTACATTCTTCCTAGAAACCAAGAGAACATGTTAGATGTCCTTCTTCTCGGCCCTACATTGCACACAATTCCCAGAATACTGTTATTAAAGTTCCAGTTGATATAAATTAAATTAGAGATACCTTTTTGAGAAAAAAAAATATTGTTATTGTAGTACAAGTGGTGAAAGTCTGAGTAATGGCAAATATGTGAGTCTTTCAACAGTATCACAGAATTGAAGCAAAACTTTGAAATTACCCACTTGTCAATGAACTGCTAAAAATCAGTCTTGACAGACCCCAATGCTAACTGTCAGATATCAACAAAAATAGTGACCCAACAAAAGAATAGAGTGGCCAAATTTATGACAGAGAATTCTTTTAAAAAGCAAAATTATGTCAAACTACTTTTGTTATTTTTAAAGTAAGAAACCACAAAGACTTGCTTTAAAAACATGTTCAAAAACTCCCATGTGAACAAACCCAATGTCTTGTGCTATTAAAGCCCAAAGATTCTCTGCTAGCTCACATAATCACGGAATTTTTCTTTCAAATTTATGAGTAAAGCCATTGGTGTTAATAGACAGTGAGGGATTTTTTTTTTTTTTTTAATGAATAGCCTCTCTATCATCATGGTTCACGACTTTCTATAATACAATTGTTGTGGCACATGTCATAGCATAATTGAGATTCTAGAAATGGAATTGGGAGGTAATTGAAGGGACAAAGTTACTCAAGAAAATGCAAATGCCATTTTAGTTGCAAATTAAATTAAAAACATAATGAAGTAGGTGTAGAAATTGATTGAAAAATTAATTGAGAGAAATGAATTTGGAATGTTACTGTGAGGGACATCTCTGACACACCTTTTCAGAGAGCAAAGCTCTCCCTGTCAGCTGAAACTTGAAAGGAAGCCATACTATAGACATCGTGAGATCATGTCAGAATTAGCCAGATTTACCCTCTGAGTCCAAAGGATGAATGTGTGGGCTTAAAACATATATATAGGGAATTTTTTTTCCACTGTGAGCATTAAATCAATATTTAGGCTAGTGTTTAATATTTGTCTGCTTTACTCCCACCTTCTGTTGTTGTCGAATTCTTTAAAAAGTAAGTTGGAGACATTGAGACATTTTGCCCCTAAATACTTTAGCATGTGACGCTTAGAACAAAGGAATTCTCCTTCATAATCACAATAGAGAATCAAGCTGTAAAGGTTTACATTCTACTTGCTTGTCATGTCTCTGACATCACCTTCCTAGAACAGCCCACCACTACCACCACCTCTTTCCTTTTTAAGTTTTTCAGGATACTGGTGTTTGGATGAATCCAGAGCAATTGACTTGTAGAATGGCCTCCGGTCTGGATTTGTCTGCTTATAAACTGGTTGTTCCAGTCAGGTGTAACTGGACCATCATTTTTAAACTTTTTTTTTTTAATTTATTTATACAAGAACCAGGGTACAGGCCAGATGCGCGTGAGAGTGAGAGGATTCACCAGAGACAGAGTGGGGAACAGGCAGACTGAAGAAATACACTGCTGAGGGGAGCAGCAGGCAAGACAGGAAAGGTCTGCCGTGCCATGTGGGACACTCGCCGGCTAGCCTGGATCAAACCGGCCCTGCAGAAGCTGCAGACAGCTTCACAGTGGTGCGCTCAACTGCCTGAACCACCAGGGGAGGCCCTGGACCATCATTTTTAAAAGTAGGCCACAATATTGATCTTTTGAATGATGAACAGTTATTTAAAATAAAGAACATAAGTTGAGCTTTTTAAATGTTTATAGTAGCAAAGAGAAGAGGTAAAAATTGTTGATTTGTTTTGGTGCCAGATTCTGTTGATCAGGTCTGGAGAGTATATTCATGGAGTGTGTATCTTGAAATTTTCAAGTATGTTTCTAAATGATTCATCCAGCCTTTAGAGATTTTACTCAAAACCTCCCTTTTCTTCCTTTACTTAGCGATTTTTGCACTTGAGAATTTAGAAAGTGATTGTTCGTTATCCAAACCCTTTTACAGAGAAAAAGGAGTGGGCAGCACTGTAAAGGAAGAATCTTAGTTTCTGGGATAAGAGACAAAATTTATGACTTTCCCACTGATTCCTCAGCCAATTTTGCCCCTTCCCAGCCCCCACTTCTCCAGAGATTAAAACATGCTTGAATTGGAGTAGTCGTTTCCTTCCTTCTGTTCAGTGCCAGTTCTCAGAGGAAAACATCCATTTTGCTCTTTGATTCTGTAGCCCAGACACAGCAATGAAAGAACCTGCCACTTCCTCAGTATAAGGATTTCATTTTGGGGGCTGCAGGACACGAAAGAGAGCTGGGGGGTGGCGGGGGAGAGAGGGGGGGGGGGAGACAGACAGAGAGACAGAAAGGGAGAGAGGGGGGAGAGAGAGAGAGAGAGAGCGCGTGCGAGCAACCGCACATCAAGCATGGGTGTGAGAGTGATTTTCCCAAAGGTCACTTAGTTGGCCTGGAACCCAGAGTAAACCATTCAAGCACCTTAAATTGCACCACCAAACAGAGATGGCTGAGAGTAAGTCACTAAGTGATCCTGCCATTTGCTTCAGTTTTTATTGTTTCTCCTTGATACAGAAGTCCCAGAAACTGATGCAGTTTTCTATCTCCTCCTACAGGGGGAACAAAAGACACACCTTTCAATGGGTCAATCAACTAAGTGAAAAGAAACAAATGTGAATATCCTTCCAATAAAAAGTCAAGAGTTGGACTAATTCTTTTAGTATTCTGGTTCTACTTTACCAGATGCAAAAATGTTCTCACTCCTTTATCATAAGCCCTATTTGTGAGTACTGAGTAATTGGTAAAGATGTAATCACTCTCCATACAGACTTGTAATCTATTTAGACATCAGATGCTCAAAGGTGGACCTACCTTCATCCATTTATATCTGAGAATTTTTTTTTAACATTGAGCTTTAGGTTTTAAGAAAAAGAAATATTCAGAAGCTCCTAACTAACCCTGGTTAAGTCCCTTGTAATATTGGGTCCTAGGGCAAGTTAGGGAAATTAGGCTGCCTCCGGGGCAGTGCAGGGACTTCAGGAGAGTTAAGGAAGTCTCCAGAGATAAGAGCAACAAATTCCAAAGGGGACTAATCAAATGCCCCAAGACTAGGGACAAAAGGACATTCCTGGACAAGGATGATAAAGAAAAAAGACTCTAAGATAAAGGCTGGGACACAGGGACTTAGTTCTGGGCACGAGACTTTAGGGCGGTGAGACCACCAAGAATTAACCAATCACAAAGAGACTGGTGGAGCTTTAGAGTAATTAGGGAAAGAAGGTGTATATTCCCTGGGGCAAGACTCCACTTTGGCTTCCTTGTCCCTCCCTGGTGCCTCTCCTCACCTGGTTCCAGAGGACTGGGGGTTCTACTTTATTTTTGTTCCTTTCTCCACAACAAACTTTTTTCTTTCTCTACAAATTTACCTCTTTTCACTTGCTTGCCTGAGTGTCAGCAAAGGTTCAGCTGCAGCTTCATGAGACTCCAAATCCGTGGTGGTCTAGTGGCTGGGACTCAGTCCCAGTGCTGGGACTGCAGCTTGGGATCCACTCCATCTGGGAGACTAGGCCCGAAAACCTGAAATTACGGTATCAGTATGAAATCTATGTCTTCCATGGCTTCTAATTAAGGACATATGAGTTGATGGCACAGGAATTTTTTCATTTGAAACAAGGAGAAAATTTAGATCAGGGCACCTGGTGGATTTGGCCAAGGTTGGCATGGTCAACTCTCCCAATTTGCCTGGGACTAAGGAGTTTCTTGGGACAAGGGATTTTTGGTGCTAAAAACAAGACAACATAGGGAAATTTAAGAAAATAGATCACCCCAACAAGCCTAAAATATGCATAACCCCAAAAAATGGAATGCTTTTTCTAGTCCAATTATAATCTTAAATTCACCTCATAATCAGTGAAATGGAAGAGAGTGTTTACTTAATTGGACTTTTACTGCAGAAAACTCTACACACACACACACACACACACACACACAAATGTCCAGGAACAAAGATGACTTGAATCCAACACGGTATTCTGTTTTATGGTATTTGTTTCCAATAAAAAGTTAAAATACATTTGCTTCCTCTTGACTTTTTCCCTTATGCTATGAATAATAACCATCCCAGGCTACAGAGGCAGGATTTCCAAGGCGTGATTACAGGGAAACAAGACATAAAAGGGAATTTTCCTGTACCAAACTGGCTAAATATTGATTCCTTAATCCTGAATTCCACAAAGAACTTATACCCACAGTAAAGAACTTATTCACATGGCACATGCTTCATTAAAATAATTAGAATAAGAATCTGCACTTCAGCCAGAGCTCAGTAATCCTTTGTGAAGCTGGCTCTCTGAGAAGATTGTTCAATAGGCAGTAGAAATATTGACAATAGGAAAATAATTTGTAAGGAGAATCAAACAAGTCATGAAGGAAAATATCAAAGCAAAACTACTTATAGCATGTTGATAAGGACACACTGTAATTTCTTCCCAAAAAGTGTGAGTGTTTAATGCAGAAATTACTAATCAGTACTTTAACATTCACTGAAAGTCTACATAGCATATGATATTTTACTAGTCAGGAAAGTTTGTTTGAGAAGCGGTAAGAACATCTTTCACTTATATGTGGAATATAGAAAAACAAAACAAAGGTACTGACAAAACTAAACCAAACAAGCCTTAAGCCTGCATAATTAAGTTTACTAGAGGGGTAGGGAGGGTGGGAATGGGAGCAAAGTGGGGAGGCATCCCAAAGTTCTATGGTAAAGGGGTACCAGTGCTTTTGTGGTGGGTGTGGTGTGGTAACATATATCTGAGGAGGTGTGAACCTGTTCCCCTATATGCAGGGTCATAACCAATTATCTCAATTTTTAAAAAAGAAAACCAAAAGGTATTAACTTAAGCCACCAAGGTTCAAGAGAAGATAGAAAGGGAAGTGTCAACAGTGAGTATGAACACAATCTGAAGCTAAATATGATTGATTGGCCATGGTACTAGAATATCAGTTATTTTTCTAGAACAGTTTTAATCTGGGGAGCACCAGATTGAATTCTGGCATCTGGTAATCTGCAGCAAGGAATGGGCACAAAGACATTTGACAGTGAAGACAACAAGAAGAGATACTACTGGGAGGAGGATAAGAAGCTTGATGTAGGGAATCTGATGACCCTGGACTTAAATCCTAGTTCCATTCCACACAGCTTGGCTTTGGATGAGTTACTTAACCACTCTTTTATATATGAAGCATGTATAAATGCTGCTTTTGTAGGTTGAGATGGATGACTATTAGCAATGTCATATGCTCCAACCTGAAGGAGACCAATCCCATAAGGTTATTACAAGGATCAAGCACAATTGAGAAGCTGTTCACTGATTGGGTTAAGAGCAAAGTCTCTGGAACCACACAGCTTTTGTTTAAGTGTTGGCTCTACCTCTTACAAGTTGTGTGACCTTGTGAAAATCACTTACCTCTCGTTGCTTCATTTCCTCTTGTGTAAAATGAAGCTAATAATAGTAGCTATCCCATCTCATTGTCTTATTGTGTTGTGATCACTGGTTTGCAAACTCTTCAAAGGTTACTACTATTCAAAGATTAACAGGAATAATAAGCAACTTGAGAACTAGGATAGTTGTTTTAAAGTGAGCCTTGAAATAGCTAGTATACAACTCCCTGTTTTATTCACTTTTGTATAGGGCGTTGTATATATAGTATTACCGACATGTAAATATCTAACTCTAATTGATCATTTAATCAGGGCATTTTATAATATATGTAAATAGCACCGTAAATTTACATATATACATATTTGTCACACACAGGTACATCTATATCTCTTTATTGGTGTTGTATTAAAGAGTAATGCCAGTTAATTGTAAAGTTGACTTTTGTAAACTTGAACCTTTCATTTCACACCATATGTGAAATAATATTTGAGGTTCAGATCACAGAATTTAGAGAATCAAAATACATTTTAGTGAATAAAAAAAATCGCAACTAAACAATATCTTAAAATTTGCAGGATTAATGTACCTTCAGAAGAGTCTGTAAATTTTTCCTGATGAAAAATATTTAAGTTAGGATTTGGGTAAAAAATAAATGTGCACCGTAAATCTGAAATATTGACATGTTTTTAATTTTCTAGAATAGTCAAATAGGAAATAAAGGCAATTTAAAGTCAAAACTGTAAGATTGTTCTATTAATTATTTATCCCAATTTTTATGAGCATTTTGATGATGGTTTTCTCTAATTTATGATGTACTAGAGACATAATTTTGAAATCAACTAGCTTGGTTCAGATATATATTATCATATTTGCATAAAGAGTAAATAATTTTTTGTTGGTCATATTAACTTATCAGAGATAAAGGCTGAACTTACATATTGTTTTTTGATCTAATAATGGTTTCTTTTAATTGTAAGGACAAGTTAAACAAAAAATTCAAATACATTTGAGATTTTCTTTGGTTTTAAATTTTCATTTTATTTATAGCAGGTTTCTACATAAAATCTCTAGTAATCATCAAAATTAGTTATTCAGATATTGAAAAAAATCTTAAATTCTCTAAAATCCTGCTAAATGTCCCTCTAGAGCAAAAAAATCCAATTGACTCTGTCATGACAAATTCAGAAAAGTACCTTCCTTTTATTTTTTTAACTACTTCTTAGGACATTTGCAATTGGGAAAAACCTAAGCATGATGGCATATTGGTGAGCTGTCATTGCAAATTGGAAACTTAATATTTCATTTTGTGATGTTTCTTTATATAATAAAGTTAGCTCAAAACAATTAAATTTTCTGTTTGAAATGAAAAATCCATGGTAACCACATTATATGTATTATCCAATTTAATCTTCATAACAATGCGGAATATTATCAACCCAGTTTTAAAGGACACAGGGTGAGTAGGAATTTATAGAAGCATAGATAGTAAGAGAAAAATACACAAACTCTAGCTCTTTTTTTTTTAAAAGATTTATTTATTTATGCATACAAGAGCTGGGGTATGGGCCAGAAATGTAGGGGGCGGGTGAAAGGATTCACCAGAAACAGAGTGGGGAGCAGAACAGGCAGACTGACTGAAATACACTGCTAAAGGGAGGAGCGGGCGAGTCAGGAGAGGTCTGCTGCACCATGTGGGTAGCTTCCTGGCTGGCCAGGATTGAGCCCTCACTGCAGAGGCTGTGGGACAGCCTCATAGGTTGCGTCTTAACCCCTTGCGCCACCAGGGAGGCCCCACAAACTCTAACTCTTAATGGTCACCTTTAACAAACTTTTGAAATGATGCTAGAGTGGAGGGGACCCACATGGGAGAGAAGAGCATCCAGGTTGGAATGGTGAGAATAAGTGCTGCAAAAGCCAAGGAAATACATAGAGTATTTTAAGAACTAGGAAGTAGTCAAATTTGCCAAGTACAGCACACACACTTCAGAAAGATAAGAAATAAAAAGGTCAATTGCATCTTGGTTATTAGGGCATTTTTTTTAAAGATTTTTTTATTTATACAAGAACTGGGGTACAGGTCAAAGAAGCGGGGCGTGAGAGGATTCACCAGAGACATAGCGCTGCACTCAACCGCCTGCACCACAAGAGAGGACCCATTAGGGCATTTTTGATGACCTTATCAAGAGCAGATAAGGAATGGTAGGGACAAAAACCAGATGCCTGTATAAATTAAGGAAAAAGAGGTAGGGGTCTGGTCCACTCCTTTGATAATTTTGACTTCTCGAAGAAAAAGAGAGAGACATTATATTGGCTAGAGAGAGATAAAGAAAATTTACTTTTTTAGGAACATGTGCAGAGTGAGTGGTTAAAGATGGGAGAGAGAGGCAATGATGGTAAGAATGAGGTGCCAAAGAGCTCTGAGGGATCTGAGGGGTCAATGATTTAGGTCAATGACCTAGAGGACATGGACATGAAGTCTTTCTCTAAGACAGGAGGACAGCTCACTGGAACAGGGGTAGGAGTGGGCAGAGGGAGAATCTAGGCATCCCATTGGTGGTTGATGGGGGGTTTACCTGGGACCTAGATGTCCTCAGTGTCAGATAGCCAGGGAATTTGCTATGGCAGAGGAAGATGGTACCACAAAGGGGTCAGAAGGAATCTGATGAGCATGTAGGAAGTGTTTGTAGGAACCCGAGGAAGCAACAACTCTGAATTAGTGAAAGTGTTGGCAATGTCTCTGATCTTCCAACTAGCATGGTTTTCCATATCCAAAGTGGTTACTCCCCTGGGCACGGGAGCAGAGAAGGCAGATAGACTCAGGATTTAATTTTGCTGTGTAAAGCAGTGAAAGGATATAATGATGAAGAAGACAGCTGGCAAAAGCCATTAAGATTCTAACTGTGCAATTAAAGTCAGAGATAAAAATGAGATCTTATACCAGTTATTGGTAAGGTTTTTCTCCCTCTTCCATATGTCCAGTGTAAGACCTAGTCATCCAGGAGTTAGATCATAAGCCATTGATATTTCCTGGAGTGTTCCAAACATTTCACAGTTTGAGAGCTTGACCTACAAACACTGCACCTGGTGTGTAAGGAAATGTACTTTTAAATCAGATCCTTGTAACAAACAAAATCAGAAAGCAAGAAATACATACTAGCCTCTACACAACTGTGGAGAAAATGGATATGTTTGCCCCTGAATTCAAAACAGTATTTGTGGCATGGTCCCCAGAAGTAATTCCTTTCCTGTCTTAATCAAGAACCTGTCCAGTTTTGAGCATCTCTAATGAAACAAAGCCCTCCCTCAGTTCATATCAGTGATAGAAACTTCACATTTCCTTAAGTAAATAAAAGAAACAGAGCTGGAAGAGTGGTTTAGAATCATTTAATTCACCTCTTTTAATGTCCAGATAAAATGCTTTGGAGGTGAGGGAGGGTAAACATTTTGTAGTAGAAGTCAGAATAAGAATCTAGGGCCTCCCTGGTGGCACAGGGGTTGGGCACCACACTATGAGGCAATCCGCAGCCTCTGCAGCACGAGTTCGATCTCCGGCTGGCCAGGGAGTAGCCCACATGGCGCAGCAGACCTCTCCTGTCTCGCCCACTGCTCCCCTCAGCAGTGTACTTCGGTCAATCTCCCTGTTCTGTTCCCCCACTGTCTCTGGTGAGGCCTCTCACCTTCCACATCTCTGGCCTGTATTTCAGCTCTTGTGTGTATAAATAAATAAATCTTTAAAAAAAAAAGAAAAAGAATCTAACCCTGCTATCCCTCAAGTTAGAACCTAACTTTGTTGTTTACTGGTTTGTTTTCTTTCTTTAAATTTGTTTATGAATTTTGTTCTTAAAAAAATAGGAATTCTAAAGCACTTAAGAAGCCACATGGAGACATTGTACAGGAGATATTTGCAGACACTGAAATATGAGACAAAGTTAGAGATGGTAATTTCTACATAAGGCAGGAATTTATAAAGAGGCAGTATATCAGTAAACTAAAACCCTCCCTCAAAAACTTATCAAGTAACTAAATTATTAAGTGAATCTCTGTAGCATTTCTCTTCTCCATGATAGATAGAATAATACTATTTTACAAGGTTTTAATAAAAACATATATGCAAAGTATTTAAGCAAATATGAAATACAGGGAGTATTAAAGCAAACAGCTATTATTGCTGCTATTGTTACAAAAAGGTTTTTTTTATATTCTCTGTAACAATAGAGAAAACAAACAGTGATACTTCCCAGCTCAAAAGCCACCTGGGCCTCATAGACTGCTTGCTCGCTATTGACAAGAAAATTTTCAATCTCTGAACACAGGTTCTTTACCTTTTGTACTAAAGAATATTACATCATATGACATGTGATGTTGCACATCACATCAATATCACAACATATTCAAATGATCAGGTTTAAGTTAAAGATGTTTTATTTGCATTTCAACCACCAGGTGGTGATGGGAGCTCCCTGAACTTGCCACCTTCTGCTCTCTCAGTCTCTGAGATGTGGAGCGTGAGGTGTCCCCCAGCCCACCCATGACCTATTAGTGCTCACAGATTGTCACAGCACTCAGCAACAATATTGATTTCTTTTTATCTCCTCGATATATCACGAATGCCTCAAAGGAAGAAAATTAATCACACTCCTACTGGTATTCCAAGTTCTTACACAAATATTTGTTGAGGGATGGGTAAATAGGACCAGTCCTGTCCCAGCCTTGTATTGGGCTTCAACATCTTCTATTTTTTTTATCCTTTTTGGTAGGGCAGATTACTGGCATTTCTCAAGAAATACTTCTGGAGGCCTTCTAGAATCCTCAAATTCTGGAATACAGTTCTAAGTACTTGCCCCCTCTCTTTCTTAATGAAAGACTATGCAGATGCTTGCACATTGACTTAAATACCCTTGTCAGGTAGATATTAGGCCCACTCACACTAACAGATTTGCCCCCACAATCCTGCCTTTGTGAAATTGATCACAAATTTCTACTTGCTGAGTTTCTTGCACTGAAAATGCAGTGTTCACCCTGCCAAGGATCCAAGTAACATTCTCCTAAATCGAAGTGACTATCTTCATAGTCCATGCATCAGGTAAATGTCCATTTTTCTGTTCACCTCACTTTCTGCATTAATTTACTGATTCATTATTCCATAAAATATTTGCTGAGTCTTAACAATGTGTCAAGGCCATAAAATACAAATGTCCTCACAGACTATGCAATGTATTAAAATAAGATAAATAAAGATGTATTACAATCTGATGTGCAAATTGGTAGGGGCCAGATTATTTTGTTTTGTTTTTTAGGAGAATAACTTTATTTTAGGTAGGAGCCCACAAACAAAATAGATCGTAAGAGCAAAGTCCTAAATAAGAAAGCAGTTATATTCCCCCACCTGATCCTATCTAGGTAACCCATAGTGTCCAAATGTCAGAAAATCAAAATACTCTAGAATCTCTACACTAACGATAACTCCTTAGGAGGAAGTAAAGCCAGAGCATTCAACATGGTATGCATGGATGACCATTCAGGAATATTCCTGAATCAGAGTTCTTTATAGAGCCATACTCTGAAGCCAGTTGAAAACCAAAACATAAATTTCCCATGGCACTTGCAGAACATAAATTCCTGACTTGCTGTGACCATCAATTATTCTAAATTATTGCCTTTTGAGACCTTACATATGCACTGTTTTATTCTTCATTTTGGATTGGGAGTGTCTCAGCTCTCTCATGACTGATAAGATCTTGCAGATTCTTCCAGATGCAGTAGGTAGATCATACTGCGGAGTCAGTGGAAACTACCAGAAATGGTGTTTGCAATAAACAGCTCTCCAAAGCACCTTGCAGGGAGCATAGATCAATGCCAGTGAGAAGTGGCCTCATGTTAACTTCAACAAGAATGTGATATGAAAAAAAACATTTAAAAAAAGGAAGGTGGAAATACATGGGCTCAGCAGTCCGACATTGAATTCAATTGAGAGTGACCATTAAGTAGCTTACAAACTTTAGTGATTTTATCTGAGGCACAGGTTCTAGTTCATGTCTGAGAAATGCAATACAACAAGCACAGAAAATCTATCCTATGCTCCAAACATGTCATAAAGTTAAATAAATTGTGTATATAAAGTGCCTGGCACGCCACACTCCATAATGGTACCTGGCTTATGGATGCTTATCAGGCTTATGATACCTGGCTGTAGGATCTTTACAAAGTTAGTTCCATTTGAAATGATAAGCTTCAAAAGAAGGGATATTTTTCTAGACCCACATCCCAAAGGACATATTTTAATATAGTGGGGAAAACAGATTGTTCAAGGAGATAAGAAAGCGCTTGGCAACGTGGATCTGACTTTACGTCTGGCAGCTAATGTATCATGGGGAAGCTAATATATCACTGGAAGATATGCAACCTTGAACCAAGGGTACAAACCTAAAATATTGACACAAAGCAGTATTAAGATGGAAATGGATTATTTTTGTTCTTCTTTTTAAACAACCCATCACTCATTCTTCAAGAAGATGAGATGTGACTTTGTCTTTCCTAGATTCTATACTTAATTAGATGAGAGATGGCAGATGCATTTTATTAATGAGATAGCTTAATATAAACACGACTTTCCAAGTAAATGCCACCTCAAGATTTATGTTAGAGTACACATGCCCTATCACATTCTGAATAAAAGTAAGCTTGTGCCTAGCTGACACCATTAAGCATTGCATCATCAGGATGGTACAGTATTTGGGACTCAATATGAAGAACCCTGGCGAGTTAATCAGAATTTCTTGGAGCATATTCAAAAGAAGTTTAATATAGTTCTGAAACATTTTAAAATGAAAAGGATAGAACCTGGGCCACCCCTGGTGGTGCAGAGGTTGAGCGCTGGGCTGTGAGGCTGCCGGCAGTCTCTGCAGCATGCAGGTTCATTCCCCCGCCCCAGGCGAGGGTCCCACCAAAAAAAAAAAAAAAAAAAAGAGAGAGAAAGAAAAGGATAGAACCTGATACAAGTGCCAGCTTTCATTATTTGTGAAGTTGAACATTATGTGTATGATACTTGCATTTTCTCTTCTGTGATTTGTATGCTTGTGACATTTGTCCATTTTCAGATCCTGGTGTTTATGTCTTTGCATGTCATTTGGAGGTTTTAATATGAGGAATGTGAATACGACTGTCAAATTTGTAACAATTTTTTCCAAGTTTTTGTTTGCGTTGTCATTTTTTTTATGAAGTTATGGGTGTAGGGCCTCCCCTGGTGGCGCAGCGGTTGAGCGCTGGGCTGCAAAGCTGCCCACAGCCTCTGCAGCCTAGTTCGATCCCCGGCCACTGGCGAGGGTCCCACATGGTGCGCAGACCTCTCCTGCCGCCCGCTGCTCCCCTCAGCAGTGTATTTCATCAGTCTGCCTGTTCTGTTCCCCGCTCTGGCTCTGGTGAATTCGCTCACCCTCCCACACTTCTGACTGTACCCAGTGTTTGTATAAATAAATAAATAAATCTTTAAAAAAAAAAAAAAAAGAAGTTATGGATGTAGCGATGTTTTCCACTGTAATGTAGTCAAATCTGTCTTTTCCTTTGTGATGTTTTTAATTGAAAATATTTCTTTCTTTCCACATTTAACTGTTCTACGATTAAGTGGATAGCATTAGGCATCGAATGCTACAGAGAGATCTAGGAGGATGGAAACTGAAGAGTAGTTATTCAACTAGACAGTTAGGATGTCTTTTATCACTTTTAAAGAGCAATTTTTGTGTACTTGTAAGGTTTTTTAAAAAAAAAAAAAGATTTATTTATTTATGTATACAAGAATGGGTATAGGCTAGAAGTGTGGAAGGTGGGGTGAGAGGTTTCACCAGAGACAGAGTGGGAACAGAACAGGTGGATCTACTGAAATACACTGCTGAGGGGAGCAGCAGGTGAGGCAGAAGAGGTCTTCTATGCCATGTGGGTAGCTCCTTGGGCAGGGATGGAACTCATGCCTCAGTGGCTGCCAATAGCGTCATCGTGCTGAAACTTAACCGCTGAGCCACCAGGGAGGCCCTATACTTGTAAATTTCAACCCCAGATTGCTAGAGTATAAATAATAAGTATAGACCAATATTTCAAGAGCCTTTGTATGAATAGAAATAGAAACTATCAAAATCTATGAATGGGAAGAATGAAGAGCTGGCTTGGGGATACTGGCTTGCATCTTTCACTTGGACAGATCTGGGATGTCTTAGGAGAGACGGTATCTTTCCCACATGTTAATGGTGTCCTCAGAAGGAAATTCCATGACTTTATATTAGTAATATCTGAGGGGGGCGGGTGGGAGTAGAGGTTAAGCATCATCATAATAGATGAGTTCAAAAGCTTTGAAACATTTCTCCACATTATTTCATTTTAAACTCAGGCATCAAAATTAAATAGCTTGAGAGATATCATGAACTCCATTTTTCATAAGAAGAAAATGAATTTTAGAGAGTTTAAGTAATTGACTAAACTCAGTGTGGTATACATGCCCATATTATTAACTTCAGACATATATAGACCCAGGAATGAGAAAAGATATATTAAAGGAACAATTAAGAGTAGTCTAGAGACTATACACTAGTATCAAATTTTAGTGTACAATAATATGCTGCAACATAGGGAACTAATAATGAATGCTAACAGGTAACTTAGAAAGGATCATGTCAATGCTGGCCAACTATTAGCGAAGAGTTAATGGAAATATTAATATTTCAAATGGGAGCTAATTCTGGTAGAGAGAACATAGGAACATAATTCATAGTGTAAGACCTGGTGTAGGGAAGAAGGAGAGGCAATGAGGAGGCTGGGCTATTTGGAACAAACTTGTCAGAAGCAGGATGTTAAACTAGCAAGGTAAAATCAACTTGAAGAGCCTAAAATATTAAAATGAAACACTTGATAATAAATCTTTAAGCCCCATGGAAACATTGTGGAGAGTTTCAAAGGGGGAGGGAAGTGCTAGGAAGAGTGGTATGAGGGGACATGCAGAGCAGGCAGAAGGAAAAGATGCTGGAGGCTAGGGAGGAAGTTAAATTGCTAAAATTAGAGACTTAAAGAAATGGGATCTTTAAGATGATAGTGGGATCAATAAAGACAGTTTGATGCCAGGAAAAGAAGATAGACAAAGAACAATGCTTCGATATCTAATTTTTATCTCTATAAATGTGATACATGTGCACATGTATATGTATATATTACTTGCATACATAGCATCGCTGTGTTCGTGTACAGGCACCCAATAAATGCCCGTTCCCTGCTCCACTCTAGGGCTTACGAGGTTATTAGTTTAAACATGATGGCCAGGATTGTGAGAATAGATGAATTCGCAGATGCTACAAATATAGAAATGTTTTTGGAAAATGAAGGATCCAGGGAGTAAGATTTCACAATTAATGGAAAGGAGACTCTAACAAAGGTGATTAGAGGAGCAAGGGAGAATCTTCGTTTCCTCTGCAAACTGCAAAATTACCTTCTAAACCATTAGGTGTAAAGCCTCATATTCACTAGGAAGGGGGTGATTGGTGAAGTTAATCGAGAAAGCAGTTATTCCACCGAAGAGACCCATTTGAAAGTGAAATAGCGGTCAAAACCCCACTCTAACATGGAAATTGGAAACAGCCAGATGTTCCAGAGCTACGGTATAGTTCAAAAAGGGCAGAATTGACAGATTATTAACCATGCCAGCTGGCATCGAGGAATTTATATCTTCTTTGTTATGTGAAATGTAAATCATAAGAGAAACATTAAAAACCTGAGTAAGTTCAAAGAAGGGAACAACATGCCATAAATCAAGTAACACTGTAATAAACATAACTAACAGCAGAGGGCTCCCTTCAATGCCTGGCAAATTCTGAAGGCAGCAAATACCAAATGGGAAAGCTTTTTGTTTTCTGTTCACTTCTGCTAATAATTGAATATCTTCATACATAGGAGAAACAAACAACTATGCATTTGAAAATAAATTGCAATATTTATATCTTCAGCTCCTGGGGCTCCTTTCTTTAATTTTTTTTCATTGTGCTTTTTGCTAATGAGAAACTTTTCTGAAGTTATTAATACAGTAATTTAGGGTGGTCTTGTAATAAAGTGCCTCAAGCATAGAGTGATTTCTATAACTTCTCTAATGTATTCCAGACTAGTCACCTGATGACACAGAAAGCATTTCCATAAAATTGCAATTTGGGGTCTATAATCCCTGTAGCTAAATGAACAAAATAGAAACACAAGAGAGCTAAACTCTGCACCCAGGCCCCTTTACCATCTGGTTAAATGCCAAGATGATTTAAGATCAAATAAAAAATCCTATTTATATTTTCTCAAGATATTTTTATAGTAAAATATAAAGAATTATATATAAAACACACTACATGATATACTGTACAGTTCTGCCATAGTTTCAGTCAGCTATTTTTAATTTTGTGTAAAAAATATGGGTAAAAGTAGGCTTTACTTGCACATTGTTCTTAGAAAATACAATGGTTTTTCTAAGGTCAGTTTCACTGCTAATCTAGTAGCACACTCACTTGAATACTGACTTACTTATACTTAAATGCGTATGTTTAATGGCTTCTTTAGATTCATTAAGGTATATCATTAAGTCCACCAGGAGTCAGCAAATTTCAACCCTTCAATTCAGAGGACAAGTCCAAGTCCACTACCTATTTCTATATGGCACACAAGGTAGGAATGATTTTTACATTTTCAATGGTTGAAAAAAATCAAGAGATATATTCACAACATATAGAAATGATATGACATTCAGAACTCAGTGTCCATAAAATCTTGAATTGCATAAATGGAAAATTTGTGGAAGTTTTTTTCTCTCTTGTTACCTTAGTTCTTACATGACATCCTCAGTTTTGTCTCTAAGTCAACAAAGTCTACAAATATTTTATTTACTCTCAGGCATTATATAGAGAAGTCTGCTAGACCCTGACCTATATCAAGCCCCAAAATCATTATTTAATGTTCCTCAGGCTCTTTATAAATAGTTGAATACTTTGCTTCTTTAATACTAGAAACAAATAGTCTACTGTAGTGGTTCCTAGAATTATCTGTACTTTGGAAATACCTGTCTCTATTTACAAGATATGTGACCTTGAACAAATTATCTAATCAGTCTATTAATTTCCTCATTCATGAGTTGTATTAAAAATAATACCTACCTCATAGGGATATTTGTGGGGATTAAGTAATATTTACTTGCTACTTCAATTGTGTTCTTCAGATTAGCATCACCAGCATTACCTAAGCACTTGTTAGAAATGCAGAGTCTCAAGCCCCACCAAGACCTTCCCAATAAGAGTTTGCATTTTCACTAGATCCAATGGTGATTTGTGTACTCATTAAAGTTTGAGATTAATAGTACTAGGACACCTTTAGTTTCATTGCACAGCCAAGTTGAGTCTGTTTTCAGCCTTTCTACACCGATTCCTTTTATATTCTCATGCAAACATATATAGGTGATGTTGAAGGTGCCCTTTGAGGTTCAAATATATTGATCTATCAGCCATGCACATAATAATTTGAGTTAAGAGAAATTAGAGTGGGGAGAAGAATGCTTAAAAAGCACAGGGCCACCTTCAGGCAACTTAGAAAAAAAAACTCCCTCCAGGTATTCACGATCCCACAGGTACACAAAAGAATCCTTGTGCAATTTGGAAAAACAAATTCCTCTAGGCTGCTGCTTTCCTGGTTCAGAGCTCAGGACCTGCCAGGTACAACAAGCAATCAGCCAGTTCCCCTCAGGTAGCGTGTGGCAACCCTTTGGAGGTAAGACTAGGTGAGCTCCTGACCTAGGGTGTGGTCAATTGGAATGAAAATCCAGGATAGATTCCAAAAATTGCCAAAATGGTGAGGGGAAATGTAGGTTGGAAAACAGACCTGGATTTATTAAGGAAGCTACCTGGGAAGAGATAGGGTATGACAGAAATCTCAAGAGTTTGTAAAACTGAGGTATGGGGCAAGGGAATGGAATGAAATTAAATATTTAATATAGGGGCCTCCCTAGTGGCTCAAGGGATTAAGTAAGACGCAACCTCTGAAGCCACTGCAGCCTGAGTTTGAGCCCCTGCCAGGGAGTTACCCACATGATGCAGCAGACTTCTCCTGACTCACCCTATGCTCCCCTCAGCAGTGTATTTCAGTCAATCTGTCTGTTCTGCTCCCCACTCTATCACTGGTGGATCCACTCACCCACCTACCCCACCATGCCCCTTCCCACCCCGCACCTCTGGTCTACACCCCAGTTCTTGTATACATAAATAAATAAAAAGAAATCTTAAAATAAATAAAGATTGGCAGCTGTGGCACCATATGGCTGGAAGAAAGTGTACTAGAAGGGGGGGATTTAAGAGTCTAACTCGTTAGCTATGAATATGAAACCTTGTTATTTTCCTCCAAAAGCTGTTCTAAAAACAATGTCCTAACCCTAATCCATGATTTCATCATTATTTTATTTGACTAGAATTTGATGTTATATTTGATTCAATGTATTCTTTCTCCTCACCTAGTCAGGAGAGAGGTCTTTATCAGACATCACCCCCTTACTACTCTCCCCTGAACTGTGTCCTCCAGAGTTGGGGCAGGACAGAGTGATGTTGCCTACACCACTTTAACCACCACCTCCACTTGTCAGTGCCTCCAGCATGTTTCACCCTCTCCAACATGCTCCCTCCAAGCAGCAGCTGTGGGCGGGCGCTGGCATTTTTTGCAAAATTTGTCCATATCTCTGGGTAACCCTAGCTGGCATTATTGTGTCACATGCTTTTGTCTCTCAAAGGGGAATTGATCAAGAGACACTTGCTCCTAAAGTTATCTAACTTTGCTGCCAGTTCCTAGACTTGCAACAGGGATATGGGCATATGTGGTGGGAGGTAGGGGGTGACCTAGTGACCTCTCCCCCATTGTGCAAGTGCAAGTACATGCACATTTGTAAACAGATACAGCACACATTTAGTTATTTATCAGTTCTGTAACTAACTAGGCAGACTTTCAATCTGGGAATGAAGTGTCAGTTTTTTCTTAGCTATTCAAAATTTAATGGCTTAATTTAAAGCATACATGCCTTAAGATTATAATGTTGGGTATTAATACTTTATTCTATATTTAAATGTGTTTAATTTAAAAAAAAACTCATGGTGTTCAACAAAAAAGAGTAATTAACCTGGTCTATGCTAACAAAGATAAAGTTTTGTTTTGTTTACACCAAAACTTCTCTTCATAAAGTTCCTTTACAGAAAGACTAAAACATTCATCTTTTCCCCTTAAAAAATTGGCTTTTTGCCCCCAGTAGATGCCCTAACTTCGTTCCTCCCCTAGCTAAGGAATTCAAGATGACATCAAAAGCCATCTGGATGAGCTGCTCAGTCATACTAAATCTCTCACAAGTATACAAAAAATGTATAGCATATTAAATCTCTCAGATTTTTCTTGCTTTTATCAATCTATCTAGTGCAAACTTAAAAAAAAAACTAAAGCTGTTTTCACTAGCTTCCCACAACAAAATAAAGACCATGTAGGTAATTTAAAATCCTGGTGCTCTCTTACCATTAGTATATCTAAAAAAAGTTCTTATCCTGTCACCATTGCTCAGCCTTGCCAGAAATAAACAAAGAAGAGACCCATTCTTAAAAATCCTTGTCATTCTGAGTAACCATTTTATAAAAATCTGTAAGTTTGTTAATCAGGTGATAACTTCCCTGATATAAAAAAAATTCTAAAATATTAAATTTTTTTCTTAAAAGACTCCTAATGCAGGCAATAAAAAATATTTCCCTTGTGTAAAACAATTTAGGTCAATCTGGATACATTGATACCTTATAAAAAACATTGTCATAAAAAAATTTGTTACACTTTTCTATATAAATGTAAACTAATGGGAGTACTGTAAAAATACATAAGGCCTTCTTAAAAACTAATATATTCTGACCCCAGTGGAATTTACATCTCCAAGACTCTGGTAATAGAAACAAAAAAAAAAACATATGATTACCTGCTCCTTTAGGGTGGTCACTTATAAAAAACTAATAAAAGTTACTCGGAAACAAAAATCCTTAAATCACAACCTTTAAAACAAAAAGGGGGGAATTAGAGTAACTTTCCTCCATAGGAATGAATATGCAAAGCTTTATTTCCTTTAAACTTCTTAAATAGTAGTTCCTCCAGTTCTTCCGACCTAACAGCTGTTGAGCAACATTTCATTCCTAATTCTTCTGGCTCACAGCAGTAAAACAACATTTTATCCCAACACAAGCAAGCCCTAGGCCCTTGGTCTTGTATTACCACCCATTGCAAGGACCAACTTGGCTGGGACCTTAGAACCATTAATATGGGGGAGAGGGTATGTTTCTGTTTTATCACCTACAGGACCTCCTTGGCTTCCAGTGAAAGCAGGACACCCCTATCATGAGCTGGCATCAAGAAAGGACCAATCCTATTCCAGAGCTCCAGCTGTTAGTGATTCAGGCACCACCCAGGATGGATCCCTTTCCATCAACTGCACAGTTCTCCAGAATCAACACTTGATGCCCTGGAGACTGCTGTCCCTAGCTTAGTAAATACCAATAAGTCCTCTGGACTCTGTATTCTGGGCTCAACAACAAGCTGTATGGACTCCATCTTTCCTTCAATGTGACACAGCACATTGGTGCTGCCTCTACATCCAATCACATAGCCGCCAACAAGCCATGCTGATCTGCCAGACCACTCTTCATCATTTCCCTGTCTTCCCCTTGCCCATGAAAGGGGGAACATGTGGGTTCCTATGAGCTGGCTATTAGCTAGCCACTCATGGGCACCTATGACCTATTTGCTATCTATGAATCACAGCAGAGAATTCCTTGACTACCTACAGAGCATAGCTCATATCACGAGGCAGGCCAGGGAACGCCTAGGCCGCTGTTGACCTGATTACGTGACTATCTCCATGGTGGTCTTGCGATAACTCTGCCTGTGATAACATCAAATACTTTGCTGACACAAATGTCTCTTGACATATGTTCATGATGTCCCCTTCCCTGTCCCTCGTAAAACTTTGTCCCCCATTCCTATCCCACCCTCCAGACTTTATTCCTCATACCATTGTCACATGATCAGCTTTTACTAGCCTGTATATATTCATTAAATGATATAAGAATTTCTGCTCAAGTAGTGGAGTCTTGCCTTGCAAACCTGCTCCACTACCGCTGTGTCCCTCATCGAGTTCATGACGCAGAGCAGCAACAAAGTTCCTGTCCACAACTCGAAAATTTTTGAGCTAGATAAGTCCATGAAAATGAGACGGTGTGGTCACATTTCATAAGCATGGCCATCATTCGATCCCAGTAAATATCTCTACAAGCTTTTTACAAACTGACTAGTCATGGCATTGAATGCTGAGCCAGTTACAAGTATTTCAATGCTATGTTGGTTTAAGAGAAAAAGTAAAACCCATGCCTCATTATCCATTGTATTAATCATTCCTATAGGTTTTGACTTGCTGAAGACTGGGTCAAATGCTAATGGGCATTGATACAACCAGCTAGAATAAAGAGGGATCACTTTCCTTGGGAATACTGCTCCACATACATCAAGACCTTCCAGCTAATAGCCATGGATACCTACCCATAAACTAGCTTCCTGGGTCTTCAGAAAGGTATAAATGGACATCATCTTAACTCAACATTTAGTTTAAATTTAGGTCAAGTCTATACAAGCAAAGGGAGAAAGAATGCTCCGCCATTGTCTAGAGCATTTGGTTTATCTCCACGGAACAAACCGAGATCATTGCAGATAAGTTTATGGTAGGACACCAAGCATTACTTAAATCTTCAAGTCACTGAATGTTTATGTAACCTTTCATTTTACTAAGGATTAGAAGGCTTACCTACATGGTAACACTACTCTGAGGAAGCCAGTGCAGAGCTATACCCAGGTCTATAAAAATCACTAGGTCAGATGAAGGTGCTTTAGAAGCCATTCAAGTCAAATATGACTTCAGCACACCAGTATTTGCCAAGCACCTGCTGAGCATTGTGTGGGGATTACTCTTCATTACCTAGTATAACTTCTTTGTGTACCAGAGATATATTCTTTACAATTTTTTCTAAAGACACATGGAGCGGTATGATGGTTTGGCCAAATTCTTGACACCTAGTCCATCCCTGTTAATGCACTAATCCATGCTGCTGAAGTCCAAGACCTTTGTTGCTTTCCAGATGGGAATCTGCTGACCCTTTCTTGATACAATTCATTTTGAGTTGGTACCAACAGGGACATCCTTGCTTGCTTCACTAATTGAGCTGTCAGTGCAGTTCTCAGTCCAAGCACTTTTAGGAATGAAGTAAGAAAGAAAAAAGAAAGGAGCAGAAAGATAGGGGCTATGGTTAGTCCCATCCCCTAAATTTATAATTAACCCATGGCATTGGAAATAGAGTTAACATATTATTATCCAAAAGCTCAATTTTGTAGAGGAAGGAAGCCCAGAAAAATGTTTAGCATTACTGGTAAAAACATTATTAAGTATTTCATTGTTGTTAGGTCATGCATTCCCTTCATTTATGTATGTATCTTCTTCATTTTGAAAAGAGGTGATTAGCAAATATTTAATTGGTCAAATGAAAGGATAAGTAAATGTCTAAGGACAACCTGAATGTTTAAGTGTTCTTGAGTAGTTAAAGGCATTATTTCCTTAGGAACTAATGATAGATGATGCCTGGTGAAAGGAAACAAAGGCACCAAGAAAAGATTTTAAGAAGGGTGGAGTTACCCAGACACAAGACTATTGTTCAAGGAATAATCTGAAGATTTATAACATTTAAAATCATAGAAGAAATAATAGGTGATGCTATTTCTAGAGAATCTTTCTGGAATAATGGAAATTTAACTAACTTCCTTTACGGAAGCATCTCAGTTTTTCTTAATATAAATAACCAAGCAATCAATAATCTCGTTAGAAGAGATTCAAAATTAACAATCAGGAAAGAGAGAAGAGAGAAGACACTGAAGAGAGAAGACACACTGTGGAAAAGAAGAAGGAGAGAAGGTATCAGGCATTGAAGAGGAAAGGAGCAGATGGAAGAAAGAGAGAGACAGAGACAGAGAGAGAGAAAGAGAGACAATTGTTTCTTCCTTTAGTACTAACTTGGTAGTCATGAAATAAAGAGCATGTCTCTAGTTGAGTGATGGCCTATTCAAACTAATGCCACGTATAAGACATCAATTTTCTGCTAATGCCACTAAGAAAAGATGAAGAGCTTCCAATGGTTTGGGCAGCTTAGTGATGACTGGGACCCTGCTGTCTGTTTGCCAAGTTTATTTCAGAAATGGAAAAAGAATGAAGTGAAACTGCAAAATTTATGTTCCCCCTTGGTCCACAGCTGAAACATAAAGCTTCAGTGTGAGAGATTAATGTAATATTATTCCCTCAAGTGTTTTGTTTTCAAATCTGTGCTTGCCAGCTCTGGGAGAAATGATATTTGTAGAAAATGCCACCCATATATAATCCAACTAATGGGCATAGTTATGATGTCTATGTTTTGCTTTCAAATAGTCCAGCATAAACAGCATGCGTTCCATGAAGCCTAGGTGTAATCTGTTGTTCTCAGCAAATTCCCACCCCAGGGATGGTTAGCAAGCTAGTTAGTCAGCTCCCTGGAAAGAGGCTAGCACACATCCTTAGGTTTCTTCCTCTCCATCTTAGTATAACAAATATTAAAAATGAGTAGTCTGTGAGGAAATAATGGCACCTAAGTCCAGGGGGCAGCGAAAATGAAAGAGCTCTATAGACCTCCCTGGTGGTACAGGGGATTAAGCACCACACTATGAAGCGATCTGCAGCCTCTGCAGCACGAGTTCAATCTCCGGCCAGCCAGGGAGAAATCATATGGCACAGCAGACCTATCCTGTCTCACCCGCTGCTGCCCTCAGCAGTGTACTTTGGTCAATCTGCCTGTTCTGTTCCCCACTGCCTGTTCTGACTCCTCTCACCACCCCTGCATCTCTGGCCTGTACCCCAGCTCTCGTATGCATAAATAAATAAATCTTTTTTAAAAAATAACATTCACTGTTATCCTTTAAAAAAAAAAAAAGAGCTTCTATAGATCCTTCACCTTAAATAAAGAATGTGGCTTGATCTGTGGCCTGTCATCCTGCCCTGTATCCAGCTGCAAAGTCAGAAGTCTTCTGTGTGCTAGAGGATGGCTCTCAGACTGACAGACCCCTGACTTCAGTTATGGATATGTGTACTTCAACTGCCTCCCATGCAGTGTGTGGCTGAATCACCCCAAGACAGAGGTAGGACCTGCACTTGAAGAGGAGGGTAAGATGGCCTGAACATGCTTAGGAATAAGCATTAACAAATGCCGCCACATCACTCAGAATTTTGAGTATTTCGTTCTGTCACCAGCAAGGCAATTAGAGAGGCGTAAAGGTCTACCCACAAACTGTTGGAATTTCCTGTTATCTATTAAATGTTAACAGTTGTGCAATTTCAAAATGGGTTGGATCTGCTTGCAGTAGATAATTAAGTTTAAGAGGAAGAGCTGCTGCCACTTTCTAATTTGCCTTTCCAGGGTTGGAAAATAATGCTCAAAAGAGTGCTCCTTGTGCACCAAGGCCTCAAGCACCCAGCTCGAGCACCCCAACATTTGCTTTGATTTCCTATCGCTATAGTTTTACAGGCTCAACAAATGTTGTTAAAGAACAAGATTCCAAATTTAAAGTTCTAACTTCATTAAACGATTCATCATCAGGGGAGCATCCCACCTAGCAGGGAGGAAGGTGCTGTAAGTGCTTACGCAGAATGGAGGATATTTATGGACAGAGAGAGCATAGAGTAAGGTTATAGGCAAAAGATATTTCAGATAAAGTCACCTTCCTTCAAGGGAAGGTGGGGGTATTTGTGCAGATTACCTTATTTGTGCTGCTCTGGAAACTCCAGACTTATTGGTCTGTGATTACACTTTTAGGCAGTTTGAAACTGCAATTTTTCTGGTAAGCACAAAGAATGAATGACTCCAATGCAACTGCATTAGAGGCCTTTTTTTTTTTCCTTCTATTTTTAACAGCCTCTCTATTAATATGCCTGCGATATTTAGTGTAGAAGATTAGCAACTGAGAGATATTAGTGGACAATTTAGACAGAATGTATTTCACTACAGTGAACACTGGTTTCCTGAAATGTCAAAGCAACTATTCAACATTAAGTCATACTAAATATAAGGCATCAACAGAGCTTGTGTTCAGCAAATACTTGTTAGCTGAGCCCAGATCCCAAAATGAACTGCTGACCTCCCAAAACCTGCTCCATGTATAGCCTCTCTACCTCAAGCGAGCAAGTCCATGTTTCCAGTTGCTCGGGTTAAAAACTTTGGAGACATCATTGCCTCTTCTCTTTCCCCAGTATCTCTCTTACAACCAGAAGATCATGCTGGGTTGCCCTCAGAATAAATCAAGACTGACCACTTCCCACCACCCCCACGGCTCCCATGCAGTTCAGTCGCTGTCCTCTCTCATCTGAATTACTAGAATAGCCTCCTAAATAGTCTGGCATCCGCTGCTACTCTCCAGTGTCTAGTAACACAATAGCCAGACTAATTAAGTTGAAACATAAACTATTATTCCTTTCCTGAAAACCCTGTTGTCCTCAGTATTCTCTTGCAAGACAGTTGCCTCAAAGGAGGCCACTGTAGTTTCTCCAGACCAGGAAAATTAACTTCCTTAAGCAGAGGAAAATTTTTATTTGTCTGCAGCAAAAAAAGCAGAATTTAGAGTTTTAAATTCTTTAGCTGCATCAGATCCACCTAAGTGTTCCCATTCCAATTTTCAAGACCCTGGTATTTGCCAATCAATGCCATCCTCCAATGTGAGGGATCCTGAGAAGTTTTAGGTTCAATTTACTGCGTTTGGGGTAGCTTACTGACTATGTCACATAGGTTTCAATGCACAATGTTTTTCTTGTCATTAAATTTCCCCTGGTTTGTAATTGGTTTGACATCTCAAAGAAGTTTGAAAGAGTGCTTTTAATTTCTAAATGCCTCTGTCTTTAAACACTATTCTTGTTAATGTTTCCCTTTGCTACACTGTTGTGAGAAAATGTTGTGCAAGCTTTCTTCTTTCTTGGAAGTATTAGAATTTTATTTGTACTCTAATACATGGACCTTGTGCCATATACTGTGTGTTTGAAAAGCAAAAGCATTTTCTACATTCACAGCTAGTCAATATGTTAATTAGTTCAAATTCCTTCTATCCTTCTATATTTGTATTGACTTATTTTTCAATTTCTAACATGAATCTCTAAAAACTAAACAAAAGGGAATAAGACACCTATAAGGCCCATGTGATATGCAGAGAAAACCCAAATCTTTACAGTGGATTTGAAGACACTACTGCCTCACTGCAGCCCTGGCCTTTTTTCTTAGCCTTCTCTTCATTCCTGTCCTGTCCTCTGTCTGGATTCCCCCCGGAAGTTTCCTCACTGCTCCCCAAACATAACTTTTGTTCAGCTCTGCTTTCCTCCAGCATCTACTTAGTTAACTTGCTCACCTGATCGGAATCTTTGCTCAAAATCTCACCTCTTCAATGAAGGCTACCCTCTCAACCTATTTAACATGCAGCTGCTCCCCACCCCAACCAGTAGTTTCTAGTCCCCTCCCACCCCTTATCCTGCTCTCTTTTTTCCCTTTCTTATCACCCTCTAGCATACCATGGAATTTACTCCTTTCATTTATTCCTTATTATCTATCTTCCTTACTTGAAAGTAAACTCTGTGAGAAACATTTGTTTTGTAAACTAATGTATTCCTATGCCTTAGAACTGCACCTGACACATAGTGAGGGCTTTGTAAATACTTGACCAACTACCTATCCTTAGACCGAGGCATCGGTTTTAGTCATCATGTCCAGGAATATTCATTGCAATGTAAGACTTGCAAATCCTCTAGTGGGAAAAACAGACCATAACTCTTTTAGCAATAGATTTTATTATGTGATCAGAACACAATGCATCTATCTTTCAGTTATTTGACTTAACAATTTAATTTAGGTAGTACAAAATTATACTACTGTTTCTTGAAAAACTGCCCCATGGTCAGTTTTCTTAATTACTTTTGGCTCACTGTCCTCATTGATAATTCCCAGGACAGTGCACATATATGTATTTTCTGTCAATTTCAGAGAACCCAGGGAATGCCTGACACTCTTTTTATGGATGTCTAGATATTCATGACCCCAGTAAGGCTGCATGAACACAGACACAGAGACACATACATACACTCGGGACTACCATTACATGGACCCTCTGATTTCAATTGCCTTTACTATTTTTTTTGCTGTTTAACATCCTTCTATATCTTACCAAGTTGTTTTTTTTTTTTCCTGTTTAATGAAATAACTTTAGAGTGTCTTAGTTTAATGAGATACTTGCAAGTATAGATGACCATATGAAAGTTCTGCTGAAAATTTTCACTTCAAAGCAAATGGAATGCAAAATGAAAATGTGGAAATAATCCCCTGGTCCATAAATATTTAATAGGCTGTTGGGTTCATGGTTTTCAAGTAGCAAACTTAGAATATACAGTACTTAGAAATAAAATATGCCTGCTTCCTGCAATGTTTTGTAAGAAAAGCTACTCAACCTACAAATGATATTCATTATACTCAGAATCATTTATGTCTATTAACTACGATGTTCTTAATTATAACTGTAAAAACATTCTAGGTATGGTCCCTGAGCAATTGTTTACTATAAAAAATTTAAAAGTCTATATAAGGGATATGTTATAGGCAAGCTCTGCTTGGCCTATAGACAAGTAGTTTTGCAACACTTGGAGTGTAAGAGAATCTTCTGTGCCACTTGACAATTAGGCACTTCCATAGCACTCTTGAATCAGGATATCTTAGGCGGAGCCCAGAGATGTAACTCTGAAAATTTCCAGATGAGCTTTTTAAAACAACTTGAGCAATACTTCATAAGCAGTTGGAAGCCTTTTTTTTTTTTTTTTTTTTGGATGTAATGTTGGTTTGCATCATTGCTTGTATTTTGTAAGTACAGCCTCTCCCTTCAGGTGCCACTACAGAAGTGCTTCCACCACCAAAGCACCCCCAATCCACCACTACAGTCCATTTTGCTCCTTCCTCACTTTGTGAATGCCTCAGTCCTATAGTCTGCTTTCAGTAGCTTGGAGTTTGGCTTTATCCAACTCTTTGTTATAATATTTTATTTATTGGAACGTTGTTAAGATAATACAGAGCGTTCCATATACTCACACTCCATGTGAATCTCAGCAGTTTCCCACTAATATCTTCTTTCTGTTTCCCAGAATCAATTCCAAAGCAGCACATAGCGTTAACTCATTTTGTTCCTTAGCCTCCTCTGCTCCGAAAGTTTCTTAGTCTATCTTGCTTTTCATGACCTTGACACTTCTGGGGAGTACCAGTCAGATATTTTGTAGAACATTTTGTTCAATGTTTTCTCATAATTTGAAAAATATTTTCTCATAATTGAAAAATATTTTAAATTATATCATATCAGGAAACATGATATCACAATCACTTATCAATGATATTAACCTTGATTACATGGCTAGGTTGCTCTCTGCTGGACTTCTTCACTACGTGGGGACAATTTTTTCACTTCTCTCTTAAGGAAAGAGTTGTTAAAGAGAGAGTTGTTAAGAACAGAGTTGCTAAGTGCAGTTAACACTAAAGAAGAGAAGTAAGCTCCACCCTCTGGAGAGGGGAGTATATCTACACGCATTGCTTGGAATTCTGTAAGAAAGTTCCCCCTCTTCTTATTCAGTCATTCATTCAGTTGACCAGTCAACCGATCAGTCAGTTACTTACATTAATATGGCCTCAGCAGAGCTTGTTTCTTTATTCTTTGGGTTAGAATATTACTTTGACAACACCTCATTAACAAATGGGAGTCATGGAGCAAGATGCAAAATGCAGGATGCTGCTGAAAGAGCAAGATCCTGGTCTTTTTTATTCTTAGAGTAATCATACAGCATCTATTTGTATAGGAAGGAGGACAAAGAGAAAAGGGAGGCTCAAATTAGAAAATGTGCTATGACATCTCTAGTACAAGGGTCGTAAGACTGCCCCCCAGGCTCTTCTCATCTGCTTGATGACTCAGTATTGAGATTGAAATCAAACCCTAGTTCTCCAGCCTTGGTTTCAATCCTATCAAGGCATTCTGCTGATCAACTTCTGGGGTCAGCCAAAAGCCCCAGGTCATACCTCGTGATGCATACCCTTCCCAGGGTGATCAAATTTCTGCTTTTTTTTTTTAAAGATTTATTTATTTATGCATACAAGAACTGGAGTACAAGCCAGAGTTGAGGGGGATGAGAGGATTCACCAGAGACAGAGTGGGGAACAGAACAAGCAGATCGACTGAAATACACTACTGAGGAGAGCAGCAGACGAGTCAGGAGAGTCTGCTACGCCATGTGGGTAGCTCCCTGGCCAGGGATCGAGCTCATGCTGCAGAGGCTGAGGATAGCTTCATAGTGCTGTGCTTAACCCCTTGCGCCACCAGAGAGGCCCCACTTTCTGCTCTTGATTGATTTGAAAGGCACTTTGTAGTGTTGGGCTCCTATAACTGATTGATAGGGCAGTTCTGATCTTGTATAGGAATGCAGAACCCCATAGGTAACAAAATGGCAGCCTAACAGGGCTGCTTAGGATTAGCAGAACCCCATTAGAAACAAAGTCTACTTTTCCTTTAATACTCAAATTATTCTATCTTTCACTCTCTTGAGCTCCTTCAAGTTGACTCCTATGTACTTTTGACATGCCCCATCATTTTTTTTATTTTTTTATTTTTAATATTTTAGAGAACAGGGTAGGCAGGTTTATTGAAATACACTGCAAGGGATCAGGGAGCCAGACATCTGCCCACAAAGTAGGAGTTGAAGCTTTCCTTTATAACTTATTATCTGCTAGGATGTCTGGTCTTGGATGTTAACTTTTGACACAGAATGTGTCCTGACTCTGCTTTCGGGCCCATCTTATTAAATTATTGTTGTTATTATTAGTGCATTTCCTCTCTTTCTGGGACTCTGAATGTGCCAGGCTAAATTTGGATTTTCTGCGACCCAGGATTAGAATTAGACATTTCTCCAAAGAGCTTTGGTTCCTTTTATTAGAATAAAACATGTCAAAGCCAAACTCTAGGGCATGCTTGTTGCTACTGTGGGTTGTCACTGCCTCTAGGCAGTCTCAAAGGACAGACCTAGGAAAGATACACACACATACACACAAGCTCACATATCAGCACACTTATCAACAATTATTTCTGCATGTAGATTTTTAAGTATCAAACTGAACATGGGTTGTACTGAGGTTTCCAACTCTAACCCTGCACCGCAAGGTTTATTCCAATTTTTCCCACTTACATATTTGTAACTTCTAACCCTGACAATGAGAAACTTAGGTCCCACTGTCTGTAATTTATTTACACATTCATTTAATCCTTGTACATTGTAAGTATTTTCATAGTTACTAACACATAACCCTCTAAGAAATAAATTTACCAACTAAACTATAGTGTATAGTGTTTGTTTGTTTGTTTGTTTGTTTGTTTGTTTGTTTTTAGCATTACAGCATCTAGTAAAAATACTAGTTTCCAGTTACTTAGGTTAGCTTCTTTTTATTTCATAGATTTGTTTTTAAATAATATTTTTGCTTTGTTAGGCAAGTAACATATGCTCAATGTAGAATATAAGAGCAAGCAAAAAAAAAAAGAAAAGAAAACTCATCCCTATTATGAGTCAGAAATAACAAGGTAATCACTATTTACATATTGGCGGTGGTGGGAGGGGGCAGAGGGTACATGTGTGCTATTTTACTAATATCAGAATTATCCCTTATATTCTGTTACATGATTTTTTTTCATCCCAACACTGTGAATCCTTAAGGAATTACAGTTTTATAAATTGAGGCATTCATTGTTAAGTTTCATACTTAAAAAAAATCATGGCATAGAGAGAATATAATGGATTTGGAGGGAAGGAGGGAGATATTGAAATCAAAAACACTAATCAAACAGATAAAATGGGGGCCTCCCTGGTGGTGCAAGGGATTAAGCATCAGCACTATGAAGCAACCCGCAGCTACTGCATCACGAGTTCGATCACCGGCCAGGGAGATGACCCACACGGCCCAGCAGACCTCTCCTGTCTTGCCCGCTGCTCCCTCAGCAGTGTATTTCAGTCAGTCTGCCTGTTCTGCTCCTAACTCTGTCGTTGGTGAATCCTCTCAACCCCTGCTTATACCCCAGTTCTTGTATGCATAAATAAATAAATCTTAAAAAAAAAAAACAGGTAAAATGAGCTAGACTGAGAGATGATGTGTGACATATTTAGAGTAACAATTGGAATAAATGAATTTGAACAAGATAGAATTGCTAGAAATTTGGAGAAGAGATAGGAGAATAAGGTAGAGGGAGGGCTTGAAGAACTCTGATATTTTATTATGGAATGGATCTGTCAAGCAGAATGATCTTTTCAGTGTCCAGATAGAACACAAAGCAAGGGATGGATTTTATATAGAGAAGTTTTGCTAGTTTTACTTTTATGCTGTTGAGTTTGAGATGCTTCAGATTTTCCAGCTGGATCATGTCAAGGATCACTTGGATCCTTGTATTCAAATAAAATGATCACATAGGAGGCACAAGATGTACCAAAAATACTGGCATTTACACCAAGAGATTGGGTGAAATTATTCAGGGTGCTTTGTAAAAATAAAGAATAATAAGCACTGTTGAAAATACAAATAACATTTAAAAATTGAGCAGGGGAAGACAAAGAAGCAAAGGAAACAGAAAAGGGGAAAAAGAAGAGTAAGAAAAGCAAACGTGAATAGTGTCTAGAAAGTTAGTAGTGTAGAGAATTGAAGTAATGGAGTGGTTGCTATGTAACCGCTGTCTTCATGACAGTTGAGGTTTCCAGGTACTGAAAGAGGCGAGGACTTTGAAGGGACACCTCTCCTTCCAAGAAGGTAAAACAAAAAAATAGAAACAGTATGGTATCTTGAGGGGAAATTAGTGTAAATGAGAGGTATTGTTTCCTTTCTTCTTATTATTATTAGAATCAGGAAGACTAACAGGCCAAAGACTGGAGGTGAGCGGCTCCAAAAAATCTCAGGGCTGGTAGTATCTTTTGCTCATTTAGTTACCTTTATAGCTTAAAGGTCATGTGATGAATTAGTGTACAATATGTACAGTATGGGCTAGGTGAGGTCAGAGCTAATAGAAAATATTGTGAGACTTCACAATTTACAGACAGAGAAAGCGAGAAAAAGGTAATAAGAAAAGACTTTTCTTTAAAATGGTGTTTGGCAAGTTGTTGTCATACACAATTACAGCTACAAGTAAAAATTCTGAGATTATTGATGAAGACCCAAATAATGTAACTTTGTATGTTTACTCATGATATGGTTTCTTAACTCATTCAATCTATAATGTTCAAGTGGTTCAAAAATAATACAATGTGTTTCCTGAGGGCTTCAGATTTGTAATGACCTTGATTACAGATGGAACTCTGGTTAACTGCTAAAATACTGTGAGAAACATCTAAACCTCAAAAGAAAAATCTACATTTCATTCCTCATGTCAGAGTAAATGTTTTAGTCTTGTCTAAACAAACAACTTCAAGTTATTTATTTATGCTAGATTTTATAGAAGAATGTATTGAAAACATAAACAACACTGAACTGAAATATGGGCTGTTTATTTATTGAGTGGCTGTTTTTAAAAAAACATAATAATGTGAGTCACAGAAGTTAACTGTTCCCTTTTGTAATACAACCTGGAATTTCTTTTGATGTGAAAAAAAGATAACATCATTTACAATGAAAATAATTTCTTTAGATCTCCTCAATTAAGATGAGAGCATTAGTTTAAATCAAACTGACAATACAGGTAGAAATTCTACTCTTTGTTCTAACTGCTCTACTATATCATATCATATCATAGCATATCATATCATACTACACTGTATTTATTATACTCTGTACTCATTAAAATGTAAGTGTATTCTGTAAAAGAGGTGTGAGAAAGAATCTTGAGTTCTCAAGCTAATTCTAGTAAGTGGAAGTCACGATCTCGGAGCTTGGTTGAAGTATGTTTTGCAGATTCTTTAATTCCAACCTCTTGTAGTAAATCTGTGTAAATACATTCTCATTTTTAAAAAGCAGAAAGATAAAATGTTCTGATGGGGAGATTAAGCCAAAAAGAAATACATCAATTTACTGAAGACAAAGAACAAAGACATCAAAATAGTTGGAAATAAAATAGAAACTCAGTTCACACCAGCATAGTAATGTAGTGCAGTAGCTAATAGCATATGTTCTGGATTTGGATTGCTTGGGTTAGAATCTAGCCTCTGTCACAGTCTAGAACTCTAAGGCAAGTTATGTAACCTCAATATCACCATCCTAAAAATGGGCTGTTAAAAAACCTAACTTTTAGGATTTTTGTGAGGATTAAAGGAATTAATATTTTTTAAAAAATGACTAAAATGGTGTCTGACACATGTAAATACTCAAGAAAGTAGGTACTCACATTACTTGTGGCAGCTTTCTCATATTTAACTTTCAAAGTTAAAGTTGAATTTCCTAAACTAGGGAAGGGTTAGTCAAGCACTAGGTTGATTGTACTACTGCTCAAATACTCATTAGACCCACACTTGCAGTGCCCTGAAGATTGCAATCTGGGAGGCCATTTTTAAGAAATAACACAGAATTATGAAGTAGGAATGCAGCAGGGGTCCCTGCCAGAACCCATGCCTAAACATTGTGACATCCTTGTATACTCGCTCCACCCCCCACCACCACAGGATAGATACAGCACGTTACTATGACTTAGAAGCTCTCTTTGTTCCTTTGCTGTAAAAGAGGACGAATGTAAGAATTCTATAAATCAGCCACAGCATAGTCCTCACTCTGCTGAGACATACTTAGGATCCTACAACTCAAGGCTGAGAGGCTTACAGAGTGAAGTTGGAAAAGACCAAGTCGCTGTTTTTATTATTAAAGCATGTTTTACGTGCAGGCGCAGAGGCCAGTGCTGGGTCCTGAGAGCCAGAGGGAGCAGAGGGGAGTTGTGAGGCTGCCAAACAGCAGGGCCCCAAGCAGCTGCATGTGGTGTGTATTTAGAGCCAGCTTTCTCAGACAGTGCTGCGGGAGGGCTCAAGTTACAGAACGAACGCCTGGGTGAAGTTAGCCTGTTATTTGTTCCAAAACAATATAGCTGAGTAGGGAAACAGGAAAGAATATGGGTAAAAAAGAAAGCCAGCAAAAGATGTTTCCTGTCTGTGCTCTTGAAAGGCAATGAGAAATTTTCTAATGGCTTCGGTCTGACAGGGACAACTTTCTCTTGAGGGTGTCCCAGTCAGTGAAGAGAAAGCCAGGCCATTCCATCAAGGAGCAAGAGCAGCGTATAAAAGCAAACAATTAAGGAGTGAATTTTCTTTTTTTTTTTTAAATTGTCCTTGCAAACCATCCAAACCCTTGCAGTTGTCATTATTTATCTACACAAAGCAAACTTAATCAAGAACATACTAATAGAATTTCCTTTCCCTTTGGGGGGGGGGGAGGGGGCAAGAAGAAGAAAAAGAGGAATATCTTTGGAATTATTTTTATAGTTCCTGTGTAAAACTCCTCTTTTGAAGGAGGCAATATTTCTTAGTGATGAAATGGGATTTGGGTGCTCAGTCTGGTCTCCTCACTTTTTAGCTGCATCCCTGACAGTGGGGAAGCCTTTCTTAACCTTAGTTTCCTTGTATGTTGTGCTGGAAGACTAGAAGAGAAAAGACAAATCAAGTTCCTTGCAAACATCTAGCACTTACCAAGTTCCTTAAAAGTGCAATTTATTATTGTTACCATTATTCATGACAATATTTTCTTTATCCAATGTATCAGTCATTTCACTGTTCTTTTAAATTTTTAAATGTGAAAAGTCACCAACTGAAGACCCTAAGTGAACATTTCTATAGAATGTTGGCTATTACTGAAATATCTTTAAGAAATAATGTCCTAGATAAGAACACAATGTTTGTAAACTTGTCTTTAACATCTTATTAAAGTAATACTATGTGTTTTGCTTTGGTATCCCTGAAGTCTATTCGCAGAAGGGCATCTGACCTTCTGCAGAAGCAAAAAGTATGGTCAATGGTCCTGGGAAACTTGTATTTTAATAGAGCAACTGACTGTGTATAGAATCACCTAAATAAATGTTACAGATGCACATCAGCAAACATTTATGGAGCTGAGCACAGCTGCATAGGTTTACACAGGTGCTAAGTAATGTATCAGGGAAAGAGAAATTAAGAAAGTTGTGGTTATTATACCTCTAAATCATATACAGTGTTGTAAACTAATGTTACCTAAATAAAAAAATTATACAGTTCAAATAAAGTGATGATCCAAAACCATGTAAATTTAGGAAGTCTTTATGGTTACTAAGTAGTATGTTGAGACTAAGGAAGCACAAACATTAATGAATTCCAAATTATGTCAATGAGTGGAGCTGAGTTGTTGTTGTTGGTACTTATGACTAGCATTTGAGTCCAATCATCGTACCAGGAATAGGATTTTTTGTGAATCATCTCATTGAATCCTTACAACAGCAAAATGTTGTGTCATTGTTATTCCTATTATATAGATGACGAAACTGAGGCTCATGGAAATTAAGAGACTTGACCAAAATGTGTGTCTGTTTATCAATAAGTGCCTCTACTGGGCCTGTCTGATTCCAAGCCTGCCCTCTTAAACTGCCACCCTATGTCCTTGCTGCCATGAACTGAAAAGATCAGAGGTAAAAGGGATTATTTTAAAAACACACAGTGAGATTAATGACTGTTGTCTAAACCCCTTAAAGCCCAAGAAAAAGATCATGACAGGGCCAATCTGCATAGAAGAGGCGAAGTGTTGTGTGAGAGGTAGAGGAATGTTGGTGAGGAAAAGCTTACACCAGTGGCCTACATCATCACCTACCTAAAGCATTAGTGGCCAATTCCTTCTCTATGACCAAGCAAGTTGCTTTTAAGTGAAAGCGCCAGCTCCCTTGCAAACACTGCACACA
Source organism: Talpa europaea (assembly GCF_964194135.1). NCBI lineage: Eukaryota > Metazoa > Chordata > Mammalia > Eulipotyphla > Talpidae > Talpa > Talpa europaea. The sequence goes on from NC_140068.1 coordinate 40,487,041, forward strand.
TCACAATGCCATCCCCTGGAAAGCAGGTCATCTCAAATATGCATGTAGCTGACCAAAGAAAATAACTGGTTAACCACTTGGTAACAGCCAGTTGGGAACGAAACTGAAAATACTATCTGTTGCCTAATTACTGTTCTTCCAGGCGATCTTTTCCCATTGAATTCCCTAACCGTATTCTGTTAACCTTCCTATTAGGAGAAGACTAGAAGACTAAGTATCTGAGGAAAGATCTGGATTTGAGTTCAAACTCAAACACCTACTGGTCCTCTGACCATAAACAAGGATCATAAGTGTTCTAGGCACCACCTATAATGAATGCATAATAATTCTATCCTAGGGCTTTGGAGAGGAATAGCTGAGATGATACATATGAAATTAGTAGGGTGCTTGGCCCGCAATGAGTGCTCAAACACATTAGCTGTTGTTTTTAAAGACAATACAAGACAAGTAAAAACAATTTGTAAGCTCTTCAAAGCAGAGGCATCCTTTGTCTTTGTTACTGAAATCAGCAGTGCTATTCTCCCATTGAGGATATAGAAATCTATTATTTAGCGTCTTTATATTGAACAAGCACATTTTGCTATGGTGGTAGCACTTATTCATGCAAAATAAAGAACTATCTAGTTAATTACTGTGTGTTGGAACTCCAGTAATCAAACCCTGTGACTGAGATGGTCTGCGGGGAGAGAGACCAATGCTAATTTAAACATTTCCTGTTAGGATTTTTGTTTCCCTCAGGCTTCTTGTGTTTGCAACCAGGGCTTGCAGTACGGTTTAATGACTCTCCAATTGTGTGAGTTTTTGTTTGGGTGCTGCTCAGTCAAGATGATGGGGGTTAGAGTGAGGGGAGCGCAGTCTATTGCAGCTGTTCATCATTAGCCAGATACGCTCCAGAAGACTGTCAATTAACCTTAGTGTATAATAAAATCAATCAGTACATGAAAACAAGAATTTCTCATTTACTGAAATGATATTTGCCTTGTAATTGCTGTCTGGGAATGTTGAACCAAGAAAAAATCACTAAGGAAATTTCCCTCCTCCCCACAAACTTAAGTTAGTGATTTTTTTTTTTAAATCAAAGTAAGTTACTTGATTTAAAAGTTACAGAAATATGTATTATGTCTTTTGATGTAAAGTAATAATTAAAACACACTTGTAGTTTAAAACCTGAAATATATTTATGACACATACGTATTTTCAATAGTCTTTATTGCCTTAAAACCTAAATAATAGAAATTCCTTATTTAAATAAGGAATCTATTATTCATCATCACAAAAAATTAAAAAGATCAATCAAATGATACCATTTTACAGATACCATTTTCTAACAGGGCAGTCCCCAGGAAAAAAGGAAGTTTCAGGTTTCCTGACCCACCCAAAGGAGGGTGGAGCTGAGCAAAGAGAAGAAGAAAAAGCTGCAGAGGAGATGGAGGAGGGAAGGAAGTAGGATGGAGAGCCAGGAGACCAGGAGGAGGCACATGGAGCAGAAAGACACGTGAAGAAACTGCACTTGCCTTTTGGTCATGGACTGGTTGAAACAGATGTGGGTGAGAGACCCATGGGAAGGATAACTGTGGCAGCTTTTATCTTGATTTTGATTTTGCTCTTGTCCTTCCAGACTTGTCTGGTTGTTTCTGATCCTTTTCTGTGGGTCCCCACTGAAAGGGCTTTAGACTTGTGGCAGGCTTTTGGGCCTTGCTCTGGGTCAATCCTGCTTGGGTGGACTTTTACCCATGAGGGGACAGGTAACTTTGGGCACTTGATTTAGAAACTATAGTCTTTGCCTTTCCTGTATTGTTTACTAATTGTATTAAAGTTCCTTCTCATTGAAGTCTTATATGTTTTGTGCTGATGCAGCGGATGGCAAAACCTATTTAGAGCAGGCAGGTTTGCAGGGTCTGGGATGCCCCTCTCCCTGTCATGTAACAATGTGCTAGGCTAAATGGACAATATAATACTAAGAGTGAGAAGATTAATTTTGTTTCTAGTAGACTCTCAAATATTTATTAAATGAGTTGATCTTAATTGCAATGAAATTGAACAAAACTTACTTGAAATGGGACAATTATGAAATACTGAAAGTATTCTTAAATCTCCAATCTAGCTAAGGAATTAAAGTATAAGTGCATGGAATTTAAATAATACAACTAATTAATGACAATACACATTATTTTGAAATAATGGTAGACACACAGGAAGTTGTAAAAATAGTGCAGAGTCCCATGACCCCTTTAACCTGCTTTCAAGGTGCCATCTATATAATAGTAGAACAATATCAAAATGAGGGAATTGAAATTGGCACATACTGATAACTAGACTACAGATTTGATTTAGTTTTCACCAGTTTTTACTTGCCACTCTAATGTGTGTGTGTGGGTGCATGTAATTCTATGCAGTGTAATCCCGTGCATAAATTTGTGCCTTCACCACTACAATCAGGATGCAGAATTATCCCATCACTGCAAAAGGACTCCTGCAGGTTACCCTTTGCAGTCACACCCACCACCTTCCCTTTTCTCTGGTAACCACTAACCTATTGTCCATTTCCATTGATTTGTCATTTCAAGAATGTTATACATAATATTGTCATAAAGTATGTTTTGAGATTGGCTTTTTTCACTAAGAATTATACCCTTTACATTCATCCAAATTGTTGATTGTGTCAACAGTTTGTTCTATTTTTATTGCTGAGTAGCATCCCATGATATGCACGGTCCAGGGTCTGTTTAACCATTTAGCCATTAAAGGAAATTGGGTTGTGTGATATTGTAAATTACAGAAAATACATGAATTTGGTCAGTCAGGTGACTACCAAAATTTAATAGTTCTGCAGCTACAATTCCTGACTCACAGCTCCCCTTGGAATTTCTTAAGTGTTGAGAGTATTAAAAGTATGTCCTGTTATGTTACTTCAGATAAAATCCAAGTTCATTGGCAGGCTCCTCCAAATCTTTCTCTCTGCCTATTCCTCCAGCCTCATCAACCTCCACTCTCTAAGATTTCTAACATATAATATGGCAGTAAAAGATTATTGGTAACTTGCCACATACAAAATATTTCTTGCAAAATCTCTGCAAGTAGAACCTGAGAAAATACTTTTTTTTCAAGTACAAGTACTCCTAATACACAATAATATTTAAAAGACACCGTACTTCCACAATTTACAAAGTGATTTACTGAATTGTTCATTCCTCTACTTAGCTATCATTCATTGGGGAAAAAAAAAAAAGCCACCACACACATAACTTTGAGTACTACTATGTACCAGGCACTGGAAAGAGTGGCTTATGTTGCAATGGTGGGATGTCCTAGAAGATGAGTAAAAGAGTGACAAGTGGGTGGGTTAGCACAGGGATTCAGGTGGCTTTTGGGAATGGACTCAACCCAGTTAGAGAGTAAGAATTAGCAGGCAGAGAGAGATAGGAAAAGATACTTGCTAAAAGAGAAAACAGCATGTGTAAATGCTAACAACAAATCACATGACTTGTTCAGAGAATTTTAAAACCTTTGGCATAACTGATGCAGGAACGGAAAAGAATGTTTGCATTCTTTGTTCAAATGTTTTAATTACATTACTTTAATGTCTCTAATAAAGTAATATCAATAAATAAGAATCAAGACTGTGACTAAATAAGATAAGGTTATTTTTGTTAAGCAAACACTAAATATAGTTGCAGTTTAAAGGGCTTTTGAAGATTCCATTGGAAGTAGCCTCCTCCTATTAAACCCTATTAAGGGTCTTTTTTAAAGTCTTTGACCTTACCCAGGAGTGGTTGACCTCAACTTCAGGGTCAAGAGATTTGGGCACTTATTTCAGGCCCTAACTTCTATTAGATCTAAGTACTCCCCCTTCCTCCAAGTGTCCAACTCTGATGGAGGGAATTGCTCTGCTCCCTAAATGACACTAACACTTCACTTCTGTGATACGTGTCAGCTGTGCTCTGCGTGTGCACAGCATGTCAGGGACTCAGAGGAGCTGCTCCCAGCAGTGCCTGTGTGTGGAGGGGCCCGGAGGAGGGACAGGGATTAAAACCCAGGTTCCAAATTGGAGTACTTTAAATTGCTAAAATTATTCCCATGCCCTATCTCCATTGGAATTAGAAAGAGATGAATTCTTTCTTTGAACTGCTGAAAAAGTTATCAAGAAAACTGAAGAGAGAAAATAGTAAGTAAAATTTTGTTTTCAAAGATTAACAAAAACCAGGCAAGACTCATCTCACTGAAAATCTTTGCTGTTCCAGAATGACTCTAAGTTCACTTAGCGATATTTTACTTTTATTTATGTTTTGGTAAAATTTATGAGCTGAAGATCATTTCCTGAAAATAAGGCGTTCATATTGTTGCTGCCAGCACTGGAGTAAATGTCATTATCAAGCAAAACTGTTCAGGCTTACAATTTTTTTAGAAAATAAGTTATCCTGGATGCTATGAAGGGAAATTTCTCTTTCCTCTGAATCCCTGAGAACCAAAATACCACAGTGTCCATTCACACATGGGAATAACCGTGCAACAGGAGAACCTGACCTGAAGTCACCACTAACCAGCTAAAAGTTAGGACTTGCCTCCACCACCCTCCTAAAGTTTTAATAAAGAACCTTCTTGAACATGAGGCCATGTAGGCAGAGTAGTGCATCTTCTCATAAATTTGAGAATATTTGAAGAGACCTCAGAACAGAACATCTGAAAATCTCGGGCACATGGAAGGCAGCTATGCTCACCACTAACACCACCACCTCTGCCTAAATCTCGGGCAGTGGTCAAGGCTTCTACCCTCAACTGACTTACTGTCTAAATCACACTGAGGCAGATGGATGATGACAAGGCCAAAGAACAGTAATCCTGAGCATATAATAAGCATGGATGAGAATGTATATTCTAAACAGGTTGTATTTTATTCTTCAATATTTTAGGCTGATACCTTATTCCATTTGTGACTGCCTCTGTGAAAAATGACTCTAAAAGAGGCCAGAACTTAGAAAATCAGTAATTCTGGTTCTTCTCTGAGGACAGCCTGAGAGTAGCAGGGCCTTTCTTTCGTCCTATCAGTTCATGTTCACCCAGCTTTGGTCTTTTGATCAATGGAGCATTCAATTTGAAAATAAATAAAATATCCTCCAAGCCACTGCTAGCTATGAGGCAATCTGTCTTCCCCAAACTCTGACAATATGTGTCCAGTCTCCACCCATCTCAGAAATTGAATAGGACAGGCAAAAAGGCAGCAAATTTCAAACTATCATTTCCTTCCTCCCCTCCCCCACTCTAGTCCTTGAGTTTTTGTCCTCTGCCCTAAAACTGTCTTGCTTTCCCCCCTTGTCATCTGGCAGCCAAGAATATTGAATGTATCTCAAAGAAAGAATATCATATTATGGAAACTTCCTTTTCTTAAGACAGCTGACAACATATGTTAGTGCATGTACTCATTCTTTAGATTACTAGGCCATTTTTACTGCACAGAGAGGATTTGGATGTAGTCTTTATGCTATTTTTCAAATTTCATGTGCAGTGGGTAAAAAGCAGTTTGCCATTTTCCATTTTTGCAAGTTCACGAGGATTAGGGAGTATTTTCTCTATACCCTGACTTAACATGACTTTGAAAATCACCTAATAATTCCCAAGATTTTAATATTGTAAAGCTCTAACAATTTCTAAAAAGAAAAAGATCCCTAATTAGCAACAATTCCTTTCAGAGAATGACATGGTACTTTCCCAGAGTAGGGGAAATAATCCTAGCAAACGTGGCAAGTTGGAGCCTTTAAGTATCATTGACTCTACATGTGTGAGCTTTCTTTCAAACTCATGTGTCAAACCCTGGCAGGTTTATTTGATGGTTGCTCCTTCCATAACCCTGATTCTCTCTTCCAGAAGAGCTAAGCTGCAGGATGGTAAAAGGAAATGATTTCATCTGGGTGGAGAAGGGAAAGATATAACTTTAGTCCCAAATCCTCTAAGTCAAATGTGCTGTGCAAGAAAAACAGCTGCTGAGCCCCAGGCTGAGTCTCCTTAAGTGTCAGGGTCTCATTCTAGAAGCCTCCCCATGGGATGGAACAGCACAGGGTGGGGACAGGAAAAAGACAGAACCAAGACTTGCATCTTGCTGACATGTTCATAATTCTCTTTATACTGTTGACTTTTCCCTCTCTTTTAGCAAGAACATTTCTCTTCAGAGGTCCAGAGTGCTGTCTGGCTGTCATAACTTAACTCTCACAAATTATAAATACAGCGCTAACTTTCCCTACCTGGGGTTGTGCAAAATATCTATTTCTCAGAACATCACATGATGTGCTGACTCTGAAAAAAAATTCTAGAAATATATTCGTTAAATATATTTGAAAAACTTGGATACAAGATTCTTGCCAAGCCAGAAAAGCACAATTAATCCACAAGGGGAAAATACATGGCAAGGCACATGGTAATTGGACTTACTCTGGCTCATTTTGTCATGCATTATGTCCAGCATGCTTCCCTGAGGAGGATTTGCAAAACACATTGAAATGGCCTGAGTTTTAAGGTCACAATCACACACAGAATGGATGTTGGTGGACTTCTAACGGGAAAATGGACTCAATCTCTGGGTCCATCATGGAAGTCTTCTGGGGAGCACAGATTTGGGAATAGTTGTGGATTTGCTGCTTCAAATACCAATTTTGTTTGTGTATTTCTGTTAATCCTTTTTGGATGGAATTTTTGAACTTTTTATGTATCTCTGTCCTCATAACTAAAAGACAATTTAATTATTTTAACTTTTTGATGACCCAGGTATGTATGTATTTATTTATTTATTTCTATTTATTTATTTATTTATGTGTTTGTTTATTTTTGGGACCCTCGCAGTTGGCCGGGGAACAAACCAGCGCTGCAGAGGCTGCGGGCAGCCTCGCAGCCCAGCGCTCAACCACTGCGCCACCAGGGGAGGCCCTGACCCAGGTCTTTATTACAAAGTTTGCCCTCTGACCCACCTCTTTCCCTCTGTCCTATCCAATTCTTTCACAAGGGAGAAGACTTTTAAAACTGATCCATCAAATTAAATGGCATTGATTGGTCTGCCATTCACTGGAAGATAGGAACAAGGTCACTTGTGCTCCTTATGGTCCTATATAGAATCTGCCTTTATGTATTTGCTCTCTTTGAAGTCCTATGTCCATGTACCTATTAAGAGGATGCATTAAATTTTACTTACTGGGGCAGTACCTAAATGATCCTAGTAGATTTTATCATTAAATGTTCAGGGTAGCCCATGAAACATGTACTATTATTTTTATTTCACGGCTGGGAAAACTGAGTTCCAAAAAAATGTCAGTAACATGCAGAAGGGCCAACACCTAAAGGAAGGCAGTTGGTTTCTAGTCCTTTCTCTTGACCCCTGATCTATGAAGTATTTATCCTCAGCCCCAACTGACGGACCTTGTACAACATCACTGATATCCTGCCAGCAGTGTTGACCCAGTACTGCCAAAGTAGGAGGTCCTATTACAGGCCACAATAACTGAGTAGAGTCAGGAAGAAGGTCACGATCACTCTCAGTTTTATACCTAGTCATGTGGATGCCCAAGCGGTTGTGCTCAGGTCCTTGTGTTTAAATTGCCTTATGAAAAATATCCTTCAAGTTCTGTAATAACCATTTTTTGTAAAGGACAAGATACAAATATGTGGACTCAAGGTGAGATCTATGCCTCTCCCTTCCCACTCTTTACATCAAAGTACCCTTGCAAACTTACCTTCTTTACAAGGGAGAAGGTGAGGGTGGTGAATGAAGAACAGATCTCACACAAATCAATTCTTCCCTGATCCTCTCAAGGCCCTCAGATAGAAAGTACTAGATTAATTATAATTCTGTTTCATGAAACATTCTCATCATAGATATATGCATATCTTGATTTTAAAAACTAATTAGCTATCCAAGATCTTCAAAGAACTCATACTAGTCAACAAAGAGAAAACAAAAAAAAAAAAAAATCAATCAAAAAATGGGCAGAAGACCTATACAGATGTTTCTCCAAAGAACACATAAAGATGGTCAACCAGAACATGAAAAAATGTTTATCATCCCTTATCATCAGAGAAATGCAAATCAAAACCACAATGAGATAACACTTCACACCTGTGAAGAAAAAGGAACCCTCATACGCTGTTTGTGGAGAATGTAGACTGAGCCAGCCCCTATGGAAAACAGAATAAAGGTTTCTCAAAATACTAACAATACATCTGTCATATGGTTCAGCAATCCCACTCCTAGATATCAACCTGAAGAATGCAAAAACATTAATTCAAAAGGATATATGCACTCCTATGGTCATTGCAGTACTATTTATAATAGCCAAGTTACAGAAGCAACTCAAGCTCCCAAACATGAATGAGTAGAAGATAGGTATCTATTGATAGCTAGATATAAATATATACACAATGGAATATTACTCAGCTATAAAAAATACGAACTCTTGCCATTTCCAACAACAGGAATGGAACTAGAAGTGAAATATGACAGAAGGAGAAAAACAAATATCATATAGTTTTGCTTATATGTGCAATCAAAACAAAAAATCAGACAACATCAAACCAAAAACAAATCCTATAAATCTGACTATAAAACTTAGGCTGCCAGAAGTGGACAGAGAGAGTGTAGAAGAAAGAGGGGAGAGGGAACAATGGATTGTGGTTGAGAAGTATGGCTGCTTTGGTGGTGAATGTGGTGTGGTAACATACACCTGAAGAGGTGGGATGCTATATTTTTGAGTCATATGTAGTATTATAAACTAATTTGGTAAGAAAAAGTAATTAATTTATTTAAAATATGGCTATTTAAGTGAGTATTTTAAATAATTCACTAGGTACCTATGAAGTTGCTCCCTCCCCCAAAAGCTAGAACTTAAGAAATAGCACACATTTCTCCATATGGTTCTTCCTCAACCCTTTAGTCTCCCAAAGAACCATCATTTTGAATCATCAATCGTTTGTTTTCCTTTTCAAATAATTTTATTACATCTATTACATATTCTAAAATATATATTTTAATTTTACTTCTTATTAACTTCAGAAAAATATCATAAGTAATCCTTTGGGACTTAATAATTTTAATTTAATATTATTTTATTAAGATTAATCTAGCCACTTAGACTCTCATCTTCTTTGCTGCAAGTATACCCGAATTTATCCCCCCAGTCTCCCGCTGGTGGGCATCTGGACCTTTTTTTGTGTTTTCCTTGTTTGAGCAGCACTGCCATGAACATCTTGAACACACATTCTGTACATGTGCAGGATTTTCTACTGGGAATACTCCAAGTTGTAGAATTACTGGGCCACAGGCTATTGGGATGTGTGACTTTACAATGCAGTGTCAAACATTCCCAGACAAGTCCAATTCTTCAGTTCAATTCAAACAGCGTAGCTCCTCCAGAGATGAGAGTCAGCAGCCAACACAGGCTGTAGACTGGAAGGGACATAATGACTAGCCCTGCGCCACAAAGACTTGGGTCTTTACTAAATTCTGCTGTGGAAGTGTAACAGGGGGCTGAAGCCTAAGTCTGTTACAGGTGGCGCCCCCTGGAGGGTTGCCAGTGAGGATTGATAGCCACAGGCAAAAAACAAAGTATCGGTTATGGTGGAGACTCTGATAAGGAATATAAGGGATTGCAGAAGCAGCCCTTGGGATTGAGTGCTCAGGATTCAGCTTTTAGGATTTCAGCATTTTCGAATCTTCAGCCATTCCGGAGTCAGCGATTTCTAGCCCTATCATGCTGATCTTCTAGAAGGTTGTTGTGGGCTACTAAAGGATGCAGAGAGGCTTCCACAGCCAACATCATCTCCAGAAGAAAAGCTCAGAGGCTTTGCAAGCAGCCAAGCAACTGAAACTGTTCCTGGTTTTGTCGCTATTATAGCCTGGAAGAGAAGGTGAAGACTTGGAGCTGGGCGCCTCACTGAGCTGTATGAGTGTGGCCATTTGTCAGGTCATTTGGCTGCTGCAGCTGCTGTTTTGAGTGTTGCTTGTCTGGTGCTGTGATGGGGGCATCTCGGCAGCTGCGGTGGCATCTCCTTTTGTGTCTTCTGCTGTCTTCATGAGTTGGATCCTGGTTTAGAATCTGGCTTCCGCGTGCTCCAGGTCCACAGTGGCAGGAAGACGCCATCTTGGGGACGTGGCCTGTTGTTCCGGAGAGGAGCTTCAGGTCCTCAGTGGGGGGAAGATGCCATCCTGGGAGCCTTTGTGTATAGGAGTTTAAAACACTGGACACTGCTTCAGGTGAGGTAAATGGCCATTTGTATCCTCAGTAACTCCATGTTTTCTCTGGTTTGTTAAGTAAATCCCATTATTGTTGTTTGGGGTTTTTTTTTTTAAGATTTTATTTATTTATTTTTGTGTAGAATAACTTTGGTGTAAGCCAGAAGTGTGGTGGAGGGGTGAGAGGATTCACCAGAGACAGAGTGGGGAGCAGAACAGGTGGATTCTGAACTATACTGCTAAGGGGAGCAGCAGGTGACAGGAGAAGTCTGCTGCACCATGTGGATTAGCTCCCTGGCTGGGGATCCAACTCTGGCCACAGAGGAGGGCTGTTGCCGTGGTAGCACTGAGTTAGCCCCTAGACCACCAATGAGGCCCCCCATTATTGTTGTTCTCTTATAATTGTACCTGTCTTTTCCCTAATGAAAAACTCTTGTAATCCTTTGTGGCCATAGAAACCACCAGCCAAATCTGTTGTGTTTATAATTTAAGAATAAATAAACTCTGAGAGATACTGTGAAGAGTTTTTTCCCTAATAAAGTGAATTTTATGGATTAACATGGCTGTAGAAGGTTAAAAGATCTTCTTGAGTTCATTTGTGTTTTGGATGTGAGGGGTTACTAAGTGGCAAATTCCAGCTAATTAAGATAGTTGCCTAAATGATTCAGAATGCAATTTAGGATCTATTTCAAGACTGATATTTGATTGCTATGACAGTTAACAACAAACCTAGTCATCCTTTACATTTCTCAACTTATGGAAACACAAAGTGAAAGCATCCACCTCTATTCAGATGATGGGATCATTCCTTAATATTTCACTGGAAGTCCTTGTTATACCATAAAGCATTATATTAACAAATTAAAATTGCGTTTGAACATATTGACCGCTGTTTCTAAATCTTTCATTAGGCAAAGTGCCAAGTAATTGAGCTTTTCTAACAAATATGCCAATTGGTGCAATAACATCACGGGAGGCCTTAAGTTGAGAAAAAATATATATCTGGATTATTAGATATCTAGAAATCTAAATTTTTCTTAAACTATTATAATAAGTAATATTTTATTAAAATGGATAAAGGCAACTTTTCTTTCTTAATCAACAATTTTTGATTAAAATTTACCAATGCATGATGACCAATGCAGAAGACTCAGTCTGGCATATTGCAAATGTGACCACAACCTCATCTATTTCTTTTAAGTAGAAGCTATTTTCTTATCCTTTGAATCTGGGATAGCAATGATCTTGCTTTTGGTCAATAGAATATTAGCAAACTTGACACCAGCAGAGGCTGAACTTGCCTTTACACATTGTTCTTTGAACCTTTCTCCACCGTCTAAAGAAGCCCATACTAGCCTGCTGGAGAATGAGAACTTTTGAAGGAGTACCAAGTGTCCAAACTGATAGCCAGTCAACTCACAGCTATCTTCAGACACAAGTGGGAGGACCACACAATTCAAAGAACCAGCTAACTAAATTGCTGACCCCAAAATTTTGCACTAAATTAAAGATAGTTAAGTAGATTTTGCTCTTTTGGAAAATACAATAAACATTTTATTTTTACCCCAATTATGTTTATTGAGGTAAAGCTGGTTTATATCACTGTATTTATTTAAGGGGTTACAGGTACAGCCTTGGCAATTACATGTTTTCACACCATACCCACCACCAAATCCCCAATAATCTTCCTCCGTTCTCCATTGGCCCCTTCCTGCCCCACGCCTACCCCCACTCTCTCCCATTCTGGTTGCTCAGTCTTGTAATCATATGTCAAGGGCTTATTATTGATTTGGTTTTGTCTGACACTTTGTTTTGTTTCTCTATATTCCACATGGGGTGAAAGCACCCAGTATTTGTCCTTCTCCTTCTGACTATTTCACTTAGCATAATCCCCTCCAGTTCCATCCTTGTTGTGGCAAATAGCAAGAGAAGTATTCATTCTGTTTTCCATAGGGGCTGGACCAGTCTATATCCCACCAACAGTGTACAAGGCTTCCTTTTTCCTCTCACCCTCACCAGTATTTGTTGTTTCTGATCTTTTTGATATCAGTCATTCTCACTAAGTCTTGAGACAGTTTGTTACTCCATAATAAACAAATAATATATTAAACATCTATACCTCCTTCCTTGCTGGCAGAGTGTAAATTCGCCAAGTGATTCAGAGAACAATAATAGAATCTGCCCCCCCTCGAAGATTAATCTTGAGTGAGTAATATAGGCCATTGATCTATTATCTTGCCATTTATGATTTGTTGTCTAATTGATACCTAGAAGTCGTAATTGATCTGTTGCCATTGATTGGTAAGTAATGAATGTAATATGAGGGGTGATTGGCTGTGGGGTATCTGGATCTGTCTCTGCTTCTAATAATGGCGTGTGTGTGCATGTTTGTGTGTTTAAGAGAGAGTGAGAGAGCGAGAGCGAGAGCGAGAGCGAGAGCGAGAGCGAGAGTGAGAGAGAGAGAGAGAGAGAGAGAGAAACCTGAACTACTTGCGACCACTTTACTAGCAGTGAGGATGAAACCAAAATATCAAGGAAAGAAGAACCAAGCAACTCACAGAGAAACAGAACTGGAGCCTTCACACTCAATGCTTGTGCCTAGAGTCCCCACTTCTGAGCCTTTTATGGTGGGAGAATTCGAATTTCCCTAATGTCAGTGCCAGTTTGAGTAGGAGTTTTCAGTTTCTTGAATTCTAACTGAAATTCTTGCCTTCCTTGTTTACTCACTCCCTATAAAGCTGGACATACCAACTGAGAGCATGGAATGTGTCACTTGCAATGAACCTTTTACAGTCATTGCATAAAGTGTTCCTTTGGCTTTTTTTATAGAAACACATCACAAATGAAATATTTATTTTTCATGGTATCATAAACTTTAATCTTATTAGATTCTGGAAATTTTCTTTGATGTGAAAAGACACTTAAAATTTTGTTATTAGCACTGAATATAGTTGTGGTTCATAATTTCAGAGCTACCTGTAGACTAGGGTAAATACAACCAAAATCAGTTCTAGGACCTAAAAGAAAGTACAATGCATGTAATGTCCATCTGTTTCAGTTTATAGTAGCATTATATAGAGGCTAATTTATCAGCTTATTTAGGTAATTTTGGAGCATAGCTTTTCTACTTGTTGATATGTGGAAATTCCAGTGGAAATTGGTAGGTACCACTTAAAAGACAACTTTTTGGTAAGCCCAAGCAAAATCAAATTAGAGACAGAGTGAGATGTCTATGATCACTTAAAAGAATTTCGAGCCAAGGTAATACTGAATATGAGATTTTTTTTATCCACTTTTAAAATGCCTGTGCATCTGTGGTAATTTTCACAGGGATTATAGAACTTGTTTTCAACAAACTGCATAAATGATTAGTTTCTGGAATCAGAGACACTTTTAGGCAAAAAGCCCACTATCTTTTCTGCATGGCTCTCTAAAAGATACATCAAAATGTTTTTATTAAAGAATGACATTTTTTTCTATGCTTGATTTTGCCAAAATATATCCCTTTGCCTCCAAAGAGACCACAATAGCTTTCTTTTGAAAAGAAGTGTCCCCTTGGTATAATAAGTGGAGAAATGCAAAGAAAACTATGATTTAAAATGCAATGCTCTGAGGACTGCAGTTTAATTTTTTTTAATTTGTTGAACTCATTATTCTGTAAGATTCTGGCTTATGAAATGCTGCCTTAGTAGAATCTACTGACTTGGCAGTGGATGGAAAATGAGGCTCAGGAAAAAGACAGTAGTAAAAATTATACCAACATTTTGAGTCTGGATCTTGGAAATAAACGGCAATTCTTTTAGCAAAAAAGGAATCATGAAAAATGTCCCAGGAGGTGGAAGACAATGCTGTGTGAGCTGAGCACCCTGAATTTGATGTAAAGACCCCTTGGGGGATATAACTGCCTGGCAACTTGAAATTCAGTTCACTAGAATTGTCCTGACCAGAAATGAAGAAGTTCTCACAGTCATATGAAAATGCAATAATTAGAGTCAGGACAAGTAGAGTGGATTGTGGAGAAACTGATAGAGAGAGGAAAATACTGTCAAAGGCAGGATGCCTGTCCATATTGAGGGCGCCATCAGAGAGTACAGACTAGAACAAGAGACATGTTCCTATAGAAGACAGAAGAGTAAAGTGTCCTGACAGGAGAGACATGCTGCCCAGAGGCAAAAAAAGCTAAGAGCTCTTGGAGTGGAATTGCTGGGTCATGTGGTAGATCTAGTTTTAGTAATTTGAGGGTCCTTCACACAGTTTTCCATGGTGGTTGGGCCAGTTTGCATTCCCACCAGCAGTGTAAGAGTGTTCCGTTTTCTCCACATCCTCACCAGCATTTTGTGTTAGTGTTTGGAATGTGGGCCATTCTTACTTGTGTGGGGTGATATCTCATTGTGGTTTTGAGTTGCATTTCCCTGAGTATCAGTAATGTGCATTTTTTCATGTACCTGTTGGCCATCCACATTTCTTTTTTTGGCGAAGTGTCTTTTTAGCTCTTCTGCCAGTTTTTTGACTGGATTCTTTATTTTGTTTGTGTTGAGTGGGGAAGCTTTTTATAGGTCTTTGCTATCAGTCCCTTGTCAGTTGTGTGGAGGGCAAATACTTTCTCCCAATCTAGGAATCTAACCAAAGGACACAAAATCAGCAATTCAAAAGGAAACATGAGCTTGATGTTCATTGTAGCACTATTTACAATAACTAAGATGTGGAAACAACCTAAATGTTCCAAAACAGATGCCTGGATCAAGAAGATGGGGTATATATACACAATGTAATATTACTCTGCAATCAAAAAAGATAAACTCATGCCATTTGCAGCAACATGGATGGAGCTGGGAGGGATCATGCTCAATGAAATAAGTCAGAAGGAAAAGAAAAATATTAGATGATTTTACTTAGAGGGGGTATTTAGGGAAACCAAACATGGTTAGGGAAAGGGGAAAAAGAGAGAGAGAACTAGCGGGCAAACTATAAATTGAAGACATATAGCAGGGGAGTGAGAGGGGTCAAAACAGGGGAGGGAAAAGCACAAGAGACTATTGTGAGGGTTCACGGGTGACTTAGTGGTTGGAATTTTATGAGTATTACACCTGAGAGGAAAAATAAAACATTTTACAAAAATGAACAATGTAAAATACATATTTAAATAAATATATGTAATTAAAAAATAAAAAGGCTAAGATCTGAGATAAGGTCATTGAATGTAGAGATTTGAGGTGAATGGGGAGCATTGTTAGCATTATGGTGAGAACCAAAATGTGGAAAGGGCTCAGAATTGAGGAAGAGCAGAAGAAAAGATGAACAGGAGAATGGACTTACTGTGTCAGTCAGTGACCAAAGGAGTGAGAGAGATAGCTTGCCAGCTCAAGAAATAACAGAATAAAGGGAATGTCTACATTTTTAAGTTGTAGAATGGCCTCAGCTGTTTTGTAAGTGAAAGAAGTGATTATGTACGCAGGTGAAAAGGACAGTTGATAATGTTTGAGAGAGGCTGGGAGACTAAGGTCAGAATTCTGATTGCCAAAAACAAATTGATATAGCCTAGAAAGTAAATATCCTTTCAATAAAGGAATGTTTACATTAATCATGGTTGATCACTATTCAGTTATTCATGGTTATTCATAGAATACCATACAGATATTAGAAGCAATGAGCAAAATATATGTATACTGAAATGGAAAGACATTCAAAATATTTTTTCTGTTGCATGGTAGGGTCTGCTGGAGTAAGTCATGTCTGTCTTCTTACTCTTTTTTTTTTTTTTTTAAAGTAAGATTTTTTTTTTTTTAAGATTTGTTTATTTATTTATACAAGCACTGGGTACAGTCAGAAGCGCGGGAGGGTGAGAGAATTCACCAGAGCCAGAGCAGGGAGCAGAGCAGGCAGAAGGGCCGAAGTACACTGCTGAGGGGAGCAGCGGGCGGCAGGAGAGGTCTGCGCGCCATATGGGACCCTCCTCCGGTGGCTGGGGAGCAGCCAGGGATCGAACCGACACTGCAGAGGCTGCAGGCAGCTTTGCAACCCAGCGCTCAACCGCTGCGCCACCGGGGAGGCCCTGTCTTCTTACTCTTGTATGCACATACCCTAGCATAGAGCTTGACCCATAGTAGGTGCTCAATAATACTTGATTAAAGGAATGCTTTTAAAATATGTTGTAGAATAGCATATGAAAAGGCTCATATTTATTATATAAATTATATATGTATATTTTATATAAATGTATATGTTTGTGTATGTATAGAACAGATTCTGGAAGAATACTCAGTGTGTTAAAGTAGTTATCTTTGTGGAGTAGGACTGAATGGAAAGTGAAAGAAGTGCTATAAGACCATTCACTCTTTTTTTTTTTTAATATTTATTTATTTATCTATGCAACCACTGGGTACAGTCAGAAGTGCAGGAGGGTGAGAGAATTCACCAGAGCCAGAGCGGGGAACAGAATAGGCAGACCGATGAAATACACTGCTGAGGGGAGCAGCGGCGTGGCAGGAGAGGTCTGTGGGCCATGTGGGACCCTCACCAGCGGCCAGGATCGAACCGGCGCTGCAGAGGCTGTGGGCAGCTCTGCAGCCCAGCGCTCAACCGCTGCACCACCAGGGTAGGCCCAAGACCATTCACTCTTATTAATTTTTTGTGTTCTTAGAATTTCTCTTATAATTTTCATATATCAATATAAGAAATAAAATCACAGAACAAAAGGGAAGAAGAGTGCAGTAGTATGGACTAACCTTGACAAGGGTCATGTCTCCTCTTCCTAAAAGACAGTAGTAAATGATGGCAAAGCTATAAGAAGGAGGAAAAGCAGGAACCCCCATCATATGTCTCAAAAAGTAGAAGATAATGTCATCAATGAAATTAAGGGCAGTGCTGATAGGCTGACATCTGAGTAAGGTTAAAGATGTTAAGAACTTTGACTTAATTTTTAGTGTGAGGGATACTCCAGAGATGATTTAACTCAACCACCCATTTGACACTAAGATTTGACTAAGAACATAAACCTTGCGAGTGATGGCGCCAGTTCATCACAACAACCTCTAAAAATATGCAACAAAAATTTAAAACAGGTGAATATATGAATTATCAGGCATTTGTGAGGACCCTGATAAAGTGACAAGGAAGAATATGTGTGGAGTCTGCACTACTATGGCATCCTGCATCAATGCCAACCAGCCCAGGGATGGAGTAGAGGCAAGAAGTAGATGTAAAATGGGAAAGACTAGAGTTTGAGGGGAGACAGTGGTGAATCCTTGGGGAGCAGATATAAAGTATTTCACAATAATGAATAAACACAATAAGGAGCTATAACTTGTCAACTAATATAAAAATTCTGAACTTAAGAAAACAGCAACAGGGCCTCTCCTCGTGGCGCAGCAGTTGAGCACTGAGAAGCTGCCCGCGGCCTCTGCAGTGCCGGTTTGATCCCCAGCCACCGGTGATGGTCCCACATGGCACACAGACCTCTCCTGCCACCCGCTGCTCCCCTCAGTAGTGTATTTTGTCAGTCTGTCTGTTCTGTTCCCTGCTCTGGCTCTGGTGAATTCTCTCACCCTCCCGCACTTCTGACTGTACCCAGTGCTTGTATAAATAAATAATAAATCTTTAAAAAAAAAAAAAAGCAACAAAATGGGAGACTGACAAATTGGCCTTCAGACTGATTGAATGAGATGGCCCATTTTCACCAAAGAATCATAGCTATGCTAGTGTTGTGTGATTGGGTAAGTGAGCAAAGATATTGCTCCAATTTTAAAGGCAGTATCCAATGGCTTGGTGTTAAATGAAACCACATCAGTAAATCAAACTGTCTTCTGGTTTGAAGAATCCTAAGCATGGCTCTTGAACTACCACTATGAACTGGTTTAGCTGGGAAGCTGAAGTGGCTCATTAGGACTAAACATCTTGGCAGTTGTTTCTGAAACAGAAGCTCAACCACTGAACTATTCTGTTGGATACCTGTAATATTGTACCTCCTGCCCAGATCCAACCAATTTCTTCTAGACTCATGTCCAGTTATGATGTCCAGCCATGATACAATAAAGTAATTTCCAGCTGGAGGGTGGACTACAACATAAGTATTGTCAACCATTCCAAGAAGGGATCAGAGGCAACTGCTTTAGTTATTAAAAGGTGTGGGAATAGGGAGACGGAAGGCACAGACAATATTCTTCTGATCTCTTTGTGATTGCTTTGTACTTTAATGCTCCTGGTTTGGTTTTGTTTTTCAATTTGTTTATTTTTAAATTTCTTTTTCTTTTATGGTTTATCCTCACGTGTGTTTCACATAGACCAAAGGGTTAGGTTTGCCTATGTCCTACTTTGGCTGTATGTGCTACTCAAAGCTATCTAATAGCCTCAACCTTATTGCTGTTTTATTAGGTTAAATAAGAACATTTTTCATGAACATTCTGTTTAATTTTAGTAGTAGATTACACGAAATTTATGAGTAAGGAATACACAGTTCAAATTATATACATTCTAATTCCCCATGTTCCTGCACATAGCAGACACTCAATGTCCTATAGAGTTTCAATCAGGTTTATGTCTACACTTGATCTTGGGCTTATGAACTTGGACATTTTGTCATAGTTTATCCTTTTGCTTTTTACCAATAGTGATTTATGCATTTAGTATTTTCACAAAGAGATCCACGTCTAAGAAAAACATCCATGTTAAGAAAAAAATGGGGGCAAAAGGAAAGGAATGGAATTCAACTTTATTGAACATTATAGTTCAGTAAATGTTTTCTGAATAACCAGGCAGTTGACCTAGTGACTGAGAGCAACCACCCTTTTCTGACAGTAGAGTCATAATTTCCTGTTGCAAAGTTCTGAGTAATTTGCAGGTCTTTTTCCATCTCCAGCACTATATGATTCCATCACTTACTGTGCTAAGAAAGGCCAGTGAAGAGCTGTTTAATAGAAGGGTGAATTGAGGACAGGAGACAAATTTCCAAATTGTTTTCCTTTTGTGGTTTCCAGAGGCATTATTTCTTTTCTGGCCTACAGTTCTGAATCTGACAGAGTTTAAAATAATAATTCATTTCTCTCCCCTTTGTTGCACATGATTTGTTACATGAATTATCCACCAGCTTTCCTGAAGCAACTAAAATAAAGCCTCAGGTACACTACACCAGACCCTGGGTTTAATTATTACTGCAGGGACAGGTGTGGAATTGGTCATGCTTTCTAAGTCATCCATTTGCTCCCAGCTAGAACAAGTTTCCTAGAGCTTGAGAGCCCTGAAAACCAAAAAGGACTCCAGGCTCATCTTATTTTTCATTTTATAGAGGGGAAAATAAAGGTCGTGGAGTTAATACACTAACTCAAGGCTGTGACTATCCTGCGGCAACCCTGGAATGAGAACTCCATGTCTCCAGCCCTCAGTCAAAGGCCTTTTCTCCCCTTTGTGTTCTTTCCCAGGCTCTCCATGGCACTGCTAGTCATCACTCATTATAACACCAGGTTAAAAATCCTGCTGGATCTTTCCCAAAGTCTGTCCAGCTGAACTAAACACAAGAATGTCATGAACCAGATGGAAGAAACATTTATTTCAAGGTCTTTGGTTTATAGTCATATTCACCCAGATCACTTCCCTAGAATCCAAGCCTTATTCACAGTAAGCCCAATCTTTAAATTATCTGTCCTCAGATATCTCACTCCATAAAGAAAGAGAAAGAACAAACCTTCACTTTCATTCAGTTGTTTAATAAAGAAATGTGTGTGTATATATATATGTATATATATATATATATTTCAAATATATATTTGAACTATACCCCCTTCTCTCCTCCTATCCCATAATCAACTTCTTTCCACTGGTATTTTTTTTCCTAATGAATATCAATTTAAGAATAAGTAATTGCTTCTCAATATCTGATGGACAGCAATTTTGAATGCTGCTCTCCTTGTAGCCTTACATCGCAGCTCTGACTTGAGTCAATTAGGGACATGATTCATATTAAAATTACTTTTGGCTGTAAGAGCCAAGTAATTAAGGACAGGTTAGTTGCAGCTATGGGTTATCTGTATGATGCTAAGTGTTTAGATGGGGTTGTTTCTAGTGAATGTCCAGATGTTGTCTTAGGTCAGTGATGAAACCTTGACCATGTGATTGCCTGGTTAGCAGCCTCTATGACATTGATAATAGACATTGATAATAAAGTGTCTATAATTAAGTTATAACTTCTGAATATTAAATGACTGGATTGACTTTCTATAAATTTGTCAGCTGTAGTCATTTTATTAAAAGAGAAGTTCAATGTAGTTGTTAAAAACCTAGCCTATAGATTCAGATTATCTTTTTGTACCCTTAAACTTTTCTGCTTGACAGTGGTATGATCTTGGGAAGTTACTTCATTCTCTAATAGGGGGTATTCCTGTCTCATAGAATGTGTGTGAGGGTAAAATAACACAATCCACATCATTGTCTGGATAATCCCAGGCACACAGGAAACATAAACTTTTGTTGTTATTATTACTAGTAATATTAATATCATTACTCTTACTATAAAATAATGTGTTCCAGTGAAAACTAGACAATAGAAAGGTAAGTTGATGATTATAGTGTTGCTAAAATCCTCTGTTGTCTATAGCATACCATAACAAGTGCAGAGGAGCCAACTGCTGTTGTTTGTTAAACTGGTGACTATGTTTTGGCTGAGAAACACAAGTATCAATCACTGCTTTCTTTCCCAGCCAATCCTTCTCCTTTTAGAGTAGCAACTGACTCCATTCAGGCTAAAATCCACCTGTTTGAAAGAAACATTGGTTTCACTGTGCCTGGATTGCCCTTGTGGGGAGAGTTGTGTTCAGAGGACACAATGATAATTCATAAGCAATATTCTGTCACCTGAGGCTGGACTGTTATTGCAACCAACTTCACCCCCCATTCTCCAGTCTCTACTTTAGTGCATATGTGATATGGTTTCATATTAAACTTTATTATCTCCCCTGTGATTCTCTCTTCCAGTAGTAAACTAATAATCAGGCTCATAACTGTCTCTTCCATATTATCTCCCATTATTCACCCAAATAAACTTTACAAAAAATGCTTCAACCAGTCTGCCCTTGTCCTTACCTGAATTTGCAGGTGTTTTCCACTCCATGCCTGTGTGTATGCTGTTCATTGACCTAAAATTCCCTTCCCATATCCATTCTCCACCTAATTTCTCATACTTCATTTCCATGCCTATAAGGAGATCCACCTCAACTCTTTAATCCCTCCTCTTCTCATTGAACTCAAAGGTATTCCTTTCCGCTGTAAGTACTGAAAACAATCAATTAATGCTCATCTTGGACACCTATTGACTTGAATTGTTACCTACATACTATAAACCTCCCGTGCCAGACAATAAGGATGTCCCACAATATTATCCAAAGTGTCTCACACTAATAGGTCCCTGGATAAAAATCCATACCTTGTGCATTATGCATTATGTATTATAGGTATATAATGTTTTTAAGTCTTTTTAAACAACTAAAAATATACAGTGTAAGAGTTTGCTCTAAGAGATATCTCAGAAACACTTGTTCAAAAGTAAGCTCTTCATCATCTCTGTTACCCCAACATCTTCTATTTTTCCATTCTATTCAACAATAACAAGTCCATTGTTTAAGTCTGCTCAGGCCAAAAACATAAACACTGACCTTGAGTCCTTTTATACTCTCATTCATTCCTATATCCAGTAAATCTCATGGGTACTATAGTCAAAATAAATCTGGAATTCAGTGACTTCTCATATCTAATGTTAACATCCTGGGCCAAAATACCATCATATCTCACCTGTACTATTGTAATAGCCTTTAAATGGTCTCTCTGTTTTCTCCCCACATCCCCTATAGACAATTATTCTCCACAGCAGACAAAATAAGTCAGATCAAGATAGTCCTCTTCACAGAATGCTCCAATTATTTCCCATCTAATTCAAGGCTCATGCCAAGGTTCACCCCTACTTTCTGACTTTATCTCCACATATGCTTTACCTCCATCTTTTCATCCTCTAACCTTCATTCAAACATCTACATTTGCAGCCTTCTCTCTTTATCCCATTATCCTGCTTACTTTTCTTAACAGCTTTTACCATTTGACATACTATATTTCATGCATACCTGTTTGTCTTGCTTACTTGCTTATTCTCTTTCTTTCGCCTACCTTTCTTTCAATTAGAAAGTAACTTCATGAAGGCAGGAATTTTTGTCTGATTTCTTATTTTCTCTATCCACAAAGCATAGAAAACTGAAAATTGCAAAATTGGCGTTTGAAAGATTTTTGCTGCTCGCACAAAGCAGGCTAGAACACATGTCAGCCATCCATCCTGCTCGCACCCCCACCCCTGTGACAGCAGTTCTTTTGGAAAGGGGTGACTATGGGACACAAAAAGCCAGTTTCTCAGACCTTCTATTTTGAATGTTGCAAAATTCTCCTTCATTATATCATTTTATCATTAAGTCCCAGAAGCGCCTATTTTATATTGATCTCATGACTGAGCTAATGGATGTTGACACCTCTGTTCTCTGTTGATTACATTCAGTTGAGCATCAGTCACTTCCCTTTAGCCTGATGTAGTAATTATTCTAGTAGGCCAAAGAAATAGCAACAGCCAAAGGGGTCAATAATGCTTGTTAGGAAATTCTCTCTGTTCTGTCATTTTCACCCCTTTCTTCAAAAGGTCAAGCCACTTGGATCAGGCAGCCTTATTGCTATTATTATTCCCAAATTCTCCCTTAGCTCCACTGTTTGTGTGGACAGTCCCTGCCCTTAGGGCTGGCAGAGCCAGTGTGAAAAGAGCCTCCGACTGGTATCTGAGCTCAGCGCTATCCTACAGTCCAGGACCATCCACCCTCTATATTCCTCCCCAAATGCAAACTCTAGAAGCTATTCATAGAAATGTATTGGAATTACCTTGACCTGGAAGAAAAGTTATGAAACATGACATAAGATTTGATTCATTTTTTCAAGAAAAAAACTAGATGGAATATATAAAATATATCTTGTGTATACAAAAAATATATATGAGGAATATATTAAATATAGAAACAGATGGAATACATTCATATAGATTTGGCACATATACCAAAGCATTTTCAGTGTTATAAGTCAGTCATTGTCCCAGAGTAGTATAATTCCTGATGACTTTTATTTCCTACCTTTTTTGATAGTCACCATTTTCAATTTTACTATAATTATTATAACTGGTACATTTTTAATTCTTGAAATGCAAATATGATCATGTCATTCCTGGGCTCCAATATCTTCATTTAAAGGAAAATGACAAGAATTTTGTGATAAGATTGGTCAGAGAAGCAAGCGCAAGCTAGCCCCTGCCATGGGGTCTCCACCTGACAATCAAGTAGCAAGAAGGCAAGTAGAAGATGGTGTCTCTTTAGCTCATATCTCTCTTGCCAGGCCATGCTTCTTCACTATGAATGACTCTGGTGGAATTTTAGGCGACTGAGGAGGAGCAATAAGCAGAAGTGGAGGAAAGAATGGATGTTCTAAAAGTTCTCCTTCCCTGAATGTCACCATGCTTATAATCAACAAAACTGTGTTGCATACTTCAAAACTGGAGGGTAGATCTCCTGTTAAATGATCTGACCACAATTAAATTTAAAAATATTAATGAAATGTTTTATTTCTTCCCAGGCTTTTGCTCAGGATGTGAATATGACTGAACAGTGCCCTAGTGTTCAGATTTGTTTTGGCAGGATCCCCTTTTGCATCCAGTTTGGACCGCAGGGTAGACCTGAAAGAACAGGAGGCTGAGAAGCCCTTTCTTCTGCCTTATCTCTATAGGCCCTGAAGTTTGGAACTGGATCTGTAAACATGGGGGCTCAAAGAGCCACTGGAGATCATAAATCTTTCTCATCCCTCTGGTGGTATCTGATCTCTGAATCATTGTGATCTCTGAATCATTTGTGCCTCTGAGATTCAGCACAGTGGCCCCTTTTGCTGGAGCTTACCTTGACATCCCCTAGGTGTTCCAGGTATAGGCTTACTCTATGTTTTATTAGCAGCCTGTCTAGACTTTCCCTTTGAACTCCTATTGATCTCTGTATTTTCCTGACAGGGTTTACTTATAGTCTGTCCTACTAGACTCTGAACTCCTTGATGGTTTGGAATCATATTTTTATCATTTTATCCTCAACTTCTAATCTTCCATACTGAGATGTTCAATAAATGCTGATTAAATATGTGAATAAACTTATGAACAGGTGGATGGATGGATGGATGGATGGATGGATGGATGGATGGATGGATGGATGGATGGATAAATGGGTGGAAAGAATGAAGGTGGCATGTGTTAAAAGCCCAATGAGGCTGTGACAAGTATTATAGGCAGGAGGGTAAGCACAGATGGCACATACTAGCCACATTCTGAACAAAATCCTGAGAAAACTAACGGCAGAAAGAACAATTTTTAGAATATCCTGTTCTTTTCTAACACTCTTGCTTATTGCTTTTCTTCAGACAGCCTGAACGAACGTTCACCAAAGTCATGTACAGAGAAGCAGGCCTGAGTAGAGAGTAGTATGGGCAAAAGAAAAGACACCATCTTCTACCTTATGTTCCTGCCACTTGATTGTAAGATAGAGACCTCAAGGCAGGGAATAGCTTATGTTTGCTTTTCTGACCAATCTCATCACAAAATTATTTTCACTAGTACACAGTCCCCACAACTCTAAGTTATGTCAAGATTAGCACCTAAAATTTCAAAATAGCTTCTGACATGACTTTCTATTTACAGAAGGGCACATGGGATGCATTAGCAACACCCTCACCAGGGACTTGGATGCTGAGGACAGGCCCAACAGCCAAGTGCTGAAGGGAGTGGGCAGCCCTGATATTTATCTGCTGATAACTGTACTAGGGGACTCAGAAGGGAATTCCAGAACCTTCTTCAGATAAAGCTTCCAAACCACTAGATCTGCAGCCACCAGAACTAAAAATAGCTTAGTTTAGTTTGGAAAACATTGGTCTGGGCATCAGAAAGTGTGGGGCCCTCATTTTGTATTAACTGGCTTAGGGCCCAAGCCCTCTGAACCTCTCTGAACATCAGTGCTGTCTTCTATGCATTGGGGATCGATGGAACGGCACTTCTTTGATCACGGGGTAAATGATAGTCCAAAAGGAGATAATGGACATGAAAATACTTGGTGAAAGCCCAGCCCCATCTCAGGAGATGGAGAGAGGGAGGGTCGTGATAAGAAAGCAGCCACCCAGGAGACACTCCCCAATTGCAGTTTTAGCAGAAAAATAATCCTCCCACACTGAACCCTTTGATGGTCTGGGGGTGGCCTTTTGGTGAAGAGATGATTCCCTTTGTTCTACTGCCTTGTAAGTTGCTGAAAAATAGTCAGCCGTGCTCTCCTTGCACACCTTCCCTCCTTGCTCTATGATTTATGGTTAATGCAGGGAAGACCCAAGTTTTAGTCAGAAATGTGTGCCACTATTTTCAGCAAACAGGAGCTTACCGAAGCCACAGGATAAACACAGGTGGCTATTTTTCTTCTTTAAAAATAGTTATTCTATTTTTTAAGCTTTTAAAAAAATACAGGATAAATAATATATGTTGAGTGTGATGTGCCAAGCTATGTTTCTTTTTTAAAATTATTTCATTTACTACTCATAGTAACTCAGTGAAAGAAACATCATTATCCCCATATTTTAAAAAATTATTATTGAGGTAACACTGACTTACACTGTTGTTTGTATTTTGGAAGTGCAGGATCTCCCCCCTCAGATTACCTACTACCCTCTCTGCTCCCTTCCTGCTTAGCTCTCATCCTATAGTCAGTTTCAAGGGTTAGTTTTTAAGTTTGGCTTTATCTGACACATTGTTTGGTTTCTCTGTATTCCACATACCATCCCCTATTTCTCCTTCTGACTTTTCACTTAGCATAAGCCCTTCCAGCTCCATCCATATTGTGCAAATGGCATGAGTTTATCTTTCTTGATTGCTGAGTAGTATTGCATTATGCAGATATACCACACCTTCTTCATCCACTCATCTGTTTTGGGATACTTAGTCTGTTTCCATAGCTTGGCCATTGCATTATCCCCATTTTACAGATGAGGAAATTGTTTACATTCACAGAGACTAAGTTATGTATCAAGCTCCCAGAACTACAATAAACAAAACTAGGACCAAACCCTATTTTATTTCATACAAAATCCATGATACCATCTATTATGCTGTTTTTCCTTTAAAGTAATAATAGTATCTTCAGAAAGATGATGAGAGGGATGATTCAGAAGCACATATTTAATTAAAAATTTAAAATCCATAGGACTTGAACAATTATAATTCCTCCTCTCGCTGCTCAGTCCTCTCATAGAACCTGAACATATCCTGGGGGAGCCAGAAAAAAGGTCCTGGATCAAATAAAAGGTGTGTGATTGACAGCTAATGAAGAACAGGTTGCACTACTTCAAAAAACAAATGTAAGCAGTTTTTGTGCGCTAGAAAGTTCTAAATCTGAAGGAGAATATGATGTATACAATTATTATTATAATAATAATGATTAGTAGTAGTATTTATTACCTTTTTAAAAAGATTTATTCATTTATGCATACTAGAGCTGGGGTACAGGCCAGAGGTGTGGGGGGTGAGAGGATTCACCAGAGACAGAGTGGGGAGCAGAACAGGCAGACTGACTGAAGTACACTGCTGAGGGGAGCAGAGGGTGAGTCAGGAGAAGTCTGCTGCGCCATGTGTGTTGCTCCCTGGCCTGCCGGGGATAAAACGTGCTGCAGAGGCTCCAGACAGCTTTATAGGTTGCGTCTTAACCCTTTGAGCCACCAGGAAAGCCCAGTATTTATTACTTTTTGAAGTTCTTTTAAAGGAAGAGTGGAGCAGGATACTCAGGCATCATTGTTTACTCTTCAGAGTCTGGATATCTTAGATCCCAATATAAGTGTCTCTAAAAACCAACCAAGCCAAACAAATATATATTTTTAAATTCTACAACTTAATATAGTGGATAACTTATTTATATGGAATAAAATGATCATAATTTAGCTAAATGGTTCATTGCAAAACTTTTTATTTCTTAAATGAAAATATTATATATACATTGGACTATTGGGAACTTTTTGCTTTTTCCAGCATTGGCCTTTTGTATCACACATACCAATTTTTCCTTTAAAATCAGCAAACTTAACATCAGATTTACCTGAGCCCACAAGCACTCCTTCCACTTACCCATCACCAAATGTGTGTAACAGTAACTATCCCACTTGATTATAATGAAGGTGAAATTAAATGAGATCATTTATACAAGTTTTTGGACACAAGCTACTAAAAAAAAAAATGGGCGTGCCATCTCTACTGTCTCCAAATTTGTGGCTTTATATCATGAGGTTCGAGTGGTATAGATGTAAAAGGTAGTTTTTAGAATCAGTGAGATACAGATTCAAAAATCAGCTCTGCTTCCTACCAGCTGTGTGACATTGAGCAAACATCTCAGTCTCTCAGAACCTCCCTTTCTTCTTCTGCCAAAAGGAAAGGATACTACTTTACAGGAATGCTGTCAGACTTAAAATAACATATATAAAGTATATGTAACATAAGTATGGTAGGTATAATAATGGTTGTTTTGTTTATCCTTAGATAGAATTATATATCCTAAAGAAATAGTTAACAATTAGGCTTTATGAAAATGTTTTATTACATAATTGCCTGATTTCAAACACCTCAAAACTTACTTGGGTCTCATCTTATGATTGTCTTATCTAGTCCTTTTTACCCTCTACTTGGGTCTAGGGGGCATATTTAAAGCTCCATAATAAAACTGAAGCAGAGTACTTATCAGTTGTAGCTTCCCCTGACTATGCACTAGAGCACCCCAGCATAATTGTAGCCCAACTTTGCCCCCAAAGTATTGGAAAGGTTACATGACTCAGACAGATGTAGTAGGCATGAAATTACAGGCTAAGAGGAAGAGGTCGAGGCTGTGGGCTGTATATTTGACATGCTCATACACTGCAAGCCTTGTTCCGGGTCCCTTACAAAGCACCTCTTTAGGATGAAAACAAGATGTTCTTTGTAAATAAAAGTTCATGCATTTGAGTAATGAAGTAATTTTCCAGCACTGTAGTGAAAGATATTCTTCTCCCAGCCCCTCTGGGTGAGGACAGTGGAGAGGAAGAGAGATGGCCAACCAGTCTCAAAAGAAGACATTAGCATAGAGACCAGTCGCCCATCCCTAGAGAGTGAGAAACTTGGCTCCTGAAAGTGGGTGCTCTCCCCACTGCCATCTGAGATCACTGATCTCTGGCTCCAGCCCCCTAGAATCCCTTTTCCACCCACTTTCCTGCAAACTACCCAGGGCCACAGAAAATATCTATATAAATATAGATAAGACATCTGGCACCTTTGCTAAATGAATAAGAGCTGTGAGGAAGCAATCACAACGTTGAATATTCATCTGGGGTCCTTGGAGGAGTTCCCAACTCGGAGGAGAGGAGACGCCAAAAAAAAGGGCCAGCCCTGCTGTCTGCAAGACCAGGCTGGACTGGGAGGGGCTGGAAGTGGAAGGTATAAAGGGAGTGGTGAGATGGGTGTGGGAAGGAAGCCAGACAGTGCAGACCCGCCCCGGGAAAGAGGGTGACCGTGCTCGCGGGCTCGCCCAGCCCTTTCTGCCTTTGATGATCAGCTTTAAGTTCCATCCATCTGTATGTTCTTGAGCCAGAGAGAGGAGAGAGGGAGGGGAAAGAAGGGGTGAGAGAGAGAGAGAGAGAGAGAGAGAGAGAGAGAGAGAGAGAGAGAGACTCACTGACTCTCTCACTCTCCCTTTTTACACTAAGTTGCTCTGGGCTTTCTGGAGTTCCCTCCCACATCTGGATACTGCAGGCACCGAGAAGGTAAAACAAGCGAAGCACAGCCGCACCGCTGGCGGGGCCGAAGAGGGCGAACAGCGAGCCAAAGCCTGGAAAAACCTTTCGGCGGGGACATGGCTCTGAGCTCAGCCTGGTGCTCACTTCTGCCTCTGGGGCTCCTCTGGGGCGCTGTCTGCTCCAGCCCGGCATCTGGGGACGACAATGCTTTTGCTTTTGACATTGAAGGGAGCTCAGCCATAGGCAGACAAGACCCGTCTGAGACCAGCGAGCCCCACTCTGCTCCCGGAAACCTGCCGCCTGCCGCTGAGGTACAGTGTCTGCCATTGTCACCCTTCTGGGGCACCTCAGTGCCCAGGGCTGTATGTGTCATGCTCAGGGTCCCTCTCTCATACTCCCCCTACCCGCCTCCCCCACCCTCTTTGAGAGTTTTGCCTAACTAGGTCTGTCCAGAAACCTAAAATAGTTTTACTTTGTAAGTTGGATTTGGATATTGTGAGCTGAGCGTGCAGGCTTTGGAATTTGTCACTTCAAGCTGGCAGAAGTGCATGTGTCCCGCGTCAGCTCAGGCAGTCCAGGGGCTCAACTGGGGCTGCTCACACACCTGTGGCTTTTGCCACTTGCATGTCTCAGAAGAGTTATTTTTGTCAAGCCACACTTCTGTGTGTGCGCTGTCACTGACTTCCTAAGTGTCTGGGATGTTAAGACAGCGGGAACAATAAGGCAGGACCAGTCCTTTTGTCACAAATTAAACAAAAGTCCTCTGCAATAGGAGGGAGCACCCAAGGCTCCTTCAGGAAAGAAGCTGTTAGGAAGCTGCAGAGCAGATATCTTAAATGGACAGGAATCATTATATTTCAGAAGCAAGAAATTAGGAAGAAAATCAAGCCCCATCCAAAAAATAAAAAATGACCCGGAGGTGCCAATAATACCTTTATTCAGAGTTGCTGTTGGCTACTTTACAATAGTTTTTGTGTTGAAAGCGTATGGAAATTGGGTGAAGGAGGATAAATCTAAAGTAAGTGATTTAAGAGCCCCATGAGCCAAAAATGACAACAGCATGTCTAGTGCGTGGGAGATGCTAAGTAGGAGGAAAATGAAGTCTCCTAAGTTCATGGGAAAGGAAGGAGCAATTGACCTAACAAAACACACACACACACACACACACACACACACACTCTAGCTATGGTTACAGTACTATAAGACAAAAGCAGTCATGTGTTTTGGTATCATTTCTAACATTGAAATGTGGATTACTTACTGTTAATTCTACTAATTGTTAGTATAACTGTAGTTTTCATTATTATTGATAAAATAAAGATCATGAAGATGGTCTTTCTCCAGGAGTGAGTCCTACCCATTCCCTCCTGAATGGGAAAGTGGGTAGGGCCAAAGCAAACCAACCTCCCACTGTAGTGCAAAATGTACCCTCCATGAGAAAGCTGAAGGCTGTTTTCTGGCCAACTCTATAATACCCAGTCATGGGGAGAAGCTGAACTAGAAGACACTCCAGAAATGAAAGGTATTGCTTCTACAGAACCCTGGAATTCTTCCCCAGGAAGCAGTATCACCACCTGTTGCCTTAAGCATGAAAAGTCCCTGAATGAAATTCTTGACTTAAGGTAGGGTGAGCAGATCCAATACAAAATGTCCAATTAACTTGAACTTCAAATCAACAACAAATTAAATTTTGACAATGTCTCAAATATTGCATGGGGTGCACTTATACAAAAAAAAATTATTGTTTATCTGACATTCAACTTATCTGAGCAACCTGTATTTTTATTTACTAGTTCTAAAAACACACACACATAACTTTTTAACTCTCATTTCATGAAAAGGAAGAAAATAATTATTTGATTTGTAAAGAAACTTGAATTTATTACAGGAGACTGACAACTTCTTATATAATCATATGTTCAGGGAAATAATGGAAAGGTGGCAAGCAGAGTACTTTAGATGTTTAACTTACCCATTTCTTGACCAAGTTACAGATACCCAAATTTCAGATGAAAAAACAAGGACTTAGAGAACTTATTTGATGTCTACTACTCACTTGATATAATTACTGTGATTAAATTAGATTTTAAAAATCTAGATAGAGTGATTAGCACAGTGCATGACATAGTATAAATGTTACATCTTAAGTGACTTTAATATTATTATAAAATATAGAGCTGACTGGACTAAAAGAAACCCCAATTTGGAAATACTTCTCAGAACCATACTTTCATCGTGCTATTTTACTTAATGTTGCTATATCTCTGTTTGTCTATATCCTTCCAACCAGAAAGAATGTCCGATAGTGAGTTAAATGTGTCATAGTGTCAGAGTCTAATAGGGTCAGAATGGCAGCTGAGGTCTTTGGTTTAAGGAAATAGAAAGAAGTTATTATTCATTCCAGGAGGGTCAAAGTATATGATGTGCAAAGGGTGGGATTGAGGTAATTATGTTTCCACAGCATAGTTTCATATAACACCTCCAGTTATCCTGTGGTCCTTCTGCAATGCTAATGCCTTTACAGCCAGGAAGGAGACCTTAAACCAGACCTTTGTGGAGCTTTAATAACATGGTACATACACCCTCTCTACTGAATTGGTTCAGAGCAATGTATATACATCTTGAAAGTGAGAACACAAACACACATAATACATTATTCGTTAGAGGTTTGAGATGTGCATGGAAGCCTATTCTAAAAATACATGCATTTTATTTGGCTTGGATTTATATGAATGGTTATTCTTCAATTCTCCTTCAAAGGGGAGGAAAAAAATATAAGGCAAGCCTGGAGCAGTGGGAGGGACTTGGCTGAAGGCCTTCCTAAGACTCTCCCAAGCTCTTCCACAGCAGGGCTGCAGTCCTCTCTCCACCTCTGACTGTGAGAGTTAGAGGAACAAATACATGAAATATGTGATGAATAGACTGTGGTAGAGCACAGCTGACCTTTCCTTCTACAACAAGCCAACTCCCCCCAGGATGCTAAAAATTTGAAAAGGGGCTATGGGTAATTCTGTGCTAATTGGAAGGATTTATCCACCTTCTGCTTATTTACAAGCAATTTACTGAGTCCATCATTGCAGAGTTTATGATCTTTCAGAGGGCGGGGGTGGAAAAGGAGAGATTAGGCAGCTCAGCTTTAAAAAGTCTATTCAGTATTCTAATATTTCACAATTTAGAAAAGACAGTCTTCATTTCATCCTACACATGATAGCCAGTAAAATGAGAAAAATGTCATCTCATCTGCATATGCGTAAGACTGGAAGGAGGTACAGAGACAGAGATGGAAACAGGACCCCCCACACACACACATACACACAACACCGGAAGAGAAGTTATCATAGTAACCTTGGGAGGAGTGACATTCTTGTTATCAAAGGGAAGCAGAAGTTAAGCAAGGTCAAGAACACTGTTAGCAGTCGATGCTTCATGGCTGCAATGAAGTCACACGGGGACTCTGGAGGAGCACAGGGGACTCTGCTGGGAGAGCAGAGTGGGAGTCAGGGGAGGGCTGCCTTGGATGGATTATTGGGAAAATAGGGGAAATAACTGAAAATATGCAACAAACTGCCCTGAGGGGGGAAACAGGAATTTATCTCTTAGTAATGTGATAAGGTATTGTATTGCTGCTGCTCACTTTCCTCCAAGAAAATCAGTGTTCCACACACCACATGTGCACATGTACCCTCCACTAGAAAAACATACTTGCTTTAAAAAATCACTGCGAACTAGACTAGTTCTGAGGAACTGTTCCTCTAGACTTTTTTTATTATTGATATGTGATTGCTCATCCCAACACATAAGCGCCTGGTCACTGAAGGATTGCAGAATGGTTATTAAAAGATAGTTCGGATTTCTTTCACTGTTTTCCTTTTCCTTGTCTTGTCCTCTTACTTTGAGAAAAGTCCCTGTGGGCTCCCATGAAGGTCTCCATGCACTGGCCCAGGCTGTCGTTATACTACCGCTGAGCAATGTAATTGGGTGACTTGAATCTCAGCATAGAGACACTATTTTGTCCACCTAACATTCACCCTATAAGTAGGTTTAGAAGCTTACCATGTGCAGAGCAGTAAAGCCAGCTCCAGAAGGACAGAAAGACAGCAATTTAAGAAAGGAAAATATATGTAAAGCTACTATGAAAAAGCTCACGGGTGAATGCTCTATAAAAGTGACTACAAGTTAAATGCCATGGGGGTAATGTGGGAAAAGTATTGCTCTTGAACTAGAGTCAACAAATACCAAAAGTTCCTTGAAAACATTATTTTAGAAAGACTGAAATATAGTAGTGGTAGTGGGAAGAATAATAGCATGGCTTAGAGCTAACACTCATTCAGTGTTTACCACACGCCAGTTAATGTTCTAAGCACTCTCCATGAGTTACTGCCTTTAACCTTTGTGACAATTCAGTGAGATTGGGATAGTTATTACCTCCTTTTGCTTGCATGGAAACAGGTACAGTTGCTCAGACTCCCTACCTGATAATTGGCACAGTAAGAAAGGAACTTTCAAAAGTAGTTCAACTGTGCAGGGGTGTTTAGGAAAAGGTAGTTGGGTCAGTAGAACTATTTTACTGAAATTTTGGGAATTTCTTAAAATGAAGATATATAAAATGCCACTCAAAGGCCACTTATGCATTGCCTATGAGGTAACTGGCTAAATTGCCTAAAATCTTAGGATTACCAAAGAATTGAGAAAACTTTCCTTTTCCATCCAGTCTAACTAGTTTTTAGACTACTTATATAGGAAAGAAAAAAATATGAACACTTACTGACTTCTATTCTGTCCTATGAAGCTACATATATTCTCCTCTTTAATATTCAATGGTGAAAATTATACCCATTTTACAGATGAGCAAATTGGTAGCTGGACATGATAAGTATACTTTTTCCAAAATTTCCAAATTCCATTACCCTTTCCCATTATATCCCTTGATCTCCCAAATAGAAATATCTTATTTTTAACTACAGAGCTCTTTTGGATACCATTTCTGTTTTATACACATATGGTATTGTATTTCTTCCACAAGGTGCTAGAGTGTACAATTAGAAACACCTGATTGAGATTAGTACTCAAGAATCCAAAACAGCATCACCTACAGGAATCCCTGGCCCATCCTACATAATTCATTATAAAATTGCAGATAAATAGGAATTTCATTTGCTATAGTTCCAGAGCTCTATGATTTAATCAAAAAAAGTTTTTTTCAATTGTGATATGATGTACAAAAGGTAAAATGTATTATTTTAATATTTTTAAGTATGGCATTAAGTACATTCACATTGCTGTACAACCATTATCACCCTCCATATTCAAACCTTTTTCTTCTTTCCAAACTGAAACTCCATATTCATTAAATAATATTGTAGCCTTCCATATCCCTTTCCTTCAGGCCTGGCAATTACCACTTTACTTGGTTTCTCTGGATTTGAGCCTTCTATATACCTGGCATAAGTAAAATCATATCATATTTTTCATTTTATGTCTAGTTGTGTCACTTCATACAATGTCTTCAATGTTCATCCATGTTGTAGTGTGTGTTGGAATTTCAGTCCTCCTTAAGGATGAATATGATTCCACTGTAATGTATATGACACTTGATTTTTCCATTTGTCTGCTGATAGACCTTCAGTTGTTTCTACCTTTTGTCTTTTGTGAATGCTGCTATGAACATTGTTGTACGGGTATCTGAGTCCCTGCTTTCAGTTTCAGAGAAGCAAAATTGCTGGACACATGATACAGAGAAAGTTTTAATTCCTATGGAGGCCAAGCACACACTTGGTAAAGTCAGCTCAGTGAAAAGAACACAGCCAGTGAGTGGTGGAGCCTCAAGCAGCAGGGGAAGAAGGGGGGCCTTGTCCCCAGGGTCAGCCTCCTCTCAGTGTTGCCAGGTCTTCTGTTTTGTCAGGAGAAGCCAGAATCTGGATTCTTAAGTGAAATTGCTGACTCAATTTTGTTTTACTGTCCTCTGGGCTAAGTACATCTAAGTCTCATTCAGCCCAAGGACTGTTTATTTGCAGTCTCTGTTTTACAATATTTGAAATCCACCTTTCATCAAAGGCAAAATGTCAGCTCCACTACTTGGTAGTTGTTTAATTTGGGGCAAATTAACTCGTCTTTAGGAAACTCCATTCACTTAATTGTAAAATGAATATAAAAATGTAGAATGGCAAAATTGTTATGAAATTTAAATGCTGTAATAGATATAAGCCACCTAACACAAAATCAGCCTGCAGTTTTCTCTCTCTTCTGTCTGTCCTTCTCTCTCTCTCTCTCTCTCTCTCTCTCTCTCTCTCTCTCTCTCTCTCTCTATTGTTTTTTTTATCAGGTTTTGTCTGCAGGTTAAGATTTGTATTATCAGCCTATGTTTATCTACATTTTTACTTACTCTGTAAATTTGATTGCTTTCTACTTTTTTTTTTTTACAAATTTTCTGCTTCTCCAACATTAGAAAAGAGACTATAGCTTTGTTTTTATAATTATTGTATCCCAATAATTCTTTAAATTTAGCTGTTCCCCAGTAATAGGAAGATTTGGATAGTTAAAAGAAATGTTTTTTTTCCCAAATCCCTCGCCTCAAAACTTAAATTAAAAAACCCAAGATCATTGATATACAAGAATTATAACATTTTCTTCTTTTACAATTAAATTCTTAATTCTGACTTGTTATATTTTCTTCAAGTATCTAATAATGCCAGAGATTCTCCCCTCTTTTAATGTTTTCCCTCGCCCAAAGTAATCATATAAACATAATGATGGCCAGACATAATTTCAAGACATTTGATTCATTAGAAACCATTAAAATTAGATTGCTAGTACATGCTTTGAGTTCTAAAACTTAGCATTTCTAAACAATTGCTTATTTGTTCTCTGAAAAAGCTAAATCTGCTCATTCATTGAGATATAGTGACCACATAGAAGAATAATTAAATATCTACCCCTACATTTGCCAAAAAGCAGCATTCTTTCTTCAACTGTTTTTCTTTTTTTGCTCCTGGTGTGGTAAAGTTAAATTCTGGGAAATGGTTTACTAAAGGGAAGTTTAACCACAGATGTTTGTAATTCCAACTTAAGTTTCCCATCAAAGTCTTAATGAAATTCAGCTGCCAGAAGTTCAACTCTGAATCTAAGTCTTTTTTATCATGAGAAACTTGGGAAAACAGCATTCCAAGGCTGAATGGTAGTGTGAAAATGTCCACATTCAAGCCCAAATCCTCTGCAAAAAGAAAAAAGTACATAAAAGAATAAATCCTTTTTTAAAAAAGAGGAAAGATGGGTAGATATACTTTGAGTAATAGGCAGTATGACCCTTTCTTAACTTTCAGGACTTTCTTAGTTGGTGTGTTATGTTTTGATAGAAGCTAGAGATATAATATTTACAAAAATGGAATGAAAGAATCTGTTTATAACTCCTTGAAAATGATGAGATGGAGAAAGCCCATAACATTAACAGCTGTGCTAGCACAAGTCTCTTGCAAACTAGGTCAGTAATCCATGCTGTATACTACAGTTAAAAGGCATGCATATGGTGTAGACTTTGGGTGTCAATATTTATTTTGAAATTATGCCCTCCATTAGATAGAGAAAAGAAATTAGGGAGTCTAGAGATCAAAGATGATTCAGATATGACTATTAGATGCAATAGTATTGTTTGTTCACAAAATGAATTGCAACATGGAATAATGAATTAAGTAGCTCTATAAAGTTACATGTCAGTCCAAAGGAATGCATAATATAGACATCAGCAGAAGGTAGGAAAATGTTTAATGAACCTCAGATCTTGGGATGCTAGGGTTGTAGAACCATCTAGAATCAGCACAGAGCCAGAGCATAAAATCAGGGTCTCGGACTTAAAATCATGGCCAGTCTCCCCTTCTATAGTAGTTATTCCATAGTGCCTTTTGAGTTTCATGGCCACAGAGGATGTGTTTCCCCTTTATGAACAGTGATAAAATTTGACAAGCTAAGAGGCTTTAAGTGTTATCTCTCTTCCTGCTGATCTGCCATGAGTTCTGGGAACAGCAGAGTGGTTCTGTCATCTGTGATTCTGTCAATCCCCAAGTTGCAAGTGAGGTGCTAAATGCCTGTTATTTGGAGATTGAACTGAGTTTGAGTGTCTGGAGATGGGACTGTGCTTCATTGTGGCTCATGAATAATTGTTTCATTCTGTATTGCTCCCTTGGAATTGATGTCAGGAATGATTAATGCCAAGAAACACCCTGAAATTCCATCCATAAGAGTCAAGCCCAGAAGTCTCCATTGCAGCACATTATTCTGCATAAGAGAGACCCATATGAATGCAGAGGCAGTGGGTGGTTAATTATCAGACACATAACTCTGTTACACAATCTGACCTGTAAAATCAAAGGAATCATCGAATTAGTTAGATCAAATTTGGGAGTTTAGTGATTCCACACTTTTATTTTGTAGGTGAGAAAACTGTCTTGGGGAAAGGGGCATTGAGGTCCTTCACTTTCATATTTTCTGTTTACTCTTAAGTAGAATTACCAGTAAGAGAGACCTATGGAATTATATAAAGCAGAAAAAGTACGGGACTCTGAGTCTGGAACTAACTATTCTTGTTCTTAATCATTCCATCAACAACGAAATTCCCCTTAACAGTTAAGGAAAACTAGGAGAGTTCCTTCACCTCCTGGGTCTCAGTTTCTAATGCTTAATTACAACAACAAAACAAGGTTACTTCTAACAAC
The DNA here is from genome assembly GCF_964194135.1 of Talpa europaea. Classification (NCBI taxonomy): domain Eukaryota; kingdom Metazoa; phylum Chordata; class Mammalia; order Eulipotyphla; family Talpidae; genus Talpa; species Talpa europaea. The sequence continues at coordinate 40,524,784 of NC_140068.1, forward strand.
AACATTCTGTAATTGTCTAATAAATATATTAAAATTTATACTTGTTAAAGGGAAGCTGGTCTCAGGAACTAGGACACAATTGCAGTCCTAGTAAGAACCCCAAGATTTAGGAGGTCAGAGCCTGAGGGAAACACTAGGTCCTGGGAGATGTGGTGGGACATTTTAATGGAGAATCTGTCCTTGTTTCCCTACAACACTAAGGAAAGGCACCAGACTAGGGCGACTTACAGGGCAGGACACCGGCCAGTCATAGACATGAGCTTTCCAAGGTGACACACAAAGGAGGCTTCCAAAGTGGCATTATCTGCTGAGCTCTAATTGTGTGCTGTGAATGTCAGCAGTCTCCCACACCATTTCCTGGTGCTACTACCTGCCCTATGCAGACCCCTTCGGATGACCTTAAACAGGAAGATTTACACAGAGAACCAAGGAGTATGTCAGTGGATGAGGTCAGGGACATGGAGATCTACTCAGGAAGACCATGTTTCTGCATCTCATGAAGTTGAGTGTCATGTGGTCAGAGGAGAATGTATTTTCACTCTGTGCCAAATAGAGAGAAAGGTGGTGATGGGCTAGTGATTCAGTGTAAACGTCAGCTGAAATCACTGCCTTATGTTCTACACAGTAGTGTCACAGGAGTCTTAACTGAGTAACCTGCTCTAGATTTGGCAGAAGGCAACACGTGGAAGCAAATATTTTCAAGTACCTTTTTATATATCAAATCTTCTGTGAGAGAGGAAACCAGCCCAGGTGGGGATGCCCTGCCCATATGGAATAGGGCTCTAAATTGTCTCAACTTCCAAACATGACCCAAGACAGCAACATCATCACCACAGGTAGTACCTCAGGTCCCACATCTGAATCTGCACCAGCAATTTCTCCAGATCCCCAGGCTGTGGATCTTTACCTTAAACTATGAGAAGTACTTGCCTCTAAAATGCAGCTGGGCTTGAATTTTGGATGAATTTTGGACAAATTGGTGAATCCCCCCCAAAAAGCTTTCTTAATATAATTGCAGGGAGTCCTAAAAAGTGAAACCCAACTGTAGCTGTGTGAAACTAGTAAAAGGACTTGCAGGTTCCTCCAAGTACCAGACCTGATCCCCAAAAAAGGAACACTTTAAAAAAGGAGAAAAAATTTAATTCAGAGAAAACTGCTATTTCAGGACTGAAAGGAGCTGAGAAGATGTCACTTCCCAAAACCCACAGCCCTTCAGTGGGCAGAAGGGGGATTTGAGGAAAGACATGAAATGATCAAGAAGATTCCCTACTCCTGCCTATTTCTCAGCACCCGAGACATGGCACCAAGGCCTCCAGAGACTCTGTGCCCTTGAGGGGAAAGGAAGGAAACACAGGAAGAATTTACTTACTGAATCTGCTTAAAGATAGGGTTTTGCTCAGACTGATCAAAAAGAAGTGGAATTATGTTTCTCTTGCTAACAAGGGAAGATTTCTGGTTCAGGATCATGTGTCTTTAGGGAATGAGGAGTGTGGTTGTGTCCAAGAGTAGAAAGATAATGTTGAGAGATACAGAAGAGTTAGTTACCCCAAATGGAAACTGCCAAGGCCACTCAGCAAACTGGTACTTTTCTGGGGGAATTGAGATTTGTAGGAATGTGCTTTTGAGTCAGGGGCTCTGCCTCCTGCAACATCAGAAGAGGCACCTCCATACTCCCAGCATACTCCAGGTTTCTTTGAAGTAGCCCCAGCTGGGAGGGTCCCCTTGCTGTTTCAGGACAGCCTTGAAAGACAGCTATCCTTGAGCCCATTCAGAACAGCCAACTGGCTGATTCCAAAAATCCTTCTAGCTTTAATTTTTAAGCACTTCATTAATACTTGCTATGTCCTAGGCATCTTTCTAAGTACTTTTTATGCATTATCAATTCATTTGTTCCTTATAATGAGAAAATTTGACAGATGAGGAAGTTTAGACAACAGGTAGGATTGATGTCAGAACTAAAAGAAACATATGCTTGTTAATCCCTTTCCTAAAAACTTTCAAACATTGTATAAAACAACAGGTCTGAGGGCCTCCCCGGTGGTGCAGTGGTTGAGCGCTGGGTTGCGAAGCTGCCCGCAGCCTCTGCAGCGCCGGTTCGATCCCCGGCTGCTCCCCGGCCACCAGAGGAGGGTCCCACATGGCGCGCAGACCTCTCCTGCCGCCCGCTGCTCCCCTTCAGGAGTGTACTTGGGTCCTTCTGGCTGCTCTGCTCCCGCTCTGGCTCTGGTGAATTCTCTCACCCTTCCGCGCTTCTGACTGTACCCAGTGCATGTATAAACAAAACAAATAAATAAAATAAATTTAAAAACATGCCTCTAAAAAAAAAAATAAATAAAAAAATAAAACAACAGGTCTGAAATAAGGGACCTATTCATTCAGCACATAAAGATTAAGAGCTGGTGCTGAGATGCACCATGCAAGGCCCAATGATTCTGTCTGGAACATCCCAGGGAGTCCCTGCTTCCAGGGCTAGGAGACAGTGGTGGTGGTATAGTCACTTTTGAAGTCCGCCGATAACCTGAGGAGACTGTTGACCTGGTCCCAAACTCATGTCTAAGAAACTCTATTTCTCCTCTTCCTCTAATTTCATATTTTGAAATATGTTGCCTACTTTACTAGTCTATTAGGTATGCCATAGCAAAGGACCACAGACTGGAAACTTAACCAACAGAAATTTATTTTCTCAAGTATATGAAAGCTAGAAATCCAAGAGCTAAGGTGGTGGCAGCATTGGTTTCTGGTGAGAGCTCTTCCTGGCATACAGATGGCCATTGTCACATGGCTTTGCTCTTTGTCAAAGAGAAAAATAAATCTGATATCTCTTCCTCTTCTTATAGACACCAGTTATATTAGATTAAGGTATTATCCTTCAGACCTCATTTAACTTTTATTAACTCTTCATAGGCCCCATCTTCAAATACAGTCACATTGGGCATTAAAGCTTCAACATATGAATTTAGAGAGGATAGAGTCCATAACACCTACTAAATAAAATGCATTCAGCCATAACTCATTTCTTAATGAGACCAAGTAATTTATAACTACAAAGAAAGTTCTGATAAAATAAGATAATCAGTGTTGTTGCTGTGTGTGAATTTCAGTTCAAAGCAAAAACAACACAAAAATTAAGCATTTCATTTCACTTTGTACCTCTTATGGATATGTCAAGTTAATTTTAATTAGATATTTTGAAATATGGGTAATAGGATGTCAGACCCTAGATTGTAACCTTCTACTCCTAGGTGTCCAGGAACACTTGACTGATCTCCATCTATATCTTTATTCTCTTGTTTTTTTTTTAAAGGGCACGTAATACTTAGGCAAGTGCCTTATAAGTTACATAGATAAATAAAACATAATAGAAAACATAATACAAGAATATGAATACTGTAATACAACTACATTGGCATTTTATCAAAACTCTTAATGCATCTGGAAGGAAAGTTTACTCCTAGTGGGCACCTCACAGGTCACTTTGTGTGGGAGTTGAAACCCTGTAACTCAGGAAAATTCAAACTGGGGAGACAAAATGAGGAAAAACAAAAGACTCAGGATTTCTTCTGGGAAGAGAACATAATCTGAACTGGTAGGATTAGGAAACAGGGAGCCTTTGAATATTTCCAAGTAGAAGAGAAACTCAGTGAGGATTCTTCTTCATCAACATGAATCTGGAAATGGGCTACTGTTTGGATTGGGCAGGAGACAGCAGAGTGCCTGGAATCAGGGTGACCTAAGGTGAGCATTGGTAATTATACAGAAGCGAGTAAAAGGGCTGGGAGGTGCATGGTGGCAGTGGTCTGGGGAGGAGAGAATAGTTGTTGGGGTCATTGAAGAGATTCTACCAAGATGACTTGCCATGTATTTGGAGGGAAAGGATGAGGGTCAGAGGTGCTACTAATGCTAGTAGAAATGTATTACATCATGAGCAGGAAAGATCTCTTCACAGATCTTCAAATATAAGCCCTAGTAAACCAGCAACTTTCAAGTTGAGGCTTCGTGAAGATACCTTGAATATAAGTGGGGGGGGGGGTAGAGAAAGTTGACCAGCAGGATATGGGGGCTCTGCTTCCTTTAACAAGAGTAGCTTCTTTGTTTTATAGATAAACTCCACGTGAGATTTTGAAAGCTCCCATGTGATATTCTAAATCACAACAGGTTTCCGAACTGTTACTCGAAATCTCGTTCCAATAATGCCACCTGGGCAGCTTCCCAGGAGCATGTACCTGCCTCTGAGCCAGGGTCTGTTGCTGATGCCAGAGCCTCGGATTGCCTGCAAATTTCGCCCGCTCTGCGCTGGAGCCGGAGGTCTCAAAACAATTGGTGCTCTCCAGAGAGATCTTTTCATGCTTCCTGTTCTCTGTCTGGTGATATTTTTGGCCCTTTCATAGGAAATTCAGAAATTCCACTTTTGTCTCAGTTGTCACCTGGAAGTGCTGAGGAAATCGACAAAGGTGGTTTAGGAAGAGCGTATGGCGGGAGGGGGTGAAGCAGAGAACTGCTCCCTTTTGATATTCATAGAAACAGTCAGATGTTTGCGTGCTTCTTATTTTTCTACACTGATCATTCTACCACCATAAACATCATCTTACGGTAAAAGCTAAAGCATCGTTTCTTTACCTGTGCCCTAAAAAAAAAAAAGGTAGTTCTCACTCTTACTTTCCCTTCCTCAACATGATATAACACCCATCTGTGGTGCTTTATCTCCAAAGACCAAAATGCTTACACTATCAAAGTTATGTCCATTAAAAGGGAAAAAATAAACATTAAAACTGTACTTTATCTTTACATTTTTATTTGAATGAAAGAGTAACAACGTAAACATTTCACTGTGTCATGAAGGCAAGTTGCAGTTTGTTTTGTTTTGCTTTATAACATATATGCAGTACCCTAGGAGACCTGACCTGATGGATTAGGAAAACTTCCTGCGTCTCTCAACCCATAGCTTGAAGAGTTCAGCTTTTAAGGAGCTGTTGAAAATAGACAAATATTATTCACAACACAACTGCCAACTGTTAGAATTTCTGATGACAACTAACTTGATTGAAAATGAACTGTCATACTGATAAAGTTTCCATGGTTTGCTGGGTGTATTCCTACGTATTTCCACCTCTACTATTCACAACTGTCTCACAAAACAGGCAGGCCAGTGGGTATTAATCTAAACCATGGATATGTTAAGTGATTTGCCCAGCATCTCCTGGCATGTAACTTTATTGAAATAGGAAGTTCCACTGCATTTAGACTGTTAGAATGGAAAGAGGCTGGAAGTCATTGTGTAGGGCACGTCATTGAAAAAGGAGCAAATGAGCCAGAGTTTTGCCACTTCCTGAAGGTTCCACAACAGGTTTCTAGAATGGAGCCAGAACCAAGTTTCCTGGCCCTTGAAGCAGTCCTCTTCCCTACATGACCTTGATTGTTTCCCCAGAACAAAAAACAGGGGTGAAGAAAATCTGATGGTTGTGTTGGGATACCCAAAAACTATGTAAGACAAACACGTATCCACATTTATCTTCTTGTATTTCGTATATCACCATTGTGCCTTAGCCCCAAGTAATTTACTAAAATATTAAATGTTCTCCTGACATTTTGGCCAATACATCTATCCCATTTTTGAATTCAATTTATAATCACATCATTTGTACTCTTTCTTTCATTTCAAGGATTTTTAATTTAGTCCCATATGGATATTGTCCCCTTAAACTATGTTTTCAGCACCTATACTTAGAAAGCAAGCATTCAAGTGCAATAAGATTTCAACATTTCTGTCTAGAGTTTTCTGATGTTCGTGTAAAAGTAAACAACAGATTCTGCATCTTGAAGGGAAGAAAGAAAAAAGATCTTTTATTTAAAAAAAAACATCATTAACCCTTTTGTTTTAAAACAATGAAGAATTAATTAAAAAAAATTTTCCACATCATATCTGGTATTCCCCTATACACACACATCATTCAGATTTCTACATGATTTTAAGAAACATTCTTATTATATAGCAAAATAATTGCAACAAGAAGAAAATTAAATGGAAGATAGCCCCAAAGTGAACTACTCCTGCTATAACCTCCTCCGCCTACTGAATAATAATCCTGGGTTTTAGCATCTACATTTACTTTGTGGAGTTTTTGCACTGCTGATTTCAAAGCCAGTTCCTCTGACTCTTCTAAAGGCATGGAAATACCTGTTTCTCAAAGGAAGTCTGCCAATTCCCAGGAGTACTATCAATAGTAAAATTCAGGGATTTCCCCATGGACAACATCTGTTTGAGTGTGCTCTGCATCTAATAGTAGATAAAGAACTAGGGGAATTTCAGGGCATTGGAACAGCCCCCCTCATGTTGAGCAAAATAGTAAATTCTTTGGGAGGCAGGACAGCTCTGAGCTGCTGCCCGTGCAGTGGTTCAATTTCAAAATGGTGGGCATCATCATCCCTGCTCTCTCCCCTGGTCTTTGAGGTGAAGAGGATCCTCAGTCTGGTGAGAGTAATTCCATGTTTAGGATAATATAAGTATCTTTGTAAGGTCAGAATAATAACCCTTAAAAGGGAAAGATTATACTCTGTCAAGTGTTAAATAACCTCTGTATTTTAATAAGGACCCAGCTCTTCCTAATCTCAAAGAATATTTCGATTATTTTGGCAGCTGAAGCACATTTTTCCTGTAACCTGTGGTTTTGGACTGGTGGCATATCAAAATGTTCAATGGAAATACCATTTTGTAGAACATAATTGCTCTTCCACTCAGTTGTTTTGAAAACTAATAAATGCTAGATACGATTCTAGTTAAAGATATACTGTCTTCATCTCAGAATGTCTAAACGATTTTGATTTTCTGTTGGTTATAATGTCTCCTCTTTTTTATCTACAAACAAACTGATGTTCATTTCGAAATGAACTCTTCAGAGTCAGGTATCAGCTTGAATTTCCTTTGAGCTTAGTTCAAGTCATCTAAGAAATTCATGACTTTCAAAAAAGAAAAAAACCTGAAATGTACTTGAGGAGTTAAATGAAGTTTTTTGCTCTATATCAGCAGCTCAGTGACAATAGACTGTTGAAAAGCAAGTGTACCATGTTCTTGTTTTAATTCTTGACAGATTTGAATTCAATTGAATCAATCTTGCAAAGAGCCACAAACTATTTCTGTCATCATTTTTTGTTTATCTCACTTTGGGCAAAAGCATTAGATAGCAGAGTGAAAGAAAATAAAACAAAAGATCCCCTTTTTATAGCTGAGTAACATTTTCCTTACACATAACTTATAACTTGGAAATTAATGTCAATTCCAAAACTGATTTTAAGCCACCTGAGAGTCACTCATGTAGTAAGCTACATAGAATACATTTTTATTGCCTCCACTAAGCTTCTAGGGGACAGCAGGGTCTATGATTCCTCTACTGGTTCTCCAAATTGTCTCTTACCAACACCTTCAGTATAACAGATGTTCAAAGAAACAGTTCGTGCGGTCCTCAGTTATTTGTTGAATGCCTGCTTTGCACTAAGTCCTAAATTGGGCCCCAGATAAAGAGTGGTATATGAAACAGAGAGATGGAATGAATAAATGACCATAACAAAAGCTGGAATTCAAAATGGCGCTTAGCTTTGTTTGTGGCATGTGCATATTCTGACATATTTCTGTCGTATAATTCTGATAAACAGTCAACATTCGCCTTGGCATCAATAGTGGACCTGGGCGTTCCTAGGGTACTCACCCCGGGAGCTGTGCACTGCAGGCGAGAATGCCTTTTAAGCTAAAAGCTTTGTCTTTCCCACTGTATATGGAAAAATTGACGATGCACTTTCATGGAGAAGGTCTAGCAAAGAAATGTTTATATTGGAACAAGCCCCATCTCTAAATCTGGGCTTGTTGCTGAATGGTATTTTGTTTCCTTGGATCAGGGAAGGGGGTCTGGAAACATCTGTAACTAAAGTATTGTTTTAAAACCAGCACAATTTTCCCCCTCAAATAACAGATAACAGAATTGCTTTAAATCAAACATTCTCAGCCTTCCCCATCCATTTCCTTTCACCAATGCATATTATTTTGTTGTCATTAAGATGCATAGAATAGGCTCGTAGTGCTCGAGGCTTTGCCAGCTCCTGTGCATTCATATTCTTTTCATTTCAGCTTGTGTACTTTTGCTTCCCTTTTATAAACATGCTGTAACAGAACAACTATCTGGATCACAGCAGTTATTTGGGACGAAAATGTAAAAGCTACAAACAGATAATATCAGATTGCAATGTGATTCTGAAACTATGCTCTGAAAATTTTATTTAAGAGAAATGTGCAAACCATTTGTGTCCTTTATAAATATGAAATTGAATGAAATAAGATATAAGTGTATTTTACAAAAATTTCAAAAAGGAACCTTACAGGGAGCAAGTTGAGGAGAAAAATCACAAGAAGTAATCTCAAAAACTATGAAAAGGATGGAAATTTGGACCAATTTTAAATATCATTTGTATTCTAAAAATGTAGAAGTAGTTTTTGAATAGTTCATGATACTATAGTTAAAATTTTATTATAGAGATTTTCCATTTATTGGGGAAGATTTTGATTTTTTTAAATAGTTTGCCAAATTAAGGATCTAAATATTTAGGATGGTAACTTATTTGCCTTACTTTTTGTATATATACTTGGTACTTGATATATTTGTTTATTTATGAACTGTTTGAACATAACCCTATCTAAAATCCCTGAACAGACTGTAACTCTGAAGTACATCAATCTTGACCTAAAGATTCTCTCTTCTGAGGCTTTTAGGTGCTTGACACATGGTAAAGACATTTTTTTAATGAATGCTGTTCTTCCCATTTTACAAATAAAAATACTTGATGTAAAGATTCATTGCCATTCATTGTCATAAAATTTGTCTCATAAAATACATCAGTGGCAGTGTGGGTGTTAAACACCTGTGTAATGTAGCCTCCTGCATTGCAAAAGGACGAAGTTGTTGGTTTCATGGCTCTGTCAAAAACTCAGGATGGTATTTTGAGTAAGTTTGTGGGTCATAGTTTTCCTGTTAGATGGGACCAGATGTATGCCAAGCTGTCACACATTCTACCTAAACTGACATCTGTTTCTGATTCATATTCATAAGGGGAAACACCTGCACACAACCTGATGTGTATAACACAAAGGGGCATCCTTTCCCAAGGCCTTTTATCAGATCCTGTCAATGGAACATGCGAGGTGTCAGGGACACACAGATGGCTGTCATGCAATCAGCTTCTAACAAGAGTTGACTTCTCTAACAAGTAATCTACATTATTTGCTTGGAAGTCTGTTTCTATGAGTACTATATAGAAACTGTTAAAAACAGAAATGCTAAATTTAGGTTATTGTATTAAAATCAAAAATAATTGCCATCTGCCAAATGAAGTGATGACAGAGAGCTAACGGGCAATGCTTCCTATCTAAATGAGCCCCACAAGCTCAGAGCAAACATGCAAAGGCTTAAAAATGTTCTCTTCCTTCACGGGCCCCTACTTCTCTTCCTACCCCACCCCAACTCCTCACCCTGGGGCAGGATATTAAGGCCTTTTAATTATAATGGCACTCACCAGGGAAATAAGGAAATGGTGCTAACAGAATAACTTTTCTGAGATTCTTGCATCTGATAACCATTAGCAGAGTTGATTTTTTTTTTGTATTAACAGCTTAATTTTTATTTTGTTAGTTTATAAATTCTTTACTGACAATATACAGTTAATTTTTTTAAATTTCATATATTCAAATCACTCTTAATAAGCAGTTAGTTTTCATTGTATCAAGTTCTCACAGTACCATGTGTGCTTCATATTTTGTGGATATTTTTTGATGTAATGGGTCACATTTTGACTTTTTTATAATATAAAAGTATTCATTAATTTAACAAATATTTATTGAATATCTTCTATGTGTTAAGTGTTATTCTAGAGACTGAAGATACAACAGTGAAAAAACTCCCTAATTTAATCGAGAAATTTGATGATATTTTTTTTTTAGTTATTATTTTTATTTTATTTTTTTAATATTAAATTTTATTTTTATATTCCCCCATACAATTGCAAACGCCCCATTCTGACCCCAATCCTTCCCCTCCCGCCCCCCACCCCCCCAAAAAGTGTCTCTGGTTCATAGTTTTTTCTTGATTTTGATTTTCACTTTCTTATATTCATTTTCCTGGTCCCTTATTTAAGTTTTCTAGATTCCTGCTATGAGTGAGACCATCCGGTATTTTTCTTTTTCTTTTTGGCTTATTTCGCTGAGCATGATCCCTTCCAGCGCCATCCATGTTGCTCTCACACCAGTGAGAATGGCACATATTAAAAAAACTAGCAACAACAAATGTTGACGAGGGTGCGGAGAAAAAGGAACTCTTCTGCACTGTTGGTGGGAGTGCAAACTGGTCCAACCACTATGGAGAGCTGTGTGGAGATTTCTGGACCTACTAAACATAGAGCTTCCATATGATCCAGCAATTCCACTCCTAGGTATTTACCCAAAGGACACAGAAACATCAATTCCAAAGAGCACCTGCACCCCTATGTTTATAGCAGCACTGTTTACAATAGCTAAGCTTTGGAAACAACCCAAATGCCCAAAAATAGATGACTGGATCAAGAAGATGTGGTACATATACACCATGGAATATTACTCAGCATTCAAAAAAGATAAACACATGCAATTTGCAGCAGAGTTGATTTTTATCCCAGGTATCCCTGGGAAAGGTGGAGTGGACAGCATAGGCCTTTTTGAAGCTGCCTGAGAGGTACAAGCTTCAGCAATACCTCCACAAAATCATTGTCATTTTCTTCTTCCCTGTCTTCAAGAATAGTGGTTTGGTGGAAAGCACATTCAGCGCAGCATTAACTTGCTCCATGTAAATGAATTTTGGTATATCCTTTACTAACATATGTCACAATTTACTCAAATTTAAATAGAGGGATAGATGAGGTGACCTCTAATGTGCTTGTAAGCACAGGGATCCTGTGATTCTGTAATGCCAAGACATTTAATACATAATGAATAATCACCCTTTCTATACAAGGCACTGAGGATACAGTGACAAGTCACACAAATCCAGTTTCTGTTCCAAGGGAGTTAAGTCTTCTGGGAAAGAAATACAAGAAAGCAATAATTTCAAGAGTCATTGCTGATCTGTGTGCCATAAAGTTACAGCTCCCTGAAGAGCTACTAGTTAAAATAGATAGCCCTGGCATAGGCACATCCAAAAGGAAGGGAGAAAACTAACAGCCAATAACCTTTCCATGCCCTTCTATTGGATTTTAAATGTATAATATTAGTTGATCTTCACAACCAGTCTAGTAGATAAGGTGACAATCACCCCCATTTTTTTTTTGAAAGGAAAACTGAGATCTAGAGTTAGTAACCCGGGCAAGGTCAACCTTGGTGGTAAAACTAGAACTGGAATCCAGATGATCTCATGCTTTCCACTGCTCTCAGTGGTCTCCAAAAGACACAACTATAGGGAATTATGCCTGTTACAAGGAGTAAGTTGTACTGTATCACATCAATGCAAGACAAATCATGTAGAAGACATGTAGAAGCCAGTTGTATCCTAAATGCAAGAATATTTGAAGGAGACATTCATTCATTCATTCACACAACAAAGATTTACTAAATGCTGCCAGATGCATAGCTGACAAGTGGGGACTTCAGCATAGACGCACATGTGCATTTCTTAAAATGCCAAAAAGTAGATTTTTATCTTATTCTGACAATTTTGGGTATAAATTCTAATGATATGAATGAACATGTTACTGGGCAGGCAGAGTTGTAGGGCAGATTATTGATTTTTAGGTTGTGAAAGGAATAGGAAGAAAAAGTAAAATACATTTGAATAGAAGTATTTCTCCCACCTGTAGTATACTCTTAAGTTCCTTGATTTAAATTAACTGCAATTACCTTGAGAAACCTATCAAAACTGATTACTTGAAAGAAATCCCACTTTTGAATACAAACTCTTATCTATTTGGAGTCCCTGAAAATATGTTCCATCTACTGAACAGGAGAGACATGTCAGTTATTTTAGACTGTTCTAAATTATGATAGAAGAGTCCAAATGTGTAAATTGTCACCCTTCTTCAGATAACACAATTTCAGCCCCCAGATAGATAGAATTCAATTTGTTAGCTCTTTTCAGTCTGATACAAACTATTCCAAAAATGTCTTGTAAGAGGCAATGATAGCCATGTTGTTTCCTGACAACAGCCCCAAATGGGACCACTTTGAAATCTTTTGTGACCCCAAATTAATGTTTAGAATAATTACAACTAAAAATACCCTTCCATTTCAACAAAAAGAATTGTCACCCAAGAACTGATTAAAGTTATATGAAATGTAAAGTTGAATTCAGGATGTCAGAAGAGATGACAGATGTGGTTATGGTTTGGCCTGTTTTCAGAGGCTCATTTCTGAGGAAGGTTGAGGAACAGGGCTATCTGAGGAAGCAGGAAACACACGAGGGAGGCACTGCTCCCCTCATTGGTAGGTGTGAGTGAAAAGAACCTGGATATACATAATCTCAAGTCTTTGGTCTAGTTCTAGCTCAGTTTATGCAGTTATAATAATTCTGGGATCACATTTAATAATTTTCTAACAAAAGCTGACTTTGCTTTTGTACTTTCCCTGGAGCTGTCTGAGAAAGAATGTCGGTCACTTGTCACTCACACTTCTTCTGGACCACTGAACTGTCCCTGATAAAGAGCTGGCAGGTCAGTTATTTCCTGTTGCTGCTTAAGGTCCTTCTCTAGCCACACCCCTGAAAATGAGGCTCTGTTAGGTTATTCTGCACCTGCCTCCTACCTCCCCACAATGGGCAGCTCCAGAGGCTACGGCCTGCCTACCTCTTCTGCTTCACCTCCTGAGGCCGATGCCTGCAGGGCACAACCTTCAGGTCCCTGGCTGAGCCAGATGGGAGAAGAGGCAGGGCAGGTCTGTCCTCTTTCCTTTCTACTAGCATTGCCTCTTGGGTAGAAGCTGTGGTCCCCCAACACTTCAGTACCCATGGTGCCCTCTGCCACAGCGCTAGCCTCTACCTGGGTTAGCGCAAAAAACTTTCTTTGCTCCTTTGGTCTTAGGAGATGTAGGCCTTTTCTCCCCCTGCCCTTCCTTCCTTACTACTTTAACTTGCCTATACTTCTGTAAACCATCCTTCCATTCTAATGCCTTCTTTCTCATCATTTGAACCCTCTGAAATTAATTCTGTTTCCTGCTGGGCCCCTGACTAACTGACTAAATCAGTGACAACTCTTCTTTTGAAATTCATGACTTTTCCATTTCCTTTCTGGTGGGGGAACCCTTTCCAAAAGTATTTACTGCAGTCTGTGGTATTAATTCATAAATTATTTGACTTTCATGTAAGGGAATAATGGCAAATAGATTACACCAGATCTTACATTTCACAATTCAGTTTCATTTGTTTTGAATCATTCCAAAATCTTTCCATATTCCCCCTTTTCAGCTCCAGGCTAGAAGAGGCAGCCTTTAGCCAGAGCTTGTGGGTGACTCTGTAATGTTCTGCTAATAAAAGGCACAGATAGTTGTGGCTCCTGTTATTAGCTTTCTTGGGCCCTGATGAGGGAGGGCTCTCTGAGTTTAAAACCCTACTCCCCTCTTAAAACAGAAAACTAGCCTGTAAACTTTAACTTGGACTTTAACCTTTTAGTTTCTCAGTCATTTCAAAGTGAAAATATTGTGCACTATTTTAAGAATCTTTTACCGGGGGCCTCCCTGGTGGCACAGGTGGTTGAGCGCAGCACTGTGAAGCTGTCCACAGCCTCTGCAGCATGGGTTCGACCTCGGCCAGCTGAGGAGCTACATGCTTGGCGGGGCAGACCTCTCTTGTCTCACCCACTGCTCCCCTCAGCAGTGTATTTCATCAGTCTGCCTGTTCTGTTCCCCGCTCTGTCTCTGGTGAATCCTCTCACCCTCCCGCACATCTGGCCTGTGCCCCGGTTCTTGCATGCATGAATAAATAAATCTTTAAAGAAAAAAATGAATCTTTTACCTTTGCCTTAGATAAAATAGTCACAACTAGAATAAATTAACACCCTAAACATTCTCCAGTGATACAGGCAGCCTAGTACATATAGCTTTACTGTACTTGAATGAATTCATTAGTGGAAATCATATTAAGTAGCCATTCAAACATTTGAGACACGTCTAAAAGCATGTGTGCTTTAGTGGAGAGATTTACAGACATGTGAAAGCCTTCCACGTGGGATGAGGCAGCTGCTCATTGTAAGATGAAAAACAAAGGAAGAACAAATTAAGTAAGGAATGTTCTTATGCTTATTTTTTTAACTGTGTGTGATACTGGTACATAAAGTGAATAACAAGGAAGTTAGGGAAATTATACACCATCTATTGTCAAGACTGCATTAGTCACTTCCTAGAGATGATGTTTTTGAGACCTTACTAGGTCGAGACATGGAAGTCCAGGATCCAGCCAACCTAAGTGGGATTTTTTTTTTCCTTTCATTTCTCTTTCCCTTTTTTCTTTCTTCTTTCATTCCCTCATGTGCATTTGTATCCCCTCCATGTGCTTAAGAAATAAGATATTGCTAAATGGAGTTGAAACCCATATCCCTTCCTCAATCTCATTCCCTTCCTTTACTCTTAAACAAATGAGATTGATTGATTTTGTGTATCTGTGCATTTTAGATTTTATTGAAGTAAAATTGCATTATACAAGTTTATGTAAATTTGTTTCAGATGTACCATTATAAATCAATATCTGTACATATTACATTAAGTTCATCACGAAAGGCTAATCCTATCCTTAGTCACAGAGTTGACCCCATTTTAGCCAATTTATCCATCCCCTTATGCTTTTTCTCTGGTAACCCTAATTTGGTCTAAAATAGTCTAAAAGTTTGTTTTTGTTTTAGTTAGTTCATTTGGGTTTGTTTTGCTTTGCTTTATTTTTTGGTTCCTCTACATATCACATGAGTAAAATCATATAATGATTGTCTTTTTCTGTTGGCTTATTTCACTATGCATGGTATCTTCTGGGTCCATCCATGCTATTGCAAATGCAGAATTTCATCCCTTTTTAATAGCTGAGCAGTGTTGCATTGTGTATATATGCCACATCTTCTTCATCCAGTCATCTGTCGATGGGCACGTAGGTTTATTCCAGCTCATGGCTATTGTGAATAGTACTGCAATAAACATGGTGGGATATACATGTATACATGTATATTACATTTGAATAAGTGTTTTTACATTTTCAGGTAAATGGTAAATATCCAGAAGTGGGATAACTGGATTGTATGGAATTTCTATTTTTAATTTTTTGAGGAATCCCCACACTGCTATCCATAATGGCTCTACCAATTTACATTCCGACCAACAGTGCACAAGGGTGCCCTTCTCTCCATATCTTCTTGAACACTTGCTTCTTGTCTTTGCTATTCTTTCTTACAGGTATGGGGTAATGTTGTTATTTTGATTCATATTTCCCTAATAATAAGAGATCATGGACATTTTTTTATGTCTGCTAGCCATCCATGTATCTTCTTTGGGAAAGTATCTGTTCAGGTTTTCTGCATATTTCTTAATCAGGTTGTTTGTTTCCTTCTTGTTGTTTTTGAGTTTTATGAGTTCTTTATGTATTTCAGATATAACTCTTTATCAAACACATGATATGTGAATATCTTCTCCCATTCAGTAGGGTGTCTTTTCAATGTAATGAAAGTTTCTCTTGCCGTGTAGAAGTTTTTAGTTCCGTTTGTTTATTTTTGCTTTTCAAATGGTCAAAATTCGTTTCTATTCATAGTTTTCTTCATAGGCAGATAAGAATGCATATATGTAATTTATTACAAGTATTATTTTGCATGTTTAATGCATTCTGAATATTATACTATTTCTATTCAGCAATTTGCTTTTCTTCTTCAATATTATCTTTAAAAGATTCATTCATGATTAGAAATTGTGACTTGTAATATTTGCCAAATTGCTGTCCAAAGTTTTTGCACAATTTTCTCTTACTTGACTCAAATCCATTTTTTAAACTAACATATTTTCAGTATATATTTGCTAATTACTATGGTAGGAGATGAGGATACAAAGATAAGTAAGATGGTTTCTGTTTACAAGGAACTGACAGTGGCTTCAGAGAGGCAGGGGTGAACATTAAAATTATAATATCATGTTCCATGTGCTTTAATGAGGTTATGTGTAAAGTGCCATGTGAGCATAGAGGAAGCACAACTAACTATGAAACTGAGATCAAAGGAGATAGCGGGGGGAAAGGTGCCTAGTGAACATTATGTGCAAAGTCAGAGTGGGCAAAAAAATGGTATATTAGGTAGGGGAAAGAGAGAACAGGTGATTTAACTAACTAAAGAGATAGGTTAGGGTTAGATTGTAAAAGAGAAGCTTATTAAGCCATGCAAAGGAAATTTGTTTACTCATGTAGGCAATGAATGAAAAGCCATTGGGAGGTCAGATGCAGAAAAATAGTATGATAAGGTTTTAAAAAATCACTTCTGGTAATAAAGAGTGGGCTAGAAGAAAGACAGTCTAACAACAAAGAGAGCAGAGTGGAAGTAATTGTAATAATCTAAGAAAAAAATAGGAAGATCTTGAACTAAAGAGTGGTTTGGGAAACAAGGAAGAATTATCTTAGAAAATAACTCAGAAGTAGAGTGTAAATTCTACAAGGTAACAATATAAAGGAGTAGTGGGAGGTGAGAGCATTTTAACCCAGATAGAGGCAATGAAGGGTGCACTGTGTGTAGAAAATTTAAAAATAGTGGTAAAACTTAATAATCCTCAGCCTGCTTTTTATTATCACCATGAGCCAACAATTCTGAACAATGTCAATGACATAATTCTCCTCCCTGAAAAATCTTTTGTTGTCTAAATTCTAAGCAGTTGCTGTAGTTACTATTGCGTTTGAATAATATAACAAATATGTAAGCTTCAAATTAGCACATTCCAATTACTTAACTTTTAATAAACATTGGCTCTACACAGAAATTATTTTGGTTACTTTGAGTCCTACAGTTCACCCCAACACAGAGGTATTACTTCAGAGAATATGTTTATAACAGTTTAGAATTGTGCAAGTTCATTTTGAACTTGAGACTAGAACCTCTGTTATACTCATCTACCTGCATTTAAACCATAGATTTGAAATAAACAATAGCAAAGGAGTGTGAGAAGGAAGAGATAGAGCCTAGTACTTAAATTGTAGAGTTCACTCTTTTGGAAGCATTTTCAAAAATTACTTTAATGCAAAATACATTAACATAATTTAGACATATAAATCTATTACTTTTTCCTTTTATTTTCTATAACCTGTAGCATTGACTGAGATAGATATAAAGAAAAAATACCAATAGATTGAAGGGAGCGTATAATAAGCTCAGCATGGGACACATTCACCTCTGCCCCTATAGAACTGGGGTATATTGTCTAACAGATATTTGGAAACACAAATGTGGCTTAAAAGAGCAAACTCAGAAACATAGATTTGGAAGTTACTAGCTGCAGATGGAGTATGCAAAAGTGGGAGATGTTGACATCACAAAATGTGTACACAAGGATGTAGATAGAAAAGAGGGAGAAGGAGATTATCCTGAAGAAGATCAACCATCCAGATGCATCAGAGGAAGAACAGCCCAACCTCTCCCTCCAACTCCCAAATGAAATTTCTGGAAAAAATAAGCAGGAGAAAAACCTGAAGCGAACTGAGAGGAGAATTCAAGGAGGGAATTGCAACAATGTTAAGCACTGATGTGAGAAGAAGCAAGATTGGAAAAGCAAAGCCACAAAGACATCATTCCATAGCTTTGTCAGTGCTGATTCAGTGGTACAGTGGAGGTAGAAGTCAGGTGATGGATTGGGGCATAGATTAGCAAGAAGGAAATGCTCCACTCAAGAAACTTGGTTGTGTAAGAGAAGAGGAAAGTGAAGGGGAGGTGGCACTGAGGGAAGGTGTTCTTAGAATCTTATCCCAGAACTGTTATCCAACATGGGGCCCAGCACCTAATTGTACTCTGTCCCTCCCCCACTCTGGGAGGAGCAAAAAGATGAATAATATGTAAGAGAAGGAATCTAGGTAAAGCAACAGGCCACAGGTTTGAGGGTCCCAGAGCATAGATAAAGGTGAGTCTCCTCAGAAGAGGAGCACTACCTGCTCTGAGGTAACCAGAGGACATTAGGATGAGTCAACGTAAAAGTAAACTTTGAGATGGAGAAGAGAAATAAGAGATTTTCCATCCAGTGGCTTCTATTTTCTCATTGAAAGAGGAGGCAAGCTTATCTGAGGACTTGAGTCCAGTAGCGGTTTGAGATGCATTTCTCCTTTTCTAGTAATTGATAATACCATTTCTTTGGTGAGGATAAACCCATGAATGACAAGCATAAGGAAAGAAAGATATATTTTGCCAGTCACCAGCTTCTTGGGTAATCCAAAGTGAGGATAGCACTGAAGTGCAGGGGAAAGCTCAAGACAGAAGCAAGTACAAATTCCAACAACAGAAATCAATGAAACACCCCAACCAGAGAACCCACCCAAGGAAGCACTGCTGCCTTCCCTGTGCACACTGAAGAGAAGCCATCAAACATTTATAGACAATTAAACCTCCAACTTCTTGTAAAAAGAAAAGGTAATTTAGTCAGACTTTTGCAAGACTGTGGGTCATTAAAAGGTAATGATCAAATTGGAATGTCTATAAAAAGCATTCAGCTCAGTGCATGGTGCCTGTCAATAAATATTAGCTGCTCTTATTCATGAAGACCCATTGAAGATAATAGAGATGTCTATTATCTCACAACACTGATCCTAACTAAGTGATTCTGGAGTCATATAAAAACCCCCAAAATGCCTGCAACTCTGAAGTCATTTTTCTCCTCCTTCTTCTAGCTAGGCCTTGTAGTCCTCACTCTCTTCCTTTCTTGGAAATGTGTCCATGGCATTTGCCCCAGTAAATTAAATAGAACTGAGTCAGTTTTCAGATATTAAAAAAAAATGCTGGCAGAGTCTATGTTGTGTAACCATCACTCGGAAGGCGAAGAGTGAAAAGAACAAGCCGGTTACATGAGGTGACGCGAGGAGGGATCCCAAGCAGAAAACCAGATGTTAGCAGGAGATATTTTTCAGGAAATCTAAAGGGAAAAAGGCACCACTAAAGCCCCATTATGTTGCATAAGTGGCAATCACTACCATAAATGAGCAATCCCAAAGTGCTTGAAATTTTCAGGGAGAAAAGTGAAGAAATATTCATCAGTATCAATCAACCATGTCATCCCCAATCCAGCTCTTCAAAAGTAAAGTTTTTATGACTGTAGGACTCTAAATTTTCTTGTTTGTTCCTTTTATACTAAAAAGAGAGTTATTTATTAACAAGTATGGTAAACACTTTATCACAGTCAGGGTCTGTTGGTATTGAAGTCCAAATAAACATTTGCTCAAGTGCAAGGGCAGGAAGAGTTTGTAATCTTTGAATGAGGTGTGGTTCCTACACCCAGAAGAATACATGCAGACTCCAAGAATTCTGAGGAATAATCATATTAGTTTGATGTAAATAACATGATAAGTATCTCTCCAGCCTAAAAATCAAAGGATCTGACCTAATCATGGTCAAGAGAGCTCTGTGCACCTCAGAAATGCTTGGAACCTAAATCATTGTCTCTGTTTCATCAGTGATTTATTTGAGAGCTGGAGTGGTTTTGCAAGTCAGCCAATGGCTGGTAAACATGGGTCCTAGGCAATAAACACAAAGATAGCTCTAAGAACCAACTAGGAGAAACCAGCACCATAACTATATTTGACTGATGCCCTTGCTTTTCTATGCCAACCAGAAGAAATACCTTTGAACTGGATAAGCCTCTGAGGAATGTTGAAACCACTTTCCTAATCAAGTGATGGTGAAATCACTGTCAAAATCTAAAAATTAACCTCATCTATTGAAATGTGGGGAATTTCGATTACGCAAACAAAAGTTTATAGAGACCTAGGGAGGATAGAAGGGTAATTCTCTCCATATTCAAGTAGTTAATCAAGAAGTCAACTTCAGCTAATGCATTACATAAGGCATTTATTTTAGCATTTTGGTTATAGCTTTACATATCAACAAACCGCACAATGTTCTGCCCTACTGGAGAAAAGTATACTCAAAAGTTATCAATAACTTAATCTAAGACTGTTTTCCATCCCAGGTACTTTCTTTCATTAAGACTCAGAAAAAAAAAAAATGGCCTATGAGAGGCCTACCCATGTAACAAATTCTGTTCTCAAAAGTCATTTCTTCCCAGCCAAAGTTAAATTTACTTTGTGAGTAGATTAAATTGAACTATTTGTCCATAATTAAGGGTTTTGTTGTTGTTGTTGTTTTAATTAATTTATTTATGCATGCATGCATGCACTGGGTACAGTCAGAAGTGCGGGAGGGTGAGAGAATTCACCAGAGCCAGAGCAGGGAGCAGAACAGGCAGACTGAAAATACACTGCTGAAGGGTGCAGCAGACACAGCAGGAGAGGTCTGCGCGCCATGTGGGACCCTCGCAGGCAGCCGGGGATTAAACCTGCCTGCGCTGCAGAGGCTGCAAACAGCTTCGCAGCCCAGCGCTCAACCGCTGCACCACGAGGGAAGGCCCAATAATGAAGGTTTTTTAATGCTGTCTGATTCTTAAGTCTGCCCAAGTTTTAAGTAGATGGAAGTCAGCATTAGGCAGAACCCATAAATAGAGGGCAGGCACAAGGGTTTAACTACTAAGTTTACATAATATTTAATTGTAAAGTGACTTTTCATTTACTAAAATAAAAGATGGAATTCACTAAACTGGAACTAAAGCTAACATCATTGTTGCCAGGAAACAGGAGAAAAAAATGATTCATTATATAATTATATACATTAAAATCCAAATAATGTGGGCTGTTAAATTTGAAGAATACTAATTTGGAAAGTAGCATTGACTCTGTAAACAAATAAATTCAAAAAGGTGTTTTGGTTGGGTTTGTGGTTTATGATTTCTACATTGATCCTCAGTAATTAATGTAAAAGTTGTTGAATCAAAATCGTAGAGGTCTAAAGCCTCCCTGGTGATGCAAGGGGTTAAACGCAACCTATGAAGCTACCTGCAGCCACTGCAACACGAGTTCAATCCCAGGCCAGGGAAATACCCACATGACAAGGCAGACCTCTCCTGTCTCGCCTGCTGCTTCCCTCAGTAGTGTATTTCAGTCAATCTGCCTGGTCTGTTCCCCACTCTGTCTCTGGTGAATTCTCTCACCCCCCACATCTCTGACCTGTACCCCAGTTCTTATGCATAAATAAAAAAATCTTAAAAATAAATCCTAGAGGTCTACTTCAAAAAGCAAGATCAGAGGCTTAGCCTGGGCAGCAGGTAAGTGGACAATGCCAGACTCTCAGTGTGAAGTCTCCTAAAGTTGGCATATGTTCAGTCATACCTCCCTGAATGTACCCGATCTCTTCTAAACTTGATGTAACTTGAAGACTTCACCTTTGCACATAGTAAGAAAGGCTGGAGACCAAATCTAGGCCTAGCAGAGAACAGTAGGTGAACTAGCAGTATAAACCATTGGTTTCCAACAGCACACACAGTATGCCTCAGATTTCTTATCCTGGTCCAAACCACTCAAATCACAAGCATTCATTGAGCAATTAATAGGAACAACTCACTGTGAGAGAGCCTTTGAAGCAGTTTTTCCAAACTTGGCCGCACATCAGAATCTGCAGGGGCCTTTTTAAAAATACACTCTTCATAATTTTTCACCAAATCTGAAGCTATTCTGAAATACAAAATTTACAATTTTTTTCTTTTGCTTATTTTGTTTTTCTGTATTGTGACAATGTTTTTATTAAAAAAAAAAAAATGAGTCAATTTAGCCAGTGGGGACATAGCATTTAGCCATTGCCGTAACCATAATGATTTATTTATCTAAGGAAAATCTTTAATTTCCTTTGTCTTCTTCAGATGTAGGAATGCCTAAAAGATTTTCAGTGACATCAATTTAAAACACCTTTACTGAAACTTCATTCACCCTAAGGAAGGTCCTTACTGTGGTTGATGGTACAAGTAGTTCCCATGTGCACCTCTTCCAGACTCCCTGCCACCACCAATGTGGTTTTCCTCTCTAAATCCACCTCCAGTCTCATCCCCACTTATTGGAACTCATAGAAACAGCAACCAGAATAGAGGCACAGGTGATGGGGCGTTTGGAAATGGGGAGATGTTGGCCAAAGAGTATAAACTTCCAGTTTATAAGATGAATAGGTTTTGGGGATCTAATGTACAGCATGGTGATTATAGTTAATAATACTGCTTTATATACTTAAAAGTTGCTAAAATACTAGGTCTTCAATGTTCTCACTACAAAAAAGAAATGGTAATTATGTGACATGATGTAGGTGTTAATGCTATGGTGTTAATCATTTTGGCACTAAGTATATCAGATCAACACTTTGTACACCTTAAACTTACACAATGTTACAAGTCAATTGTATCTCAGGATGGATAAAATGACAGATTCTTTGGCTTCACCATCAGAACTGAAGCAGTATTTTCCCAGAAGTCTATAACATGGTCAGTTAGAGAGCTCAGAAATCACTTTTTGAGAGGTTACTAAGATAACTGATAACAATCTTTATATTCTTTTATATTCTTTTCCTTTCCTCTTAAAAGTGAAATCCTCCTAATTTTGAACTGCAAGATGCCACATACTCGTGCATTATCAAATCACTTTGATGTGTCATTACCAGGATATATTTATAAATAAAATAAAGAGGCTTAAGGTAAATTACATAGAGTAAGGTTGATCAATGTTTTGTAATTGTAGTTTTATATCAGATGATAGATAGATAGATAAATAGATAGATAGAGATAAGTAGGTAGAGATAGATTATGGATGGATGGACGATGGATGGATGGACGGGGTAGATGTCAAATAGATATCCCTACTTATCTGTGCACTGTATCACAATGAAAACATGTATATTTTACTTTGGAACGAAATTCAAAAACTTGAAATTAGATGGTGTAAGTTCAGTGCTTCCTACTACAATTTTTGTACCATTTCCTCTCTTATGATCCCTTGTGGAAAGTGAAAAAAAAAAAGTTCACAATGAACTATAAACTTCCCATGATAAATTACAAACTGGTCCTCCTCAGTCTTAATTTCTCTCAGTTTTTTTTCTTCATTGGTAAAAGTCATTTTTTATTAAACATCTCCAAATGGAATATAGTAAATTTTAGTTGTAGGATCTAAACTGGTGTTATTATTATACTGGTTATTCTTTCTTTACTGAGAAAAAAAAAAACAAGAGGAAATGGATCTGCATAGTAGTCAGCAAGACCTCAGTCAGATATGAAAAATTTCCTGGAAACCAGGTCTGTATGGACTACAATGGGTCAATGGGAGGAGGGATGAGAAATCGACTCTGTCCATTTGTGAAAACAATCCAGATTCTTATCTGTCTGCAATTCTTTAGACATAATCCTGTCTGATAAGCAGGAAGTGGACTTCTAGACCTATACAGCCAGCCCTCCATTTCTGTGGGTTCTATATCCAGGGATTCAACCAACCTCAGATGAAAACACATGCTTTGTAGTAGGCTTATGATTGTTGTGTCTGAACTGAGCACTACAGACTCTTTTTTTTCCTGGTTATTATTTGCTAAACAATATACTACTTAGCCTTTCCATTCTAAGTGATGTGTAAATGATTTAAAGTATATGTGAGGATGGACATAGACTATATGCAGATACTCTAATTTATATAAGATACTAGAGTATCTGCAGGTTTAGGTGTTAGCACCAAACCTGGAACTAATCTTCCCCAGATACCCAGGGAGGATGTAATGTCATTTCTGCCTTGCATCATCCAGACATTCCAAAGAAAATATAAAACACTAGCCATAACATATAAACCATCAACAATCCTGCACAGTTTCTCACCTGAAACAATGGTGGTATTTGGGGAGACAGTTCATTGTGCCACTCAGCAAGTGATTTGCAAAATGGCTTCATATCACCACAAGCCACACAGCACTTCTGGGTCTAAATATCCCGTTGTAACCAGTGGCTGAAACCAAAAGACAAGTTGCAGGTCGTCCTTCCTGGAGGGGGTTGCTGGTGACAAAGATAGCCCCAGAGAAAATGCTAAAAAGTGGGGTGGAGCAACTGATAAAAAATGTAAGTGACTGCTGAAGGGGGCACCGGGTCATTCAGCGTTTCAGGATTCAGCATTTGGGGTCGGGATTTGGACCCCAACTTGCTGATCTTCTAGAAGGTTGTTGTGCGCTTCTGAAGGTGGAGGCTTCCAGCAGCCAACCTCAGAAAGGAAAAGTTTGGAGGCTTTGCAAGTATCCGAGCGACTGAAACTGTTTTCTGGTTTTGTTGCTGTTGGAGCCTGGCAGAGGAGGTGAAGGCTGAGCCAGGCATCTAGATGCATGAGTGTTGCTGTTTATGGAGTCATTTGACTGATGTAGCTGCTGTTTTGAGTGTCGCTTGTCTGGTGCTGTGCTGGGGCATCTCAGAAGCCCCAGGAGCGTCTCCTGTTGCATCTTCTGCTGATTTCATGAGTTGGAACCTGACCTAGAGTCTGGCTTCTGTGTGCCCCAGGTCAGCTTAGGCAGGAAGATTCCATCTTGGACACTTGGCCTATTGTTTGGGAGAGGAGCCCCGCATCCTCCAGTGGTGGGAAGTGCCATTTTACTACTTTTGTTTAGGATTGAAAATGCTGGACACTGCTTAGGGTGAGGTAAAGGCCATTTTTGGCTTTCATAACTCTGTTTTTCTCTGGTCTGTTAAATAAATCCCATTGTTGTTGTTCCCTGAGCCTGAGTAGTCTTGGCGATTGTATGTGTGGGTGAAGAACTCAGACACTGACTAGTAAACTATTTGGGCTTTGTACTTGGCCAGTTTTAGCGCCCCTTGCTGCCCTGTATCGTTGTCATCTGTGTTCCTCACAGAGTTATGAGGATAAATAACTATATGAACAGCACCCACACAGGATGTGACAAGAGCTCCTTCATTTCCTTACTCCTTCCTTTGAAATTTTAAGATCTGAAAAAGACAGATTTTTTAAGAGCCCAAGTTTATGGAAGACACACAGCTCTAACTCATTATGCCATAGCCAAAAATTCCTGAAATCATAAGTCTGTATCTATAGGGAACATGATACCTCCAAAGTAATAACAGTGGTGTTTTACTTTGGATAGGAGAAAACTACTTTCTCCCTCACTGTTACCTAGGACTCCTATTCTTCCTTATAACCATAGGACATATTAAGTAAACATCTTCCAGTTCTCCTGAAAGGGGGGGAATTCTGTAAGAAAGAAAATTGAATATACATCAGCTATCACTAAGCAGAAGTTGAACAGTTCATTTTGGTATGTTTTGTAAAGAATGTTTTGGTAGTTTAATAATCATATCCTTATATTTCTCTCAGAAACTATTGATTAAAAATGATCTTTTCAATGATGGAACTGCTCTCTGTTGTGTTTGTTTCAGAAGTGTGGCCCTGGCTTGTTCCGTGCCCACTCAGGAGATTGCCTGCCCTGCAGCTGTAATGGTAATTCCAATGAGTGCTTGGATGGCTCCGGATTCTGTGTGGTAGGTTGGGGGCACCTGTCACTTTTCCATATCTCATTGGACCTTTGATTCTTTTTTTTTTTTTAAAGATTTATTTATTTGTTTGTTTGTTTGTTTGTTTATTTATTTATTTACAAGCACTGGGTACAGTCAGAAGCACAGGAGGGTGAGAGAATTCACCAGAGCCAGAGCAGGGAGCAGAGCAGGCAGAAGGACCGAAGTACACTGCTGAGGGGAGCAGCGGGCGGCAGGAGAGGTCTGCGCACCATGTGGGACCCTCCTCTAGTGGCCGGGGAGCTGCCGGGAATCAATCTGTTATAGGACAGGGAGAGAGGCAGCCCAAACCCTGCAAACCTGCCTATTGTCTATTTTAAATGGGTTCTGCCATCCTCCGCATCAACACAAAACATATGAGACTTTAGTGGGAAGGAACTTTAATAAAAACTAGGAAACAATACAGGTAAGGCAAAGAGTCTAGTTTCTAAATGAAGCACCCAAAGTTACCCGTCCCCTCGTGGGTAAAACTCCATCCATATGGGATCAGCCCAGAGCAAGGCCCCAAAGCCTGCCACAAGTCTAAAGCATCTTCCAGTGGGGACCCACAGAAAAGAGTCAGAAACAACCAAACAAGCCCGGAAGGAAAAGAACAAAATCAACATCAAGATAAAAGCTGCCATTGTCACCTCTCCACGGGTCTCACCCACATCTGTGTCACCCCGTCCACGACCAAAAGACAAGCACAGCTTCTTCACATGTCTCTAGGCTCCAATCGCCTCCTCCAGGTCTCCTGGCTCCATCCTGCTTCCTACCTCAGTCTCTTCTGCAGCTTCTCCTCTTCCTGCTCAGCTCTACCCTTCCTTGGGTGGGGCAGGGAACCTGGAACCTCCCCCTTTCCTGGGGACCACCCTGTTACAGAACCGGTGCTGCAGAGGCCGCGGGCAGCTTCACAACCCAGAGCTCAACTGCTGCGCCACCGCCACCGTGGAGGCCCTGGACCTTTGATTTTTAAGTGGGAATAAAATATTCTTCATGGACATGTGGGCTACAGACTGCTAATTAAGCTCTCTTTGTTACCCTTCACCCTTTCCTGTAAATCACCTCACAAAACTATTGATACTTAGGACTGTAAGTGGCCAGCCCCCAAGGAGTTATGTCTGAATGTGCAAGCACTCCTGGAGGTAACCACATTCCCCTCCCTCCAGGCAGCTGGTTTCCTGCTATAGACCAATGGTGATGGGGTTGCAAATAATACACAAGGAGGAAATCATCCATCCAAATTCCTCTGTAATAGTATAGTTTGCCATATGTTTGGCTTCACTCCACATAAACCAGGAGAATGAAACAATTGTTTCATAGCCTATTTTACAACTTATGATAGGTCTATCGATCAAAATTAGTAAATAGAGAAAGAAAAGATAAAAAAAAAGAAAGAAACTAGATTTGAACCAAATAACTCATAAAAATGGAAGCTTTGGCCTTGTGTTCTATGTAATTCTGTGTTCAAACCCCCAAACTTATTTTTCTCCTTAACTGAAATGAGTTTTCCAAGATTATCCTTTAGTAAACTATGAAAAAGACTTATGAAGAGACAAAAAAGCCTTCTAGCAAAAAAAGTGCTTGTTACATATCACCCATTTTCTCCGAATGGATTGAAAACTGAGTGAAAATAGGTACTGAAATATTTCTACCAGAAGTGGCTTCAGTGGAAGCCATAGGTGGCCTTTTTCAAGACCTATGCTCTATGATCATTTTTTCCTTCATGAACTAGCAGGAATATTAGATTCTTCAAGTTCCTATGAGGCAAAAGAGACTTTCTGAAGCTGCAAGAGTATTTTTGTATAAACTATAAGAATACTTAATTAAGCATACCTATTTACCTCAAAATTAGTATAACAGTACCTATTAAACAGATCATTTTGGTTATAAGTGGTCTCCAGGATGTGTGCGGTATTATTTTCTGTGTGTTTACATTAAGATGCAAATTAGAGCATTTTCATTTCTTTGAAACTCAGCAGTTGCATTTTTTTCCTAGGGACTGAGAGAATTTAATGGCAAACAGTAAACATTGCTATTGCTTTGTATTGTTTATTTTGTCTTGGAGTTTCTGTTTTCCCTTCCCCCACCTTCTTAAATAACCATCACATCCAGGATGTTCTCTGTAGCAGTGTAGGCCCCCACAGCTGCCAAAATCTACCCCTTTCTATTTCTTCCATCTCCGGTTTCCTGTTATTTTAATCCCATGACATTTGAAAAGAAAATCCTATGGATGCACTTGAACTAATAATGTACGACTTGATAACTTGACCAATTATAGTCCCTTTGTTAATCTGGTTTATTAAAATGTAAGCCAATAGGTACTGGCAAGCCTGTCAATTGCTGTTAGGCAATAAATTAAAGGGGGAAAAAAGTCTACCTGCAAGTTTCCTAAAGAGAACAATGACAAAGCCACACTTACCAGGATAAGAGGGCAAGGCCAGTTTCTGAGGGGGAGAGTCATGATGTGGTTCCTTCAAGATCCCCTGGGGCATAGGAGACTATAATATAAGTTTGGAAATGGGCTGGGTGTAGACATTTATATGTACCCTCAGAGAAGTTGCCAGTTTTCTTGCAATTAATGTGTCCAAAAGAGAAAATCTTAAAAGACAAAATAACCATCCTACTCATCCTAAGGGTGGTTCCCCCACCCCTCTCTACCCACATGGAAAAAAAAATTACATTGGGCATAAATTTTATATATATATGCTATACATAAAATTCAAAGCAAAATGTACCCACAATCCTATACTTCAGATCTATATGTATAAAGGTATCTTATAAGTTTAATTTTTAAAGGGCCTCCCCGGTGGCGCAGCAGGTTGAGCGCAGCACTGTGAAGCTGTCTGCAGCTTCTGCAGTGCCGGTTCAATTCCCGGCTGGCCAGGGAGCTACCCACATGGCAGGGCAAATCTCTCCTGTCTCGTCCTCTGCTCCCCTCAGCGGTGTACTTCGGTCCATCTGCCTGTTCTGCTCCCTGCTCTGTCTCTGCTGAATCCTCTCTTCCTCCCGCGTCTCTAGCCTGTACCCCAGTTCTTATGCATAAATATAAACCTTAAAAAAAAGAATCTAACAAAAGAAAGTAAAAAAAATAATTTTTAAAGATAATAACAAGAATATAACTTGAATTTGATTAAGTGTAAATGAGGGAGCAGAAAAAGCTTGACAATTCCGAAAGATTATTTTGTCATATTGTCTTTGGTGGGGGTCAAACTGGAATCAACCTCATCTTTTTCTGTTTCCTTTGGCATCCCTATCTGGCCTACAGGACAAGCAAGGCTGGTGTCTCAGCTCAGACCCTCCTGCCCAGCTCATTTTCAGCTCTAAGGAGTCCAGAGAAGCAGTGACTCTACATGAGCACATTATTGTAACTTACCGTGGGCACCAGAGTTTCAATCACTTCTTACAGTTTTCCAATTTAACACATTTTCCTCACCTTCCAGAAGCAATCAAAAATAAAGGACTTTCTTTAGTTTAATTTCATTCCATTTTGCTTTTATTTTGAAGGTTTTTAATGCTTCTGTCTTGTCTTTGTTCTGTTCTTCCTCCATTCAATATTTAAATTCAATATTCTTGTACTTACAGACTTGATTTTAGTTCCTTGATTTTAGTTCATTTAACAATAAAATAAAGGGCAGACAAATTTATGCTGCTAATTTAGACATATCAAAAAAGCATAGATATCTTCACAAAAGGAACACTAACCCTTCAAATGTAGCTCCTCAGTTCTCTTTTGATTAAGGATTGATTTATCTATTGATTCCATTTATCTAATCAATGAGTATTTTTTAAACACTACATATATGCCAGATACTATTCTAAGTTCAGATGTTCTGCTACTTAATTCCTGTGAAGGAGGGATCTTGTCCACACATCCATGGAATCCTCATACACCAGCAGGGTGTCCTAATCAACTCAACCTGTCATTCACTAGATACACAACTCAGAATTATCCAAAAGAAAGAGGTGCAAGACATGGAGAAAGAATCTGGGGCTGCCAGGTTTTCTCTTAGCAGGTCACTCTCCCAACATCTCCATGAATTCACCAACCAGGAGCTCACCGAACCCTGTCTTTCTGGGTTTTTATGAAGGATTGCCATTAAATCGTCAGTTATTGGTGATTGATTCAAACTCCAGTCCTGCTCTTCTCCCTATAGGGCAGGAGGACTGGACTGAAAGACCCATCCCTCTAATCCCTTGTTGGTTCTTTTGGCAACCAGCCCCCATCCTTAGATGCCTGCCTCAGGCGCCTCATTAAAATTACAAAAGAGGGCCTCCCCTGGTGGCCAGGAGGCTGAGCCCTGCTCTGTGAAGCTGTCAGCAGCCTCTGCAGCACCGGTTCGATCCCGTGGGTGAGGGTCCCACATGGCACAGCAGACCTCACCTGAGGCGCTGGCTGTTCCCCTCAGCAGTATATTTCGTCAGTATGCGCCCCCTGTCTCTGGTAAATCCTCTCGCCCTCCCGTGCATCTGGCCTGTACCCTGGTTCTTGTATAAATAAATAAATAAATAAATAAATAAATAAATAAATAAATAAATAAATAAATCTTTAAAAATAAATAAAATTACAAAAGATACTTCATGCTCCCAAAATTTAGAGAAATCCAAGGGTTTTAGTTCTGCGCTAGATGCAGGGTCAAAGACTAGTATTTATTTCTTATTATCACAGAGACTCTGGATTAAATGACTCCCACCGTGTGGTTGAAGAATCTTGGGGACAGAGCCACCTACTTGAAAATGTTTGTGGACATCACCATGTAATGAAGTGCAAGCTGTGGGGCTGTACTTGTTTTAAAAACACACACGCAGACACACTTATCTGCTCAGTGATAATTGAACATAAAATTAAAAAGATTCTGCTAGCATTTTAGGGGCAGAAAAATCCAAGTATGAATAAGAAGATTCAGCTCTTATGAGAAAAATTATTATTGAAATCTAGAGAGAATCCCATCAAGTTGTTACAAATTATATCTGGCTGGTGAAGTATGGATGGATTTTTTTTCTTTTCATTTGGACTATATCTGACCAAATTTTCTACAGCTTCTTGTATTAATTCCCGGGTACCACCCTGTTACAATTTTATCATTAAAAAGATGTTAATATTCACATGGACTTCTGTCCCACCCTAAGCACAATGGAGAAGGGGAAATAATCGAACATATTAAAGGGTAATAATTTTTTTATTAATCAAAGCCTAGCTAAAACTCCATTCACAAAAGAAAAAATTACTATATCTCTAATTTCTACAGACACTGTATTTTCTCATGATTTTCACACTCTCCTTTATTATATATAAATGAGAAATCAACCAATGTAAATCCTTATAAGACTAAGCATGTGTGATTGATAAATAGGTACACTCATTAGGTTTCCAAGAGCAAAAAGAAATTGAGTTGCAGAGTCTTCTTTTTCCTGCTTTACTGATAACTATAAAATTGGTACCTAGATCAAGTGCATTATTTTTACATTAAAATATAGACAATTTCCCAAACTATTAGAAATGGGAAAACCCAGAATTTGAGTCCCTGCTGGCTCAAGTATTTAACAAGGTTAGAAAATGTTTTCTTAACCACTGACCAAAAATTCACAATGCTTTTTCGTGTTTAAGTGGAGTTAGTTTTCTTTAAAACAAAACAAAACAAAACAAAACAGGCTGCAACAGACTTCTGGTTGTCACTTTTGCTTTCTGTTTTTTAAATGGCAGAGCATTGAAGGGAAAAAGATAGTAGCACTCTCAAAGTAAAAGATATTAAGAGTTTGAAGAAAACTTACAAGCACTTTAGCCTAAGTCCTCATTTTACAGATAGGGAAAAGACAACTGGAAAGGTAGGGTGACTTGTTTAAAAAGTTGATCAGCAAGGAAATGGAGCAGCTAGAAAGCTTTACCCCTGCCTCCAGCACTCTCTCTGCCCACCTCCTAGAATGTGTATGGATGATTTTTAGGGAATTTCATATCAAATATTTATAAGCACAAAGTACAGCCTGGCAACTTAAACTGGGCTTGTTTTCTCCTACACAGATGGGCTTCATCTGTCCAACAAGGACTCAGACAAATTTGACCCCAGTCCTGCCAGATTGCTTATGCCGTAGATTCTTCCTGGTCACTGGCAAAGGCTCATCGGTTTTCCCTAGGATGAGAGATTGCCACCGATTTTGGGCTGATTTAGGATACATGCTAATTTCCTTTATTTTCTCCATATGGTAATTTATTAATTCACCCTTTCCTACCTCTTCTTTCATTTTTTTAAAACAAATATTTACTGAAGGTTGACTTAGGCAAGACAGTATTAAGAACTGTGAGGAAATATGTTAACATCTGTTGTCAGCACATCATACGTTATTTTTCAGTTTCTCACTGATCTGTCAGTTAGTCTGAACTTGCCCTAAATTGGTACTATGCTAACATAATTCTAGTAGTCAGGGATCAAAGATAGCTGATAAGATACCCAGAGTGTTCCACCAAGAATAGTTTACTCCCCACATTAAGTTTCTCCCTTCTGACTGTGTGGTGTACTTCATTTGAAGCTCACATTGGTAATAAAATAGTCTGTTACCTTCTAATGTAGTCATTATAAAACTCTTTTGGGAAAGGACCTTTTCTCTTACCCACTGGAGATGCAATATAATAAGGAAAGTAGCGCCAAGCCTGTCTGAGTTTCAATCTCATTTTTTGCCTCCTACTATCTGTGGGGGTGGGGGGGGACTCCTGAAACTGGGGCAGACGATTACTGTGCACTGTAGGTAGCAGGAGGAGGGAAGAGGGTAGGGAGGCTTTGGGGAGCCTGATGTAGATATCAAATGATGAATAAGCTTTCTAAACAGGAGAATCAGCCTATTTTGTGGTTTTCTTCTAATTATCTTTATCACAAATGGAAAAAAATCATACAAATAAATAAGCTTATTATTTCTTGTACTTTACTATCCAAGATATGAAGCCATTAGCAGAATATTCTTTACCTATCTCTACTCCACTTATGCTTTAATCTGACACACTATGTTCTTCAAGCCCTTAAGTTATTAAATTATTCCCTTATTTAGGGTAAGCATCAGGGGGATTTTTTTTTTCCATTTTATCTTTATTCCAAGTTAGTAAGTTAATGGCTCTAGGACACCAAGAGTTTGATCATTATGATTATCATTTTGAATTGAAATAAGTAACTGATGAATAATCCCCTCTTCACACAAACTCTAAAGTGTATCCCCAGAATGCTAATGGACACACAAAAGTCTAGGATAAAGTCAACTGCCATTGTACATACCTCCTACTGGAGGAGGTCATGTGTCTCCTTCGTGCTGCCCAGTCCCAATGCACACTTTCTCTTCTGTCAGGCCTGCCATCTCCTTGGACTAAAATGTTGCTTGATACTCATTTGCTGTCTATAAAATTTCTTTTGTGTCCTTTTGTCTTATAGCACTGCCAGCGGAACACAACTGGAGAGCACTGTGAGAAATGTCTAAATGGTTTTATTGGAGATTCTATTAGGGGCACACCCCGGTTCTGTCAGCCATGCCCCTGTCCCCTGCCCTACATGGCCAAGTAAGTCCTGAAGGAAGGTGGTCTCTGTACTGCTTCCCCCACCTCTTCTTTTGTTCCACTATCAAGAGTTCTAAGGTTTTCCCAGTTACAGCTGAGCAGCTGGTGCAAGGTAAGACCAGAAAAGATACACTTTCAGGGAAGCTTAAGCATTTGCTGTTCACAAAATATTGGAGTGATCATAAGGTTAATGAAGTCTTCCAAGTCTTATAAACAAAACTAATCTCATCTTTCTTGACTGTTCTTTGAGTTAGAGAAATCATGATTGGTAATGTCAACAAACTTGTTATAATCTAGTATTTCTAGGAGTAGTGTTTCATCTGTCAGAGTGTGGACATTTTCCTACATGTGGCAGCTAAACTGGCTTTCAACCAGAATTAGAATACAGATAAACAGAATGTAGGCTTAGTCCAATCAGCTCAGGGAAGACTTCCAAGTAAACCAGTTCTCATCTCGCAATATTTTGACCTGAGTAAGAAATTAAAAAGAATAGACTTACATCTTAATTGAAACAATGGAATTGTTTTCAGGTGCCTGATCTGTATAAATCCAGTAGTCAACTCATAAGTAGTGATTGTATTGGTTAACAATTGTGGAACTTGGTGTAATAGTATTTGGTTTCCAAATATTAACCAGTTCTCAATTCTCTGGCATAAACTAGGAGTCCGACAATCAATTCAATACTTACATGACCCAGAGTTCATGCAGATTTCATAGATTAAGGCTCAATCCGACTTTAACACCAGATACAAACTGGGGTCCCCAGGTTGCTCACAATCCTGCCCAGCTAACTATAAATTCAGAGGTTCCCTAAATGCTGCCTCAAGTTCAATAATTCTCTAGAATGACTCACAGAAATCAGGAAAGCACTATACAAACAATTGTAGTTTTATTGTAAAGGATACAACACAAAACCAGACAAATTGAAGAGTGCATAGGACTTGGTATGGAGAGGGGATAGGTGGGAGGAGCTTCTATGCACTCACTCTCAGGGTGCACCACCCTATCAACAGTCAGTGTGGGGCCTCCCCTGGTGGCTCAGCCTTTGAGCACCGGGCTGCAAAGCTGCACACAGCCTCTGCAGCGCTGGTTCCATCCATGGCTACAGGCGAGGGTCCCACATGGCGCGACAGACCTCTCCTGCAGCGCCCACTGCTCCCCTCAACAGTGTGTTTCATCAGTCTG
Source organism: Talpa europaea (assembly GCF_964194135.1). Taxonomy (NCBI): domain Eukaryota; kingdom Metazoa; phylum Chordata; class Mammalia; order Eulipotyphla; family Talpidae; genus Talpa; species Talpa europaea. The sequence continues at coordinate 40,559,103 of NC_140068.1, forward strand.
CCTGTACTGTTCCCTGCTCTGGCTCTGGTGAATTCTGTCACCCTCCTGTGCTTCTGACTGTACCCAGTGCTTGTATAAATAAATAAATAAATCTTAAAAAAAAAAAAGAATCAGTGTGTTCACCAACCCAGAGGCTCCCAAATTTTGTTGTTTAAGAGGTTTTTTAAATTAAAGTTTAATTACATAGGCACAATAATGAACGGCCATCTCTCCAGCCCCTCATTCCTCCCCTGAGATGGAAGGAGGGATGGGGTTGAATATTCTAACTTTCTAATCAGTCATGTGCTTGGACCCTCTAGCAGATCAGTCCCCATCTTTAAGCTTTTAAGGGACCTAGCAAGAGTCATTTTATTAGCATAAATTCAAATACAATTGGAAAGGACTTATTATGAATAATGAAAGATTGCTTTATCACTCGGAAAATTCCAATGATTATAGGAACTCTGTGCTAGGAACTGGGAGAAAACCCTAGATGTGTATACTTTTGGTATACCACCAGTGGAAAAAGTAAGGAACCCAGGTTCATATCTCTGCTTTGACACCTAATAGCTGTGTGGTCTCCGACAAGGTTTTTTTTTTTTTCCCTAGGTCTCATTTTCCATAGGACTTGGGGTTAAGGGAACTAGATTCACATCTTGGCTCCATTCATTGATTTCTTTACTTGTTCTGGAGCCCAGATTTTTCCTTAGGAAATGAAAGTTGGTCTAAGGGCCTGCCTTATAGACTAGGACTAGGATAGTATGTGTGGAGCACTTGGGCCAGTGCCTTACATATGGGAAGATGGATGGTAGATGCTGGCTTTAGTAAACACATATACTGTATTTTTTCTTATATTTTGCTTGTTCTATATCAGGCACTATTCTAAGTGTTGGTTGTGATATATATGGAATTGGTAGTTGTTATAAATATGGAATGAAATAATGCCTATAGCATAACTCTTTTAAAAGGCCTGAGTACCTGCTTACACACACATTCACACACACACACACACTTTCAATACAGTAAGAAATGAAAAAGGATGAAAACCAAGTTTCCCCCTAGTTTTTTCCTTAGTTAAACATCAGCATCAACTAATGTTTCATCTATGAGCAGATCAAATCCTTTGATGAGTCTGATAATCAATGAAGCTAAATGTTTTACAGCCCCATCTTTCTTTAAAAACCATTAAACTGCCTCAGCCCTTGCTTTGTGATTTTTCATGTCTGATGGTATTAATTATGTATGCAAAATGGATGGTACTGGGGTGAGCTCAGAAATTCAAAAATTAAATGTTCTGTTATTTTCATTCAAGTGTGTGCTGATTTATGAGCTTCCATTCCTCATTGAGGTATATTCTTAATTGTTCATTAATATTCTGCTCTCAAACATTAGTCTTACCCATCCCTGATGAGATGTTTAGCATGCTTCTCTCTTGCCCTGGCATTGTTATTTTGTTAAATATATTTATCATTAACTTCCTAATAACAAGTTTCACTCATTCTCCCAAGGAAACAAAGACATTCTGCTCAAAACAGGTTTATGTGCTTTGAGCAAGTTTCCTGGGAAACAGATGAATTAGAAAGGCAAATCCCTTTCAAAGAAATGCTTCCTTCTCATTGTATTGTCCCATTTTTTTAACTTTTTGCCCCGTTCATGTAACAAGACATTCTTATCTAAATTATATGGCATTAATGCCTTAGATATGAGACTTTTGGAACCTCATTCCTATAGACTGAGAAGTCCTGCCCTTATGCAACCAACACATATTTATTGAGCATTTATTATGTACCTAGCACAGTGGCAACTAAAAGTCAAAAAGGCCTACCTTCATTACAATAGGTCAAGATGCAACAGTATTTTGAAGCTCCTAAAGCAAGTGAATCTTTACCTTTTGAGACATATTATCTAATATTTCTGTTGAAAGAATTTCTTCTGAAGTTTGTTAACTGTTTCAAATAAATGAAGCAAAAACTTGTCAATTGGGAAATGAGCTTCCTGTCTTGAAAGAGGAAAGTTTCCATTGACATCATTTCTACTCATGTTCTTTCTGTTGTGTGTGTGTGAGTGGATCTGGGTTTAATAGAGGCAACTGAAGTTAGAAATTCACAAAGAAGAAAACTGAAGTTCAATAGTGCAGATCTGAGGCTAAAAAACATGCTGAAAATTAATAAAAATATGCATATACTACCCATAGGTAAAGGACATCATGTGAGAATGTAGGTGAACTGAGAAGGGCATGAGAGATCTGCTTTCTCTGTATGGCAATAGGTCTATTTCCCAGAATCCATTGGAGGGAAAACTGGTTGAAAGGGGAAGGAAGAGGTACTTTGAGGTCACACACTGGCACACATTTGCCTGAACCCTATGAAGTCCTAGCCTTTCATATGATCTTATTGTTAACTTAGTTAACTAATCTCAAAAACAAATCAAACATCCTACCAAAAGTCAAATCTCAATTTCCTCTTTCAGTTTTTCTTTATTCATATTCCTACTTTCTATAAAAATAAAAGTGCCCATACTTTTATCAGAGCTCAGAAAGTCATCTAGTATGGAATCTAAATTATATTTCAAAACACCCAGTAACTGAATCTATAGACCCAGAATTTTGGATTTCTAGTTACAGCAGTCAAATCAGAAAGCAAAGAGATAATGCTTGAGAGAGGTAAACAAACAAGCAACGCTGAGTCCTTTTTTTTTTTTTTTTTTTTTTTTTCTGGTTCTGAAGGGTTTCCAGGAGCAAAGGCACCTTCTCACTTGGAGAGAGTGCCACCGTTGCTAGTGTAGGCTGAGAGAGGCACAGTGTTTTCATTTCCCCAGCCAAAATCAGATTTTACATAAGAAATCTGATACAATTAGAAGAAAACATAAACAATTTATGCCGATGAAAAACAAAGAAAGAGCCCTGAATGGCTGCCACTGCCTCTAAGTCTCCCACCTGGGAGACCAATGGTCAGGCAGCGATTCCCAGGGACCATTTGCACAGAGCTCATTTATTTATTTTGGGATTGGCCAGACATCCTCCTTGTCTACCAAGTAGCTGTGATAATCATTCCAATTAAGCAAAATTTCATCTGTTTGAAACAGCAGGACTTAAGCTCAAGGCAGACAACTCTAGACATCTGCAGATGTTTCAGTCCTTCAAGCCAGGGGCAGGCAACTGAGTGGAACATCTTCAAAGAAAGATGCATGAGGGCTTGTTCTTGTTTTGGACCCTTCACTGAGAGTGTTTCTTTATAGGTTAAGGAATAAGAACAAGCAAAGTAAAGGGTAAAGGACAGAGAAATGTAATTTCACTGGAATGTTTCTAACCAAACTGTTAGAGGAAATAAATTGTGGGTATTGCCTTTCACAGAGAAGCACAGATTGTTTTCTGACTGATTTTATAAATGTCTTCAAACAAAGAAAACACATCCATTTACTTTCCTCCAAAGACCATTTAAGGTAAAATCACTGCAGGAATTTGAAGACAGCAGGTCACACGCCTTTGCTTATATAGTACTGCGCCAAAAGTAATTTAAAAGTCCTTAAAATTTTTCACACTCCCTCATATGGATGGATTCATGTGTCGATATAAAATTTTTCCAAACATGTAGACAATAATAATTATATTTCCCTGCTTTAATTATTAAGATATTTGTTCTGCTGAACCAACATGTCTATTATTTTTCTGTTCTGTGTCCTAATTTATAATTAGTAAAAAAATAATCAAGAGAGAGAGGTGGTAGGCTAGAATTCTTTTACTATGGGTCCTATTTCCTATGTATTGCTTCGTGACTTTGTTCAACAGAACCAAACCCCTTCAGACCCTTTATTCCCAATCTCAAGGTACACATGAAAGACATTGAGGTTCTGTAAAGATTACATATAGTTTAGCATTGGTTCATGATCTTGAAGAGCAGAAGAGAACTAGTACCACAAAAAAAAAGAGAAAATTTCAACTGTATACAAAAAGTTATGGGAATAAAAGTCTCACATAAAGCTAAAATCGCAGGCAAAATTTTATTACCTTATTTCTGACTTTATTTTTTGTTGTTGTTGTTGTTTTTTAAACGTTTTATTTATTTATTTTTTAATATTTATTTATTTATTTATTTATTTATTTATACAAGCAATGGGTACAGTCAGAAGCACTGGAGGGTGAGAGAATTCACCAGAGCCAGAGCCGAAAACAGAACAGGCAGACTGACGAAATACACTGCTGAGGGGAGCAGTGGGCGTGGCAGGAGAGGTCTGTCACGTCATGTGGGACCCTCGCCCACCCAGAGGCCGGAGATCAAACCAGCGCTGCAGAGGTTGCGGGCAGCTTCACAGCCTAGCGCTCAACAGCTGCGCCACCAGGGGAGGCCCTTATTTCTGACTTTAGAATATCTAATTCAGACTTGTATTTAAACTTACAATTGTCCTGGCAAATGTCCCCTCCCACCCCCCACCCGCCTACCTTTCCGCCCTTGGAGTGGCCCTTTCTATTTGGGTTTGCTGATCTCACCTCTTCTGAAAGAAGGGGATTTAATTTAACTAAAGCAAAAGATCTCACCCATTAGAATGTGAGAGGAAACCATGATAAGATAATCTAATCAATAGTTCATGCAGTCTGTTGAATGATATGCAAAATTGATTTCTAATATTCTCTTACACTTCTAGTTTTGCAGAATCCTGTTACAGAAAAAATGGAGCTGTTCGGTGTATTTGCAATGAAAACTATGCTGGACCTAACTGCGAAAGGTAGGCTAATAACCTGTTTTCTGTGTGTGTTAAAAGAAGTTTTCTGGTTCTATACTCATCAGTTCCTGCCATGCTCCCATTCAGAAGGTCTTCAGTGTTTAAGAAGAGGGGGTGGGGGATCATGTTTCAGAACCAGAGGGGGCCTTTTCCAATCCCTTCTCCCTGAAACAGCTATGACAATATGCTCTCCAGGACCCGAGGCCAGAGTCCCCTCTCAGGACAAATAGGCCTGGAAAGAACAAATGGCTATGAGTATTTTGAAAGTCTCTACAAGGTTTTGATAACAGTCCTCTCTTCTCTCTATCACTGAGAACCAGTAGTGCAATTAATATTCAAACAAAATGAAGCAGAGAGAAGTATCTTAGGTGAATAAAAAGTAAATCCAATCTACTGTCAGCTCATAGAGGAATAAACTGAAAAAAGCACTGACCTGTATTATTTAACCTACTAATTAAGCCATTTTTTATGTCATCTCCTCTCCTGGAAAGTAAACAGATTTCATGAGTTTAGATTTTCAAATCTGTCTGGTGTTTACACCTAATACTCTTTTTAAATTGGCTGTGGGTTTGCTCAAATAAGAAAGGCCTGGTGACTAAGGGTCACTCAGTGCAGTGCAGGGCTTCATAGAGTGATTTCCTGGTGAGACATTTCCCATTCTTCCCACCTGTCAGCCGTTCACTGTTCTAAGGTAAAGCGGCTTCCTCTGATAGAGTCTCATGGAGAGGGCTTCTTGTTTTTAACAGAAATGCCATTTTCACTGGTGTCAGCATTATATTTAGGCCTGAAATGATATGTGGTGTCATAAAGACAGGCAGGAAGAGCCAGTCTACTTCCAAGGCAACACCCGCAGTGTGCTCACCTCACAACAGCACACGCCCATCTGACAACCTGAGGTGGCTCTCAGTGCCACCTGGGGCTGGAAGTATAAGCCTGAAATTATATGACTTCTCATCTCACCTCTAAAAAAAAAACATCCTCCATCTCTCAAAAAAGGAGTTCCGGAGTTCTTTTGAAAAAGCACAGTATTTGTGGTACAGAGAAAATCTCTGTACTCCAGGGCATGGCTATTATGATTTTGACTCCTTGCTCCAAGGAAAGAAGAAGGTAAGTGAAAGCTGAGGTGCCCCATGGATTTCATCCTGTGGGGGGACAGCTACAGATGATCAGGTTAGCTTCAGCTGATTAATGTCCGGGACACACTCATTCTGTATTTCCTGACGGGGACCTAGGAATATGAGATACCCGATTTATTCATTTTCTGACTCTCTAGAGGGGGTGTTAGAGGACAGTCAGGGCTGGAGTTCTTTTTTTTTTTTTTTTAAAGATTTATTTATTTATTCATACAAGAACTGGGGTACAGTTCAGAAGCATGGGAGGGTGAGAGAATTCACCAGAGCCAGAGCGGGGAGCAGAACAGGCAGACAGACCGAAGACACTGCTGACAGGAGCAGTGGGCGGGGCAGCAGAGGTCTGCAGCACCATGTGGGGTTCTCCCTGGCTGGCGTGGAATCGAACTGGTGCTGCAGAGGCTGCAGACAGCTTCACGGTGAGGCGTTCAACCGCTGCGCCACCAGAGAGGCCCTGGAGTTCTTTTTTTTTTTAAAGATTTATTTATTTATTACAAGAACTAGGGTACGGGCCAGAGGTGCAGGGGGTAAGAGGACTCACCAGAAACAGAGTGGGGAACAGAACAGGCAGCTTGACTGAAATACACTGCTGAGGGGAGCAGTGGGCAAGACAGGAGAGGTCTGCTGCCTCATGTGGGTTGCTCCCTGGCTGGCCCAGGATTGAACTTGTACTGCAGTGGCTGTGGATAGCTTCATAGTTTGCGTCTTTACCACTTGCACCCCTAGGGAGCCCCCAGGGCTGGACTTCTTTCCCTTCAGTGTCTAGGTTAAACTCAGTTTGGTCTGATAAAGATGGAGCACCATCACCAGCTAATGGGGACAGGATGGTTTGAGTGAAGGGATGAATGGCCTTAAATAGAGCCTTGCTGATCAAGTGCAAGGCCTCTCAGAATTGAAGTGAGCTGGGACCCAAGGACTCAGCAAAATCAGACAGCAGTGCAGCAAAGGGCTCTGTCAGCAATAGCAGGGGCCTGGCACAGGACAACACGCCCACCTTAGACATGGGCTATAATTGATATAGCCCCCTGGCCCAGCCCACATCAAAGGGTCCTCAGAAAATCCACTGCCCAGTTAGCCTGAGTCAGATGTACTGCTTATCTTGACCTGAAATGGTCAAGATTGGTTCTGAGATGAGAACACTAGTTTGAGAGCTGGAAATAAGAGTGTTGAGATTTAGTCTTGGCCTGGTTGAGTTTGTATTTCATCTCTAGTCCTTTGTGATCCTCCTGAGCAAGTTATTTGACTTCCAAGTGACAATTTTCACATTTCCATAGTGGTAAAAATGGAAATATTCACCTCACAGGGCTATTGTGAGGTTATGCAGTCAAGTTTTTACTATGGCCCCTGGTGCTTAATAAAGGCTTAATAAAAATCAGCTGGTGACAGTATGAGTAATTGTGGTCCTGGCATAATGTGTTCCTGGATAACTGAACTCATTTCCCTGAATCTCATTTTCCACTGATAGAAATTGAGGCTTTAAGTTAAATAGTGCCCTTTACTGCATGTCTCTTGTGTCATCATTGCTTTACATTCTTTCTCTCTCGGCTTCAAAACCACCTGAGAGGAGGTTACAATTTTGTCATTTTGCAAATGAGGAAACTGAGGCTAAGGGACAAATCCCATCTCTGCTAATTGGGGACCAGTTTGAATTAAAAACCTCAGTTCTTTCCCTGCCCCAACATTGCTTTTTCCAAATGACTTCCTAAGGGTTTTTATTTTAAACTTTGACAGTTAATTGATGATGAGGCTCTGATATGCAGAGGAAAATTTGGTTATCTGTTACTAGATGCCCTTTGATAGGAGCCCATGTCTACACAGGAGCTGGAAGCAAGTGTCCCTTCTGAGGCCTTTCAGTCTGTTGTATGGGAGCTGTCACTCAGAGCAACTTTTTTGGTTCTGTCTCTTTCTCTTTCCCATCCACTACCTGTCCACTGAGGTAGTTTATATTAAAAATTTATCCTACTGTCCAGGGAACTGTTCCTCAAAATGGAAATGACCACACAAGTAAATTGGTCATGGGAGTAGGAGTTTGATACATCTAAGACTTGGTCCCTTGCTTCAGTGAAAATCAAGGATGGAAGGGGGGACAAACCTGAAAACCTTTCATTACAAGGAAGAAACATGGAAATTCTGAGTGAAAGGACAAGCAAAGGCTCTTCAAAAGAGTGCTGGAAACGTAATTTCTTCCTCACAGAGGGGCCAGAACATCCAAAAGGAAATGACACTTCTGCTTTTGATTTGTATTTGACTCTGGGAATGAGAGGGTTTTTTGTTTTTTTTTTTTAAGTTTAACAGCCAAGTTGTTAAGTTGCCCCAGTTAAGTTGCATCTACTCTATGGTTTTGATATATATTTCTGAACTTGCACATCTCTATAAAATCTTTTCAAAATATGGGTCTCATTTGTATGTACAGCCTCAGCGTCTAGAACTCTTGATACTATAATGTATAATTGTGATTAATTCATTTCCTGATCTTTCAGAGAGGGCTGTGTGTTTTTCCTTTTCCTGTCTCCTTCCATGCCTTACATAAAATAGACATGAATTGTCCTTTCTGTTGGATGAATTCTCTCATTCATTTCTAGAAGCCACAGTGTGGTCCGGGGTGGAGTGAAGGGAAGAACATCAGGGTTATAAGGTCTGTGATCCTGGGAAACCAAAATTACCCTTCAACCTCAGAATGCCAGGCCTATGAGGTCAAGCCCCCAGTGTTTATAATAATGAAAGTTAGTCACTAAAGAAAACCATGAGATGTAATACCAGTAAAGGGTGTAAAGATTGAACATATATCTTCATTACAAATGCATGAAAAAAAGACAGAGACATAGAAATTAAAGATTGAAGAACTTAAACCAAACTTTATCTTATTTTATATATATTTTTACATCATTTTTCATTTCTGCATAATATATTCATTTTGATCTTGGTTATATTTTCCATACAATTCCCATCCCCCCTTATTTTGACCCTAATCTTCCCTTCACTCCACCCGCCACTGTAGTGTGTCTCTGGTTAAACCGAACTTTCAATGGTGATTTTGTTGGTGTCCTGAGATTAGAGGTGTGAATTTTCTTTAGGTTCTCTATTTTTCAGATAATTCCCTTACTTAAAATGGAAAACATTTTAAAATGCAATGTCTTATTATTACTGGCCAGGTTGTAGTGATTTCCTTGGAAAATCCTCCCTTCCTTTCCACTCCCAAAGCCAACGGCCCAGCCCTGGCCCTCCGCACCTCAACAGGGTCTCCCCCTTCCAGCCTGCCCAACCCGCACAACCTCTTTTATGGCTCTCAGAATCTTCACTGACTCTCTTTCTTTTTCTCTGTGTGAGAACTCATTCCTGTACCTGTCCTTCAATCCCATGAGGATGTGATCACACATTCTTTCCAGCCACTCCCAAAGCATCTTCACCAATTTCCAGCACTAATTGAAGGACCATAGCAGAGACGGGGTCATAGCCAGTCAGCAAATGCATAGTTTGGCTCATTAAGTATTCTTGTAAAAACTGAGCTAACCTTTAAATATTGACGTTTCACATCAGTATCCAAATTTCAACCACTTTAAAAAAAAAAAATAGAAAGATTTGACCAGATGAGTCTCTCATCCCCTCAAGGCTATACAGTCTGGTGACAGTTAACAGGAGCTGAGTAGCGACTGCCCCCTTAGATGGGGCCTGTGTTCCCACCACTCATAGCATGGCCTCTGGTGACTCACAGGGCACAGAGAAAGGCATTTCTTCCTCTGAGCAGAAACGGCTCCACCCAGAGTGCAAGACCAGCACAGACTAGATGGATTTCAGTCTCCTCTATCCAACTAGGCTGAACTTTCTCATTGAGGAGCCAGTGGCATGACCATAGGCACCACAGCCCCCCTCAACACCCCCCCCAATACACATACTTAGGTGTCTGGTCTTTGTAGGCTCATATATCTAAAACGTCCAGAGGTATGGCTGTATTCTCTGTCTGTCCTTTATCCTCTCATCTCCCAGTCATAACCAGCTGCCAGCAGCTAAGAGTATTGTCTGTCTCCTCATCAGAAATGGGAAAAATGCTTCCCACAAAGCTCCAAGCTCAACTCCAGTTGAATCACCCCTGAGTCAGTCCATTTTGGTCAGGACAATGCCAGACTCTAATCGATTCAGTTTAGGTTATTGGATGGTGATTGGGCAATATTTCTAAAGAAAAAATCTAATTAACATTTTATCCAGGATAATGCTTAGCTGTGCCCTGGTGGTACATCTGAAGTACATTTTAGCACAACTGATACCTCTCCTCATATGCCAGCTCTGCACCTCATTTTGGGAAGACCAAAAATGTTCACACACTAGTTATATCCAGATACTCACCTCTGGCTGAACAAAGTGGGCTGTAACGATGGCCAGGAGTGGTTCCCTGAAAGCAAAGCCTTGTCCTTAGGAACATAGGAGGGTAAGAATAAACTCTGGGAGAGTAATTCACAAATATTTCTTATACTTTCTTCTAGATAGGAAAGAAAATTAAAAGGAAGGAACATTACAGCTGTTAAATTTTAACATGTGATTCCCTTCAGATGTGCTCCCGGTTACTATGGAAACCCCTTGCTGATCGGAAGCACCTGTAAGAAATGTGACTGCAGTGGAAATTCAGATCCCAACCTAATCTTTGAAGACTGTGATGAGGTCACCGGCCAGTGCAGGAATTGTCTCCGCAACACAACCGGATTCAAGTGTGAACGCTGCGCCCCCGGTTACTATGGGGATGCCAGGATAGCCAAGAACTGTGCAGGTACAGTACTAGAAATCCAAGGTCAGCTACTGGCCAGCAGGTGTGTGATAAGAGAAGATCCTCTATCAACACTGATTTGAGATGAATGTATCATGAGGAAATTGTGTCACTTTGAAAGAGCAATGTACATTCTAGGAAGGTCAAGCCAAACTCACCAGAGATAAACATTTTTATCGAAACAACTACTGTGATTTAGTTTATGGGGAGAATAAACCATAAGATATTAACACAAATGAACTCTTATTTTATATTCATCCAATTTTGGTCAAAAAAAAATCCAACTTCTGTAGATTACCTATTTTTGACCAAAGACTGAATGAAAGCTTGTGTGATTCACATCAGTTTGCTTATTCTGAAAACTAAGTCCCTTTTTTCATTTACCTTTGGTGAAATGACACTTGAGGAAAATAAATTACTAAGCCCAGGGTAGAATTCAATCACCATCTCCTCCCCATAATTTCTTGAAATAGGGTATTTCAGGGATAGTATAAGAAACCTCCACAGCTGAAGCTGAAATGTACAAATTTTATACATGATTTCATCAATCCATTTACTATATAAAGTGAAACTCTTCAGAAGTAAAGTTAAGCTTTCTTCCTTGAGGAATAAAGGAAGGCTGAGATTGAATATTTCTTATTCTTTTGTGACTCTGAGGGGATAAAGGGCGAGGAAAAGGGATCTGGCCACTGCACTAAATTTCTATTGAAAACCCTCTCACTGAGACCGATTCCCATTTAAAGAAGTGAAAAGTTTAAAAATGAGGAGGAAGCACATGTGATCTTCAGATGTCACAATAAAAGTAAACTTGTCTATTGGAAAGTCATGCTCACAGAGGCTTAACACCAGGGATAAAAGAAAGAAGAGAAGAGGTCTGCGTCCAGTCCGTCGAAACAGAGAGAAAGCAGGTCCCAGAACAAGCGTTGGCAGAACTGATACCTTAAATGTTGACATCCTGATTCTCACAACATTTACACACTTGGGTTTAAATTGTATAGATGCCAGAGACTCTAAGGATGAAGCAATAAAGCATGATCTTGCTGAATTGTTTAATAAATCTACATTTTGTGGAACATTAAACAGCTGAAATATAATAAATGTCTCCCTTGAAGCTAATTTTTTAAGATTATTCTGAAAAGACAGTGAAGAAGTGGGAGGAAATTCAGAATTCTATTCCAGCTCATTGCTAGCTTAGGAAATCCTTTTTAAATGTCACAAATTAATTTCCATTCCTAAACTTAGTGGAAAATAGCCTGATGAGATTAGGATTTGTTTGTTTATTTTTCCAAAAGGCTTTCTGGAAAATCATTGATACTAAGGAACTCTCAGATCTAAATGTACATAAATCTGTTGTTCATTCTATGATATTATCCCCAGTTATCCCAGAGATAGTTATTTGGAGGTTTGGAGTCAGTCTTGCCAAATGAGTGCTGTGGGAGCCAGGAATGGCTCTTGGGACTCCTCCCTCACTCCTCCCTGAGCTGCTCCTCCCTCGCACCTGGCAAAGATCAACCCTGGAGTTAGATTCAGCTGAAGAATCAGCCTGTGATGACTCCAATTGAATGATGGGCTCTGTGATTGTCTTGTACCTGGTACAATTTCCCAGGAGGTTTTTTGGACTGAAGTAGATGCACAATCATATCCAGAGTCCCCCAAAAATGGGGAGAAGAGTCCTCTAGAAAATTTAGATTCACTTTTGATCCAAAGTCACTGTAGGGTAAGGAAAATGTGTCAGGCTTTTCTGCCCTCCCGCCATCAGGATAGATGATGAATCCTTGTGGTCCTGGATGTATGCCTGATGGCGGGCACCTGGAGTAGGGTGTGGGCATAGGTAGATGGGATTCACCTGGGCTAAGATGGCGCTTTTAAGGGCGGCGTCACGGGGAAGCCAGCAGAAGCCAAGAACGAACAGAAGCTGAGAAAGGAGCAGAGAAGCCGAGAGACGAAGAAGAGAGAACATGAGAGAAGGCCGGAGAGCCCAGATAGAGTGAAGACTTGTTGGGGGCTGGGAGGCCTGCCAGCCTCATGGCCCCCCAGCCTCCTGGCCCCCCAGCAACCTTGCCTGCTGTGTACCAGGTAAATCCCAATAAAAGCCTGCAAAAGCCACTGAGGACTCTGACTCCTTTACCCGGTCTACTGGATCAGAAAACCTGCTCTGTGTCCATTCCTGACCCTACAGTCACTTTGAAAATTTCTCTGGACTAGGCCTTAATTACAAGAGGAACATCACAGATTCCATATAGTCTTAAAAAAGAATGTAATTAATCCCCATTGAAGAATTATATACTAATAGTATTTCCAGAAACTGTAAAAACATTGCCATATTTTAAGCATTAAGAAATGAATCCCTAATCTCTTGCTTTTGTTTCCCACAGTGTGTGATTGTGGGGGAGGCCCGTGTGACAGTGTAACCGGAGAATGCTTGGAAGAAGGTTTTGAAGCCCGTACAGGCATGGACTGCCCAACCATAAGTAAAAATAACAGTACATGATTGACTAACCCCACTTTCTCTAATGTGCTACAGGTGTAGGATTAAGAAGAGCTATGTAAAAGCCTCTCTCTAGAAAACCTGAGTCCCACCCCTGGCTTTAACTCAGTTCGTGCCTCAACCAAATGAAACCCGCACATAAGATATTCCGTAGTCTCCTTGATTCCAGTAGGCAAATAGGTGATTCACATTTAAACACCTCTATTTAGGAAAATGTATTTTATCAAATTTCTAAATTCAATATCTTATCTAGTGGGTAAAGGCAAAGTCAGAAATATAACTCCCAATGACTGTGGTCATTTTAGTTCCTTTTTCCCCTCAGGTCCTCAGATTATATGAGAAACAGCAATGCTGTACTGGGAAACTGAGATATAAAGAGATTTAAGGCTTTTCTCAAATCACTCCAAATCTGAAGTGACACAGGAAATAAAATATTCAGGTGTTAGGAAATGGAGCTGCCATCATTTTTTACCCACCTGGATTTTTCTGTTACTCCTGTCAATCAAATCACAAGTAGTCTTTTTTTTTTTTTCAGAGTGTTTAATATGTACTTTTATTTTTCAAGATTTTTTAAAGCTATTTTGGGTCCCTTCAATTCCATGTGAATTGGAAATTCCACATGAATTTTAGGATCAGATGTCCCATTTCTGCAAAGTTTCTTTTTTTTTTTTTATAAATTTTATTGTTATATTCCCCATACAATTGCAGCCCCCCCATTCTGACCCCAATCCCTCCCCTCCCGCCCCCCACCCCCTAAAAGTGTCTCTGGTTCATAGTTTTTTGTTGATTTTGATTTTCACTTTCTTATATTCATTTTCCTGGTCCCTTATTTAAGTTTTCTAGATTCCTGCTATGAGTGAGACCATCCGGTATTTTTCTTTTTCTTTTTGGCTTATTTCGCTGAGCATGATCCCTTCCAGCGCCATCCATGTTGCTGCAAATTGCATGTGTTTATCTTTTTTGAATGCTGAGTAATATTCCATGGTATATATGTACCACATCTTCTTGATCCAGTCATCTATTTTTGGGCATTTGGGTTGTTTCCAAAGCTTAGCTATTGTAAACAGTGCTGCTATAAACATAGGGGTGCAGGTGCTCTTTGGAATTGATGTTTCTGTGTCCTTTGGGTAAATACCTAGGAGTGGAATTGCTGGATCATATGGAAGCTCTATGTTTAGTAGGTCCAGAAATCTCCACACAGCTTTCCACAGTGGTTGGACCAGTTTGCACTCCCACCAACAGTGCAGAAGAGTTCCTTTTTCTCCACACCCTCGCCAACATTTGTTGTTGCTAGTTTTTTTAATATGTGCCATTCTCACTGGTGTAAGATGGTATCTCATGGTAGTTTTGATTTGCATTTCCCTGATGACAAGTGATGTTGAACATTTTTTCATATTCCTGTTGGCCATTTGCATTTCCTCTTCAGAGAAGTTTCTTTTTAGCTCTTCTGCCCATTTTTTGACTGGATTATTTTCTTTGTTGTTGTTGAGTCTCATCAGCTCTTTGCAGATTTTTGTGATCAGTCCTTTATCATTAGTGTTGGGTGCAAAAATGTTCTCCCAGTCGGTGGGGTTTCTCTTTGTTTTTGTTATTGTCTCTTTTGCTGTGCAAAAGCTCTTTAATTTGATGTAGTCCCAGCTGTTTATCTTTGCCTTCACTATCACTGCTTTGGGTGAAGTGTCTGTAAAGATGTCTTTGATGTGCAAATCCCATAGTGTTTTGCCTATATTTCCTTCTATGTATTTTATGGTTTCAGGTCTTATGTCTAGTTCTTTAATCCATTTTGAGTTGATTTTTGTGTATGGTGTGAGGTAGTGGTCAAGCTTCATTCTTTTGCATGTAGCGACCCAGTTTTCCCAGCACCATTTATTGAACAAACTTTCTTTGCTCCAATGCATATTCTTTGCTCCTTTGTCAAAGATTAGTTGACCATAAATCTGTGGGTTTATTTCTGGATTTTCTTTCGATTCCATTGGTCTGTATGTCTGTTCTTGTTCCAATACCATGCAGTTTTGATGATTATGGCTTTGTAGTATAGTTTGAAGTCTGGGAGTGTGATGCCTCCATTCCCTTCTTTTTTTTTCAGGAGAGCTTTGGCTATTCGGGGTTTTTTGTGATTCCATATGAATTTCATCAATAATTGTTCTATTTCTTTGAAGAATGACATTGAAATTTTGATTGGAATAGCATTGAATCTGTATATTGCTTTTGGAAGGATGGCCATTTTAATAATGTTTATTCTTCCAATCCATGAGCAGGGGATGTCTCTCCATTTCTTTGTGTCTTCTTCTATTTCTTTTAACAGTGTTTTATAGTTTTCTTTGTATAGGTCCTTTACCTCTTTTGTTAGATTTATTCCCAAATATTTGATTTTTTTTGTTTCAATAACAAAAGGGATGGGTTTTTTGATTTCTTCTTCTTCAGATTTATTGTTTGTGTATAGGAAGGCTACTGACTTTTGTGTGTTGATTTTGTATCCTGCCACTTTACTGAACTGATTGATGAGTTGAATTAGCTTTTCTGTGGAGTTTTTGGGGTTCTCTATGTATAATATCATATCGTCTGCAAATAGTGATAGTTTGACTTCTTCTTTTCCTATTTGGATTCCTTGGATGTCTTTCTCTTGTCTAATTGCCCTGGCTAGGACTTCCAGTATTATATTGAAAAGCAGTGGTGAGAGTGGACCTCCTTGTCTTGTTCTAGATCTTAATGGAATTGCTTTCAGCTTTTCACCATTGAGAATGATACTGGCTGTTGGCTTGTCATAGATGGCCTTTATGATGTTGAGGTATGTTCCTTGTATCCCAAGAATTTCAAGGGCTTTTATCATGAATGGGTGTTGCACTTTGTCGAAAGCTTTCTCAGCATCTATTGATATTATCATATGGTTTTTATATTTCTTTTTGTTGATGTGTTGGATAACGTTAATTGATTTTCGGATGTTAAACCATCCTTGTGTCCCTGGAATGAATCCTACTTGGTCGTGGTGAATTATCTTATGGATACATTGTTGGATTCTGATAGCTAAAATTTTATTGAGGATTTTTGCATCAGTGTTCATTAGGGAGATTGGCCTGTAGTTTTCCTTTTTTGTGTTGTCCTTGTTCGGTTTTGGTATTAGTGTAATGTTGGCTTCATAAAACATGTTTGGTATTGTCCCTTCCTTCTCAATTTTTTGGAAGAGTTTGTGAAGGATAGGCACTAATTCGTCTCTGAATGTTTGGTAGAATTCATTTGTAAATCCATCAGGTCCTGGGCTTTTGTTTTTGGGGAGGTTTTTGATTACCATTTCAATTTCGCTAATTGTAATTGGTCTGTTTAGGTGTTCTATTTCTTCTTTATCTAGCTTTGGGTGATTGTAGAGTTGTAGGAATTTGTCCATCTCCTCTAGATTGTTAAACTTGTGTCTATATAACTGTTCATAGTAGTTACTGATTATTCTTTTGATTTCTGCTGTGTCCGTTGTGATTTCTCCTCTTTCACTGATGATCCTGTTTATTTGTGCTTTCTCCCTTTTTTCCTTTGTGAGCCTGGCTAGGGGTTTGTCTATTTTATTGATTTTTTCAAAGAACCAGCTCTTGGTTTCATTGATCTTTTGAACTTTTTATTTTTTTATTATTATTATTTTTTTAATTTTCTAGAGGCATGTCTTATTTTATTTATCTATTTGTTTGTTTGGTTTATACATGCACTGGGTACAGTCAGAAGCCGAGAGGGTGAGAGAATTCACCAGAGCCAGAGCGGGGAGCAGAGCAGGCAGAAGGACCGAAGTACACTGCTGAGGGGAGCAGCGGGCGGCAGGAGAGGTCTGCACGCCATGTGGGACCCTCCTCCGGTGGCCGGGGAGCAGCCGGGGATCGAACCGGAGCCGCAGAGGCCGCGGGCAGCTTCGCAACCCAGCGCTCAACCGCTGCGCCACCTGGGAGGCCCTCATTGATCTTTTGGATTGTTTTTTTAGTTTCAATTTCATTTATTTCTGCTTTGGTTTTTATTATTTCTTTTCTTCTACTGGTTTTGGGGTTTTTTTGTTGTTCTTTTTCTAGATCTTTGAGCTTCGAGATTAGGTTGTTTCTTTGCGTTCTCTCTTGTTTCTTGATGTGAGCTTCTATTGCTATATATTTTCCTCTTATTACTGCTTTCGCTGCATCCCATACATTTAGGATATTGGTGTCCTCCTTGTCGTTCAATTCAAAAAATTTTTTAATTTCTTCTTTGATCTCCTCATTAGTCCAATGGTCTTCCAGTAGTGTGGTTTTTAATCTCCATGAGGTAGGAAAGTTCCTTGCCTTCTTTTTATGGTTTATTTCTAGTTTGATGCCTTCATGGTCAGAAAAGATGGTTGATATGATTTCAATCTTGGTGTATCTGTTGATGTTTCTCTTGTGCCCCAGTATGTGATCGATCCTGGAGAATGATCCGTGTGCGCTTGAGAAAAATGTGTACTCCGTTTTTTGGGGGTTTAGTGTTCTATAGATGTCTGTTAAGCCCAATTGCTCTAGGTCCTTATTTAGAGCTTTGGTTTCTTTACTTATTTTTTGTCTTGTTGATCTATCCATTGTTGATAGTGGTGTGTTGAAGTCTCCCACTACATATGTGTTTTCTCTGATGTCTGTTTTCAGAGAGGACAACAGTTGTCTGATATATTTTGGTGCTCCTTCGTTTGGTGAGTATATGTTAATGAGTGTTATTTCTTCTTGAAGTATTGTCCCCTTGATCATAATGTAGTGACCATTGGGGTCTCTTTTTATCTTTTTGAGTTTGAAATCTTTTATCTGATATAAGTATAGCTGTTCCTGCTTTCTTTTTTGGTCCATTTGCTTGTAGGATTGTTTTCCATCCTTTAACTTTGAGCCTATTTTTATCTTTTGTAGCTAAATGTGTTTCCTGGAGACAGCAAAAGGTTGGGTTTTGTTTCTTAATCCAGGCTGCAACTCTGTGTCTTTTTATTGAAGAGTTTAGTCCATTTACATTTAGAGTTAATATTGATATGTTAACATCTGTATTTGCCATTGTGTTTGTCTTTCCTTTGATTTTATTTATTTATTCTTTTAATAACTTTTTTTTTTTGGCCTTCTTTCATTGTTATTCGTCCCTCTGAGGTTCTGGCTTTAGGACTCCTTGTAGTACTTTTTGGAGTGGGGGTTTAGTTGCAATGAAATTCCGGAGTTTCTCTTTGTCTGGGAAGGTCCATATTCTTTCTTCAAAGAGGAAGGAGAGCTTTGCGGGATAGAGTATTCTTGGTTGGCATCTGTTTTCTTGGAGTCTGTTGACTATGTCCCTCCACTCTCTCCTTGCCCGTAGTGTTTCTTCGGAGAAGTCTGATGTCAGCCTGATTGGTTTTCCTTTGAATGTTATCTGTTTCTTCCCTCTTGCCAGCTTCATTATTTTTTCCTTGTCCTGGATTCTTGGGAGCTTTACTATTATGTGTCTTGCTGTATTTTTCCTTTCGTCGTGGAAGTTTGGTGTTCTTCTTGCTTCTTGTATATCAATTTTCAGCTCCTTCTTCACATTTGGGAGGTTCTCTTCAATTATCTCTTTGAATATTTTCTCTGTTCCTACATCTCTCTCCTCTCCTTCTGGTATTCCTATAACTCTTATATTTCCTTTCCTCATGGAGTCAGATAGTTCCCGAAGTCTTTCCTCGTTCTTTTTCCTTCGTACTTCTCTTTCCTTTTCTGTTTTGGTTCTTTTTATTTCTGTGTCTTCAAGATTACTTATTCGTTCTTCCATTTCATCTATTCTGCTTTCATTGCTTTTCCCAGAATTCTTTAGTTCTTCCATTAATTCTTTGATCTCCTGCAGTTCTTTTACTTCCCTCTTTAGGGACTCAATTTCTTTCTTCTGACCATTGTTTTCCCTCTCTAGGGACTCAATTGCATTCTTCTGATCGTTGATTATTTTTCCCTTATCATTGTTTTCCTTTATGACTTCTGTCAGTTTTTTAATCACGGCAATTTTAAATTCTCTTTCTGGAAGGCTCAGAAATTCTTCCAAGTTATTGTTGTTGCAATCTGGGGGCTGGCTTTCTTTTTGTGGTGTGCTTTTTCTCTGGAGAGTTGCTAGGTTGCGTGTGGTTCTTCTCCTCCCTACTGTCTGTTTTCTAATTTGCCGTATGCGTTGGGACACTGTGTTGTTGGGACTGGCCGGCATCTTGGGTGGGCTTCTCTGCTCCCCTCTGGTTCCTCCAGGAGTCATCTGTCAGTTTCAAGCAGTCTTTACTGGAGAAAGGTCCCTGTTCTAAAATGCCGATGTGGGGACACACTCCCCTGTGCGCCTGGTCTGCCCCGGCGGTGGGTTCCTGCTCCCCCTCTGGGCTTGGACTGCAGGCCAGAGGGGGTCTGGCGTGGGCGAACTTCACCCGCTCACCTCTGGCTCCTGAGGAAGCCTTCTGCAGGTAGTCTTTACTGAAGAAATGTCCCTGTTCTAAAATGGTGATGTGGGACACACTCCCTGCGCGTCTGGTCTCAGGCACACTCTTCTGCGCGCCTGGTCTGCCCCGGCTGTGGGTGCTTGCTCTCCCTGTGGGCTCAGACTACTTGTTCGGAAGGGGCCCAGTGTGGGCTAACTCCCCAGCTGGCCACTAGATCCTTCAGGAGCCTCTGCTGGCTTCAAGTCGCTAGGTGGCGCCAGAGATCTCTCCTAGAGCCCTTGGGGAGCTGATTTTCCACCCCGTAGGACATGGAGCAGAGCGGGGATGGTAGGGTACACCTCAACGGCTTTGGGGTGCTGTGTCTGCCTTGTGCCCCACCGTCATGGGGAACCCACGCCCCTAATTTCGTGCCCCGGGTCTCAGTTCCAAAGCCCTCAGTTCCAGGACGCGGGCTGTAGCCCAGATCAGTGGCGCGGGAATGGCGCCTTTTGAATCCCGCTCCCCTGCCTGGGCACCTTGTTCCTGCTCACTCAGGGAGGGCCTCCGCGGTCTCCCCGCAAGCCTAGGTCTCAGGCGCGGGGACCTGGGCAGCTGATCTGGATCAGCGCGCCGCTTTCTGCGCAAGCTTACCAGGCGGCCGGGGCTGTGTGCTGGTGCTGGTCTCCTCCTGGGGGGCGGGGCTCTCTTTAATGGCGCCTGGAGCTCACCTCCGCGGTGGATCCTGCAGGGTTCTCCACAGCTCCCGTTCACGGCGTGTGGTGGCTGCAATAGTTCCTTTCCACTCACAGTCCCACTTGCTGCGTCCGTTTTTCTTGTTGGCCGTTTTGGTTTGTTGTTTCCCTCCTCTCTGCAGGTCGGAGAGTGCCGACTTTGTGGGCGGGGGAGGGGAGCAGGGTTCTGCGCTTCCCTCCCTTCTGGTCCTCTTTTATGGCCACTTTCTTCTTCGGGCAGTTTGCTGGAGTCGTCCGTTTATCTTCCGTGTCCCAGTTCTCACTGGGACCTGCCGCTTTTCCTCCCTATTAACTTTTTTTTTTAATGGGAGATCTTACTCGCAGCGTCTCCTCGCCGCCATGTTGCTCTGCCCCTCTCAAATCACAAGTAGTCTTGATAGGGCCAATACCTGTTGCATTTCAAAACAAATTCCCAGGGCCAGTCTTAATGACTTCTCAAGCCTAGAAAAATTCAAGATTGTTTCTTAGAAGGATTAAAGAAAAGCTTTGCTTAAGAAACCCTTCTATCATGACAGCAGTAGTAATATTTGCCTTTAAGTAGAGTGGTTTAAATACTATTTTTTAATATTAAGTATTCATCTTCCCCAAACTAAATTATCTTAGCACCCTAGTCCATCTGGACACAAGAGATTAATGCTACCAAAATATCACATCTAAGAAGACAGGGGAGGATGGGAGGCACAACAGAGTAAAATTTATGCACTGATAGCACAGGTGGTACCTTCCTAAGATCTCTAGAAGGATATCAAGGTGCCTGCCTGAACCCACACATCTTTACCAGCGGCCAGATGTCCTGACTCAGGAGTCATTCTTTTGAGAGAGCAGACAAGTAAGACCATGTTAAACTTCAAATAACAAATTAACATATTAACAACCATTAACACCTAAAAATCCATGTCTCCATTCTCTGAAAGAAGGTACAGTCTGAAGGAAAGATTGGGAACAGGGTAGTTTCAGAGAGCAGTCAGACAGGTTTCACAGCATATTCTCCAGTCCATGTCCTAAAGGAAGGCACTTGGTCCCTGGGGGTGATGACAGTGGGCAGAGGAACTCAAATGTGTAATACAAATGTAAAATGCCCACGACCTATCTCACTGTGTGCCCAGGTTCAAACAGACCTTTGGCACCGTTGTCAGATAGCAGGGAACCATGCTCATAAACAGGGTATTTTACAGACCCCCCCTGCTGCTACAGTGGAGGTTGTCCAGACGGGGTCAGGTCATAGGGAGGCACTGAACCACCCCTGGATGATGCAAAGGCACAGCACTGGGACCTGAGTCACAACTCAGGTCAGAAAAGGTCATTGGAAAATAGGGGTGCCTAGCAAATAGCTGTCTTCCCCAGTAGAAACCAAGCCAAAGACCAAAGCCAGACATGAAGAGAGACATCCCCGTGGGCTGTCCCACACTGAAGAAAAGTGCACAGGGCTTCTGCTTACCCACTCATCTCTTAGATGCCTTGCCCTTTTGTGCTTCCCTTCTTTCTTAGGCAGGAACTTTCCTGCTGCATATGCTGTTTGTTCTTTGTTATGTTTCAAGCAGGAATAATGTCTTATGCAGAGCTTGGCTCATCTTAGACTCCACTTTGAGTGTAAGGACTAGTTATGTGTCCCAGAATAGCTCCTCCAAAACCAAAAATAGAAATAATACTAACCAAAGAAGTGCACATAACACTCTACTTAAAGTGGCATGCTTTCCAGTTAACTTTTGCTTTTGAAGAAATGACATGCCCGGTTTTCCCCCAGGCTGTGATAAATGCATCTGGGATCTGACTGATGACCTTCGGTTGGCGGCACTCTCCATTGAAGAAAGCAAGTCGGGTCTGCTGAGTGTGTCATCTGGTGCTGCTGCTCATAGGCATGTGAATGAAATCAACTCCACCATCTACCGCCTCAAAGTATGCAGGAATGTTGTGCCTTCTGTGTATTTTTATTCTGTTTTCACAGGGTTATTCCGAATAATTAATACCTTTCTCTGATAGTATCTGAGCCCAGTGCTGTACTACAGATTATTACAACCATGAGCTTCAGTCTAAACCAGGATCTGCCATCTATAAAAGAGATTAATTTGGAAAATAAGTGACTGAAAAACTAGCATCTGTGTACAAAGCTATTTAGGGAAGAGAAAGACTTATTTCCACGGTGAAGTTGTACATTGATTATTGTCATTGCCACAAACTTACCATTACCTTAGCCTAGTGTTTTGAGGAATTTCCCTAGAAACTTCTCTCTCTCTCTCAAACACACATACACTCCCTCCCTCTCTCCTGCCCTTACCTTTCCTTCTCTCATTTCCCCACACTTATGCACACATTCAACAGAGACTTACTGTTTCTCCTCATAAGTCTAATAGTTAATATCTACTAAATGCATTCAAGGCAGGCTACAGTCAAAAAAAAAAAAGTGCTTATATAGCTTATATAGCTAAGCTTATCTAAGAGGTGTGATTTCTTTTCCCCTTTAAATCATGGACTTTCTATTATAGCCAAATGATATAATTTTTGGCAGTGATATTGACCCAATATCAAAGTATAAAAAAAAAATTGGGAAATTATAGAGCTGAATGGACTCATAGTGCGCATGCTCAGGAATTATCCTAAGCAAGCATTCTTAGGAATTATTCTTGTCTAAACTTACTTGTTCTGAGCCTCCTTGGGGACGCAAGGGGTTAAGATGCAACCTATGACGCTATCCACAGCCACTGCAGCACGAGTTCAATCCCTGGCCAGGGAGGTGAGCCACATGGCACTGCAGACATCTCCTGACTCACCTGCTGCTCCCCTCAGCAGTGTATTTCAGTCAGTCTGCCTGTTCTGCTCCCCACTCTGTTTCTGGTGAATCCTCTCACCCCCCCACACACACCTCTGGCCCATGTCCTGGTTTGTGTATGCATAAATAAATAAATCTTAAAAAAAAAAAAAAAGGGTGTCCTTCCTACATGGCCAGCACTGTCCAGGCCAGGATCTCAGGCTGCTGAGCAGAGCTCACAGAATTCAGCCCCCAGAGCCCTACATGCTCTCCCACAGACCCCAGCGTTCATGCCAGCCTGCAGCAGCAGCCCGAGAACCATTATTTTTGGGAACAGAGGCTCACACTTTATACTGTCTTCTTACAGTGAAAGAGTTTTATGTATAGCTTTACAAACCTGGTGTGCACATCTGCTGATTTTTTCAAAACAACTTTTTCCACAGACAAAATTGTCAGAAAGAGAAAACCAGTATGTCCTAAGAAAGATACAAATCAACAATGCTGAGAACACAATAAAAAGCCTTCTGTCTGACGTGGAGGAATTAGCTAAAAAGGTATGTATTCGGTTTCTGGGACACCTTGAGAGAAAGGATTTTACTGATGTGAGTCCAGCTACTCAAAAAAAACCTGAGGCTTAACATTGTCCAGGAAAAAAAATGCAGTGATTCATGTGTCATTAAAATAAATCAAGGCAAGTTCTGTGGAGAAAGTTAACATTGTTGGTCTATGGCATTTCTTCCACTTTTGATTAATTTCCTTGAAAAACTGTTGATGGGCATTTTCATTGTTATTTGCTTCTGATTAATATGGTGGGTATATATTCTAATCAGGGTAGTCATTTGACTGTTTACCTTAGCTTATTTATTTATTTTTAACTGAGATAACATTGAGGTACCCTCATCAGGTTTTTACCACCATAGTAATCCACCATCAACTCACTCATAATTCACCTCCACAATTATATCTAGCATTTTATAGTGAAAAGTCATAGAGCACTCAGAAATAAACTCTATTCTATAGAACACAACATTGAAATGTTTGCTAAGAGATGTATTAATTAATGAAAGGAAAAAAGAGAAATTATACTGAGAAGGAAATTGTGTAGTTTGGCAGGAAAAATAATCACTTTCAACCCTCAATACATACCATGCACGAAAATAAATTCTAGATAAGTTAAAGATTTTAGTTTAGATTTCAGATTCACAAGAAAATAGAAGTTAATGATTTTAAACCCTGAATTTCAGTGTATATTTAATACACTTAAAGATAACATGAGGAATTATAATAGAAAAAGATAATGGGTCTGACAAGATAAAATTTCAAATAACCAGTAAAACATTTACTAAGTAAGTGAAAGCATAAAGTAGATTAAGGAAAACATTGAGGGAAATATGACTTGTAAAAGCTCTCACAAACTAACAAGAAAAATAGTGAAACATGGACAGTATTGAAGGGAAAACTATTAAATACACTCCCCAAAACCTAATGGAAAAATATCTTTCCTTTGTACTAATGAAAACACAAATAATTCTCAAGGCACCATACTTAGCAAATTAAAGTGTTTTAACTTTTTTTTTACAAAGTATGCACCACTGGTGCTATGCAGAGTGCTTTGAAAATTTTTCTGTCAGACACTAGTGTTTAATACTATAAACTGTTGTAGTACTTTTCAAAACAATTTTCATTTTCTCAAAAACAAAGTTTAAAATAATTTTGATAATCTTTTTGTCTTGGACCTCTTAAACTTTTTAAGATACTATGCTTCTAAAATTGTGAATTATTCTAACTGGACTTTCAACTATTTTGAAATGCGTATGAAAATCGTATTCTTCCTTCCCATGCAATGGTGCCTATTAATCCAACCAGGAGCACTTAAGAGCAGCAAGAGTTCTTAAGTTTCAAAGGAAATTCCAAGAAAGAAATCTTTGTGAAAAGTCATTTTTATTTCATTTCAGTCATGGTTGGAACTTGCCAAGTGTGTCTCAGCCAAGATAAGTTTCTCTGACAACTCAGACATAGAATTACTGATCTTTTTGTTGTACACATTTCCTACCTCCAAAATATTTAAATGCAGGCTTTCAAAGGGAGGAAATACTGCAAGCTGAAGGCGACATCACAGTGTAAAAATACTCCCAGGCAACAGTAGGCCACCAAAGCAGAAGATTGATGATTAAGTTGCTAGAATGTTCACCCAGCTGTTTCCATTGATTCTTTTTTTTTTAATATTTATTTATTTATGCATACAAGAACCAGGGTATAGGCCAGAGGTGTGGGTGGTGAGAGGATTCACCAGAGACAGAGTGGGGAGCAGAACAGGCAGATCTACTGAAATACACTGCTGAGGAGAGCAGCGGGCAAGATAGGAGAGGTCTGCTGCGCCATGTGGGTAGCTCCCTGGCAGGCCGGGGATGGAACTTGTGCTGCAGAGGCTCCGGATATGTTCACAGTGCTGTGCTTAACCCCTTGCATGAGCAGGGAGGCCCTCCATTGATTCTTATTCAAAATAATGCTCTGATGGTGCAAGAATCTGCTGAAACATTTCAAAACAAATAGCTAGTGCTGGTCTTAATAACTCCTTGGGCATCCATGAAGTCCTTAGTCTAGTAAAGTCCATAATTTATTCTTAGAGGATTCAAGAAAAGCTTTGTCGCAGAGAAGCTTCTATCAAGAAAATAATTAATATTGAGCTTAAATAGAATGAAAGATTTCCCCGTGGAGTCTCACAGTGATTTAAAAAAAAAAAAATCACAATAATGTTGCCTTTTACAATCTGTTTGCAAATCACCTGAATGTCATGTGACCCAAATCTCGCAATGGACATCAAGCTAAAGTTATTGGTTTTGTTCCAACCATCATATTCCAAGTCCTCTTGCTCTTTTTGGTAAATCCTAGAGCCTCTGCCCACCCCCTGCTTCTGGAAACTCCCTAAATAGGCTGCCCACATGCCAAGTATGAATGTATGTTCACAGCCACTGCTTAAAAGGGCCTCACTTTTACCTTTGCTGATCATGCCTATAATGGGAGTGCCAAAGACTGCATGTCCAGATCCCCTCTCCCATGTTCTGAACCACCACGTTCAAAGTCAGAGAGTAACAGCCTATGAGCAAAAGTGAAGGTGATGGTCTTCTCCCAATGTTGGTGCTGTCCCTTGCCTTCTTGGCTTGAAGGTACACTGTGGAGCCCGTGCCCTGAGCCCCATCTACAAGTAGCAGGATGGTGCTGCACCATCTTCTCCATGTCTCCATCACCTTGCTCTCCTCCCGACTCCTTCAGCCACAGCAAAATCTCCCTGCATTCAATGTACACAAAGAGAGCTTGAGGATTGAAAGCACCCTACATTAAAAGCACCCTAGCCTCATCTCCAATCCTAAGGAAAAAGCATGACAAAAATTAGAATGTTTGGGGCCTCCCTGGTGGTGCAGCGGGTTGAACGCCGCGCTGTGAAGCTGTCCACAGCCTCCGCAGCGCCTGTTCGATTCCCAGCCAGCCAGGGAGAATCACACATGGCACCATAGACCTCTCCTGTCTTGCCTGCTGCGCCCCTCAGCAGTGTTTTCAGTCTGCCTGATCTGCTCCCTGCTCTGTCTCTGGTGAATCCTCTCACCCTCCCGCAACTCTGGACTGTACCCCAGCTCTTGTATTAATAAAAAAAAAATTAGAATATTTGAATTACAAAAGCTTTGGTTCACACATCATGATTGTGGTAGGTGCTAAGGGTGCTGAAAGGAATATAAAAAGTTCCCTGCTCTCAAGGGACTCACAGTCTAGTAGAGAAAACAGAGATATAAAAAAATAATTGCAACACAGTATTCAATAATAGAAGCATGGTACAGGCTAAAGAGATTAAGAAGTAATAATTAACTCTTCAAGCAGGGTCCTTTACGAAAGTCTTCTTCAAGATTATTGCCCTGTGTATTGAAGAATGACTAGAAGATTATCAAGTACTTCCAAGCAAGGGATAATTCCAGTGAGCTGCAATTGTCCAAAGAAGAGTCTTGATTGCTACCTTGTCTTCATTTGAAAGGGGATAAACTGAGGCTGAGGTAGTAGGAAACAGGAAGAGGGCAGAATGGCAAGTAAATTAAAAGAGCTTAGTGACCAACTCGGTATGTGAAGTAGCAAAGAGGGAAGCTCAGTCTTGCAGAAATGGATGGCTAAGGCTAAAGACAGAGATTTGATTACTCTGGACAGTTAAGTGTGAGATGCACAGAGGATGATTCAAGATTTGAGTCAAAGAAGAAATCAAGGCTGGAAAGATACTTGGAAGTCATTAATGTTTAGGGACTAGGTAAAGCAACAGAATTAGGTGTCACTGCAGAGATTCTGAAGTGTTACACAAACATTCTTACTAGTGTTCTTTCAGCACTATGCCTGTTCATGCTTGTCTCCTGGAGTGACTATTAGATGTTTCTCCTTTTACTATGGAGAGTGTCCTAGTTTAAACAAAGTATATCACCCTAGATATTCATAATCATCCTCACTTATTCTGTTGATTTTTTTTAAATATTTATTTGTTTGTTTGTTTATTTATTTATTTATTTAAGCACTGGGTACAGTCAGAAGTGTGGGAGGGTGAGAGAATTCACCAGGGCCAGAGCGAGGAGCAGAGCAGGCAGAAGGACCGAAGTACACTGCTGAGGGGAGCAGCGGGCGGCAGGAGAGGTCTGTGCACCATGTGGGACCCTCCTCTGGTGGCCGGGGAGCAGCCAGGGATCGAACCAGCGCTGCAGAGGCTGCGGGCAGCTTCGCAACCCAGCGCTCAACCACTGCGCCACCGGGGAGGCCCATTGGTTGATATTTTAACCATTAGTATTCTACATACTAGAATGCTTTGTTATAACAAAAAAATTCTTGCTACTTTTTATATCAGACATGTACAGGAGAACTCACTGTGAGGTTGGTAAATAATTTATTCATTCACAATATAAACCATCAACTGATTTAAAGTTGTGAAGTTATTTTTTAATTTCAGCTTTCCTTAAAACGAGGTACACCTATTTATCATGTGCCCATATCATTATTTACCCTCTATAAATAAAGTGACAGGAAAAAATAACACATTCAGATAAGGCAACACTACATATTATACCTAGTAATTTTGCAATTTAAAGTAATACATGCTATACTTTGTCATGGTCTTTATATATATATGTATGTGTATATATATATATATATATATATATATATACACTTTTAATACACATACACACACACACACACACACACACTCACACCCCTCTGCTGGTCAGAGAGAAGAGGTTTTCTTAGAGCTTTGACATCTTCCACCTTACTTTCATTGCTTCAATCAAAGTTCCCACATCAAGAAAAAAGTTAAAAACAATAATAAGTATAGACCTTTTCCCTTGAAGGACGAATCAAAGTAAAAAATAAAAGTGTTAGGTTTTGCAAATATAAGTCAATTTAAACTGTATAAAAATCAACTTGTGACAAATTTTAACAAGTTTTGAATGTTTATATACATATATGTGTAGATAATATATATACATAAATTATATATTAACTATATATATATATATGTATATATTTATAAAGTCAGGAGTTTATGACATAAAGAATAAGATCAACTTTTTTTCAAATTATCTTATTTTAAAATGCCTACAATTTTTGTGTCTCTGAAAAGCATTAGAACAAGCCAAGAGGAAGACTAGGATTTGAAGAAGAAATGCAATGACTCAGACTGCAGTTTCCACTCAGAGAGTCCCTGTTTAGGGAAGAGAGCAGTAGCTGCATTACTGCTGCACAAGGATCTTTGTATGGAAGAGATTTTGAACTTGCCCAATAAATAAAAACCCCTGGGGCATGTGTTTACCATGATACCGTTTCTGTCTGCATTTGCTTCCTGCACTGAAGGGTCATTTGTTGGGGTTATGCTTGGAAAGTATAAAAACATTCCCAGTAAAATCATGGCATAATCATCTAGGTAGAACACTGGATGGAAGGAGAGAATTTGACACGCCCACTTCCTTCCTGGGGAAACTCTCCAATGTGTCTACCAGGGCTCCGTGCAGTAGAAGACACTGCAACCCACTCAGGGCCTGTAGTACTTTGCTACAGAACTGAACCCAAAAAAGCATCAGACCAGACCAAATGCCAGACTGGAGACGGCCTCCTCCTCTTAAATATAGCCTATGAACCAATCTTTCTAATGCCGAAAGGAAGTCCATACCCCCACACTGTGTATAAGGCCATTGTCCGGGACTGGAACCATTTCTTAGATCAGCTTCTATCATTACACAGAGAAAGAAGTACACACACACATATCCACACCCATTCACCCTTTCTTCAGAATTTGTATTTAAGTTGGGATTTCAATTTGACAAATGCTATGTGAAACAAGCTCCAGGCTGAGAAAATGAAGTCAGCTTCTCAGAAAAGAGCTCCACTCACTCTGAGCCAAATCTGCTCGAGCTGTTATTTGTACACAAGTGCCATCGCATTGATGAGAATTTGGAAGGCGGCACCGAAAACAGCATTTAGCCAGGGAGCATAATCCTTTACAGCTCTGTGGCGATTCCGCTTCAGCAGTGTTGGACCACCCAGGAGCCACTGGATGCATGGAGCATTTCAAGTTCGGCCTACTTTCCCATCAGTTTTCCCTTTGAAACTTTAAGCCTGTCAACCAGCACAATCTCAGACTGATCAGCAGACATGGGTAATTTCTTAGTCTGACATCTTGAGACACAGTCAAAATTCAAAGGGTAAATTACATATGAAAGGCAGTTGGTTTGGATTGAACTGTGACTGATGGCTTAGGAATAGTATCTGATTTTATAGTATTCTGTACTTCTAAAGCTGGTCATTACAGTAGCCTGCATACAGGACTCCTGGGACCATTTTATGTTATAGAACTTTTACTTGCCTGGGAAATTTATGTTGATGGACTACAGCTTTCCCATCCAGCCCTGCAAGCACATGTACATTTCTTTTTCTTTTTTTTTTTTAAATAATAAATTTTATTTTTATATTCCCCCATACAATTGCAAACCCCCCATTCTGACCCCAATCCCTCCCCTCCCGCCCTCCACCCCCCACATTTCTTTTTCATAAAGTTAATCTGGTGTTTTTATGAATTGTTTGTAGGAAATTCAAAGCTCAAGAAAGGGTCAACTGGCTCAGAAGGAAAGCATGGATACCATTAACCATGCCACTCAGCTTGTAGAGCAAGCCCATCATATGAGAGATAAAATCCAAGGTAAATAAATATATGTTCTCTATCCACGTTGCTGCAAATGGCATGAGTTTATCTTTTTTGATTGCTGAATAATATTCCATTGTGTATATATACCACATCTTCTCAATCCAGTCATCTATTTTGGGACATTTGAGTTGTTTCCAGGTTTTACCTATTTTAAATAATGCTGCAATAAACATAGGGGTACAGGTGTTCCTTTGAATCAATGTGTTTGTGTCCATTGGGTAGATTCCCTAGGAGTGGAATTGCCAGGTCATATGGCAGCTCAATTTTTAGTAGACTGAGGAACCTCTAGACAGCTTTCCATAGTGGTTGGACCAGTTTGCACTCCCATCAGCAGTGTAGGAAAGTTCCCTTTTCACCACATCCTTGCTAACATTTGTTGTTGCTTGTTTTTCTGATATGTGCCATTCTTACTGGTGTCAGGTGGTATCTCAATGTGGTTTTGACTTGCATTTCCCTGATTATAAGGGATGTTGAGCATTTTTTCATTTGCCTGTTGGCCATTTGCATTTCCTCTTTGGAGCAATGTCTTTTAAGTTCTTCTGCCCATTTCTTGACTGGATTGTTGAGTCGTGTGAGTTCTTTGTATATCTTTGTGATCAGTCCCTTATCAATTGACTGGAGCGCAAAGATTTTTTCCCAATCAGTGGGGTCTCTCTTTGTTTTGGTTAATGTCTCTTTTGCTGCACAGAAGTTTTTCAGTTTGATGTAATCCCAGGTGTTTATCTTTTCCTTGCTTTTCTTTGCTTTGTGTGATGAATCTTTAAATACGTTTTTGAGATGTATGTCTTGTAGTGTTTTACCTATATTTTCTTCTGTATATTTTATGGTTTCAGGAAGGAATTATGTTCAGTGAAATACGCCAAAGGAAAAAAGAAAAATAGCGCTTGGTTTCACTTATAGCAGGAATACAGGGGAACCAAATAAGACATCAGTGTATAAAAAAAAAATAACAGTACAAAGCACAACAAAGGAAAAACAGACAATTATAAATCAGAGACATCCTGCAGGGGAGGAGAAGGGAGAGGGATTAGAGGGAGGGAGGGAGGGCACAGGGGGACTGAGGTGATGGTGCACGGGTGCACTGGTGAAGGAAACTCTATGGGGACTACTATACCTGAGGGTAGGGGGAAGCAAATATTGTTTAAAAATGAACAATGATGTAAAAAATAAAATTATTGAAAAAAATGAAAAAAAAATAAATGTATGCTCTTCTGGTTCAGCTTAATGGCAAGCAATTAACAACCATTGAATAATGGCTACTGTTAGTGCTTACTCTGTACCATGAACTGTGGCTAGAATGTTTAAACTTATGTAGTCTTCACTACAAGTTTGTTTACCTGGCATTTCTGAGCACTCATCCTTACTCACCACTGTTTATTTTCAAGAATAAATATACAGAATCATTCCCTTTGCAGGCATTTCACAGAAGTAGCAAGATAGTGTGCCTTTCTGGCAGAGTCAATTGCATGCTTTGGTGTCTTTAAAATGCCATGGTTGAGTAGGAGTCATTTTTTTTTTTTTTATTTGCAGAGAAAACACTACCTTTAGAGTGGCAATAACTGCCCTCTAATCCAAATCACCCTAAAGTGTCCCAATGATGTTCTTTCTCAAGACCAGGCAGGAAACCTCCTCTGGTCCCTAATCCAGAAGGAAATCAGGGAGGGCGCTTGTGCTGTGAGGTTTCTTTGCCCTAAAGCATCATGGCAAATTTTACCTTTCCTCTTGGACCACTTCTTATTCATGTTCTAGCTTTTGAAGACTATCTTCAGCGCGCACTGAAAGCCAACCTTCAGTTTGCCAACAGAAAATAAGCAACTTCATTTGTTCCAAGATAAAGAGAATTTCCTTGGGTTACAGTCTACTAAGATGCAGTATTTGTATTTCCATAGTTTTTCTTATCCTACTATGAAGCACTAGATAACATCAAGTGTACCTCAAGGCACATTGGCAGTAAAGGAAGCCACAGTGGGAGATTCTTATCTTTATACAGAGGTTTAGGGGGTGTATTCCAAGCAAAGGGGTATATGGAGCCAAGATTATTCATTTTCTTTATTTCCTTTAGTGCCTATAAAACACAGTAAAAACAAATGCCATGCATTTCAAATGCTCCCACCTCACATTCTTTTTTTTTTTTAAGATTATTTATGCATACAAGAAGTAGAGTACAGGCCAGTGGTGTGGAGGGTGAAAGGATTCATCAGAGACAGAGCAGGGAACAGGACAGGCAGATTGACTGAAATACGCTGCTGAGGGGAACAGCAGGCAAGGCAGGAGAGGTCTGCTGTGCCATGTGGATCTCTCCCTGGCTGGGGATCGAACTCGTGCTGCAGTGGCTGCGGACAGCTTCATAGGTTGCATCTTAACCTCCTGTGCCACCAGGGAGGCCCCCCACCTCCCATTCTTACTATTTCACACTTTTACATCTATCAATGAAACATTACTTTCATATAACATGTTAGAGTTACCATTGACTTATTCAAAAAGGAACCTAGATTAGCTAGCTGACGTCCTCTAATTAAGAAATAAATGCCCCTCAGGCAGTAGATAGTCAGCATCCAAGTAAGCTATTCAGAGAAAATAATTCCCCTTTGCTTTTGTAACTCAAAATTTGATTCTAGGGTATTTTATTTGGAAAGAATCTAAACCCCCTTATTTGACCCTCTAATTATAGGAAAGTTGAAAATAGCTCAAAAGAAATGTAAATGGGAAACAATAATTTCCTTCATTTTTTTAACCTTATAAAAATAATGGTTTCCAAAGACCAAACAAAAATATTATTTCCCTTTCCTTTTTCTAATCTATACCAGAAATGGCTAAAACAAAATGGACCAAAATTGTAAATATAATATTTGCATCAAAATGCCAAAGAATTCAGTACTGTAAGAGCTAGGTCTGAGGAAAAAAAAAAAATCCATTTGGTTTATTTCAGGGGTTCATATTTTATAATTTTCTTTAAAAACAAACATTTAATCCCTTTATAAGCTTTTTCTTTAGCCCATTTTGTTTTTCCTGTAACTTTCTCAAAAATGGTTATAGCTTTAAAAACCTCTTCCCCCATTTCTCTCCCTCTGATAAGAAATTCAGGAATGCTATAATATATACCAATAGTGTGTCATTCCTTATTCCCAGACATTCCTAAAATAACATAAAATACAAGCCCTTTTCCTGGTTCTGATTTATGTAACCCTCTTGTTTTTTCACCCATTTTGCCTGTACAACCACACAGATCGTAGTAAGCCATAGACACTCAATTCCATTTATGCCAGGAGATAAAAATCTTCCTCCTGGAACTGCTGTAGGACATGATGGCAATTACATAACTTTTATCTGATCCCATGTAGAGGACGGGGGAGTCAGAGAACTATTCATGTCTACTAGTATTTAGACAATTCATTTAATTCTGAGCCTCAGAAATCTCTTTAGTTTTCAAATACTCCATCCTGCTGATGGAAATGAGGTGAAAATCACCCAGAGGTAAAAAGGCATAATCTTGACAAGCAGTCATACTGCAAAAAGCAAATCGAATTGAGATAGCTATATGTCTCTCTATATGTAAGCACTCACACCATACTATAACGCATCTCTAATTAAATCATTCTGTGGGGCAATCCAAAAGACCCTCTTGAATACCTGTCAATATTCTCTCATTTTTGCTTAGAACCTTGATCAAATTCTTGGCTAAAATACAATTAATATCTCCAATGCATCCTACATACAATAGGCTATGTGTTTTATATAATAGGTTGTTCAAAGACTCCAGATTTGTTAGCATTAATTAGCATTCTCAACTCACTGTGGAAATCACCCACAGCTGGCATCAGGGGTAGGCTCTGCATTACTTCCATTCCCTTTCTGAAGACTTCAAATGGGGCCAGATCTTACCCTAAGATTGCCCACCTGCATCTACGCAGGTGTCTCTTTTTCTCAGCAAACCTTCCCCTTTCTAAATGCAGCACTCTGCCTGCCTATATCTATGTAGAAGTCTTTTTTTTTAATTAATTTATTTATTTATATAAGCACTGGGTACAGTCAGAAGCACGGGAGGGTGAGAGAATTCACCAGAGCCAGAGAGGGGAACAGGACAGGCAGACAGACGAAATACACTGCTGAGGGGAGCAATGGGCACGCCAGGAGAGGTCTGCGTGCCCTGTGGGACCCTCGCAGGCAGCCGGGGATCAAACCGGCGCTGCAGAGGCTGCGGACAGCTTTGCAGCCCAGCACTCAACCGCTGCACCACCAGGGGAGGCCCTATGTAGAAGTCTTTTTCCCCTTCAGTTTCCTTAATAAACTTGCTGTGTGCTGCTGAAAAAAAGGGGGTGGGGGGGTGACACCAAGTGGGAAGCAGAGAAGTGGTGTGGTTTGCTTAGGTTTACTTTCTCCCTGAAATATTTGGTGATCTCCAGGGTCAACCCATTTCCAAAGCATGAAGCTCAATATGCTTTGAGTGAAGCTCTTTTTCCACGGTGGGATCAGCACTGCCCATTGTCCTCACTGACGTGTGATTTCAGTGGCAAAAAATGTAAAATACCCTGTCATCTCTCTCTCTCTTATTTCTCTCATTGTTCTTTCCTTTCAGAGATCAATCAGAAGATGCTCTATTATGGAGAGAAGCAGGAACTTAGCTCTGAGGAAATCTCTGAGAAGCTGGTGTTGTCTCAGAAGATGCTAGAGGAGATTAGACACCGTGAACTATTCTACACCCAACGGGAGCTTGTGGATGAGGAGGCAGATGAAGCCCATGAATGTAGGTGTATGCAATGTGTAATGCCCAGCACATGTCTGCCTTCTTTGTGAGGCCTGGAGAGGACAAAGAGTCTCAAGGCAACATTTGGTAAAAGCAGCACATTCCCAACATTCAGAGCTATTTAGAACTTATATTTGACAGGGAATCAGAATTATGAGATCCAGGCTCAATCTTGAACTTTTGAGGCACAACTGAGATTCCATAGGGACTCTACAGAACCTTTAGTCCTGAGATGAAATTGGGACTTAGCAGTTGATAAAAATATTTAAAACAGGGAGAAGAAGGCTAAGGGAACCAATTCCTGGAATAGTAAGAGAAATCTTGAGAGGAAAAATAAAGCTACAAACCCAGAAACCTAATGAAATCTATAAATGACTTAATGACTTTTAACTCTGAACCTGCTATAGTGCCTTTAGTGATGAAAGTAAGCAACCAATACAACCAATAGTGACCCTATAACTTGGTCACTGTATAAATAATCAAAAACCAACAATCCACTCTAAATGTATTCATTTAAAACAATAACCATTTGTCTGTTCTTAATCTTACGGGCCAGGATTTTGGACTGGACAGCTCCTCTCTGCTCCATATGACATGGGCTTAGCTCACTCAATGTCTGGGGCCTTCACTGGAATGACTGGGTCTCATACTGCACGTGGGTGTCACCCTGAAGGAGACTTGCCCAGATGTTCATGTAGTGATAGCCTTTGAAGAGGGTAAGATGGAAAATGAAGGGTCTCTCAAGTCTTGGAACTCAATGAAATCTTTACCCATCCTATTTATGAAGACCAGTCCAGAGACAGGTGATAAGAAAGCAGACTCCATTTTTGATGGAGAAAAATTACAAAGAATTTGTGTCCATTTTAATCTATACAATCAACAAAAGAGATCACAGATATACATATTTTGCATATTACACATTTTAACTTATAACATTAAGTGAATCAATAATTGAAATCATAGTAGTTATTGACCCCACCTCTAGATTTTGTTATTCAATGCATTAATAAAGAAGTACATATACTATTATATTGCCAACTTTTTTTTAAATATATTGGTCTCTTTTTTCATTCTGTGGCATTTGTGTTTAAAAATATTTTAAGAAGGGGTTGAAGGCTTTACTAGATTGCAAAAGGAGCCCATGAAACAAAAAGGTTTAGAACACATCTACATAGTTATTTTCCTACAATTGTCACTATCAACTTCCGCTAACGGTATTATGATACTCTGAAGACTATTCTTCTTGACATAAAAGCAAATTGCAATAGCAAAAACAAAAAGTCTTGAATTAATAAGAAGTAAAGTACAAACCTTAGACCCCATTTCTTTCTTTTTTAAATACCTTTTATTTTATTTTTTAAGATTTATTTATTTATTTGTTTATTTATTTATACAAGCACTGGGTACAGTCAGAAGCGCAGGAGGGTGAGAGAATTCACCAGAGCCAGAGCGGGTAGCAGAGCAGGCAGAAGGACTGAAGTACACCGCTGAGGGGAGCAGAGGGTGGCAGGAGAGGTCTGCGTGCCATGTGGGACCCTCCTCCGGTGGCCAGGGAGCAGCTGGGAATCGAACCAGTGCTGCAGAGGCTGCGGGCAGCCTCGCAACCCAGTGCTCAACCACTGCGCCACCTCGGAGGCCCATTAAACCTCATTTCTAAGGAGGATGAGGTCAACAGTCAAGAAAGCTGGAGCTCTGAGGTCACAGGCAGAGGCTTCCAAGACCCTTGTCTACTTTAACAATTATATCTCCCATTTAACCCTCTTCTACCTACCGAATGCATTTTCAACCATTTTCTTTACTCAGTAAAGAAACTATATCTTTTGCTCACATTAATAAGAAAAAAATACAGGACCTTAGCAAGACAGACTGATATTTCCTGGAGAAAATAGAATTAAGGTATATTGCCAATGCATGTACCTTTGGTCAAAGAATTTAAGACACATACCAAATTTAAGAATTTATCATTGCCATGTAATTTTCTTTCCACCCAAAGTAATGATTTTGGTTTTACCTAAAGGAACTAACTAGAAACAGTTGTCTGCAGAGGATCCAGAGAGTAAGTGATTGTGAACATCATTTGTCAGTAACGGAAAAGATTTATTTTTATTATTTTTAATAGTAAGACTTACTATCAATATATCCAAAACTCCTTTATTTGACAAAATAATTAATAACCTGGGTAATAATAAGCATAATATAATGGCATGGTTTCAACATAAAACATAATCTCAGTGGGAAAACTAATCAAACCTTTCTTTTTGCTGAGTATTGTCCAGGAACTCAAATCCTACAAAAAAGCATTATTTTTCTTCAAATATAAAATGTAAGGCTATTTTTGTGAACAATATTAATCTCTATTGCTGAAGGAGGCATAGTCAGACACGTTTGTATGTTTGCCAAATGCTGGATGGAGGAGATAAGAGAAGCCCAGATGAGACTCTATATCTTTTCTTCCTAGTGTTGAGCCAGGCTGAGAGTTGGCAGCGACTCTACAATGACACTCGCTCTCTGTTTCCTGTTGTTCTGGAGCAACTGGATGACTACAATGCTAAGCTGTCAGACCTCCAGGAATCACTTGACCAGGCCCTTGACCGTGTCCGGGATGCGGAAGACATGAACAGGGCTACAGTGGCCAGGCAGCGGGAGCACGAGGTATAGTGCTCACTAATTAAAAATGCATTTCAGGCATAGACAATGTCAAATTAAATCAAGAAGGAAAGCTGATATACAATTTTTTAATACCAGTATATTTAAATATTTATTTTTTTTAGATACTTGCACTTTTTGACACAGTAGTTGTTAATTTGTGTGTGCATGTAAAATCTAGTTGAAACTTTCTAACGGTTTAGTTCTTGCAATAATAAGAACTTAACTGTACCTGGGGATTGTGTCCATGTATGTAGGTATGTTGCTTCTCCAAGTGAGTCAGATAATCTGTTTCGATATGTGACTAATACTGAGCAGGCTGAGCTTGAATACTGGAGCATGCTGAATAGTGCTAACAATGTGATTTTCTTAGTTATTAGTTTCTGAGACTTTCTTTTATTGAAATTGACATTTTCTATGGATATATCTTCACTGGTTTCAAAGTTAATTGTATTCATCTCTGTCTAACTACATGTAAGTGGGGGAACTTGGACGATGCTGTTTTCTAGCTATTGCAAATGAACTTATCATGCAGTGCTACTTTCACATAACTTGAAGTGTGGTTATGACCTCAGGGTGTTAGCAACATTCCCATAAGGAAACCCAGATACTAGGCAAAGGGGTCATATCTCGGACTCTGCAAAAGGAAACTGCTCTGAGAGAGCTAACTAATACAAACCTTTTTTTTTTAACTTCCCTTCCTTAGATATTTTAATATACCTGCTTTAAAACATAGCTTTTTGTGTGGTGATAAGAATAATTAACCCCAGATAGTCATATTATATTAAGCTTGATGGGTATAGAGGAAAAATTGATTTTTTTTAATGTTCTTGCATTAAAAGATGTTCCAATGGGATTCTTTTCTGTTCCTTGACCTTTCTCTTCCCTGTAGCAATGTGTTTAGAGAATATGAGTTCCATGCTTCCTTCCCACTAAATCAGGAAAGGCTGCAGGGAGTAATAAAGGATGTTACAGTGAACTTAGAAAGCTTTAAAATACGTTCCATAGCTAGTCTATAATTATTTCCATGACATCCTAGATGATATGATAGCTTACATATTTCAACTCCAATTTAAATAACCATTTTTAAAGTAACTTCAACGCATTTTGATTCACATCACTTTTCCCTCCTAAAATTTCATACTGTGTTGCTTTCAAATACCGAACACATTTGAAGCTCCATAATATTTCTTCAAGAATCACAACATCCCTGTCTTTAGAATCCAAAGAGGAGTATAAAAATTAAGTCATTTATCAAAAACTCTATTAGAACTTAGACAATTTCTGTTCTCATAAAGTCTGATGACCTAACATATAGCTCAGAGTGCCATGCAGCAAGATCACATCTTATGCTTTGACAACAGGGCCATTTAAAAATTGTAAAGGGACTATAACATTGTTTTATGTGTGTTTTCTTCCTGCTGAAATGAGCCATTCATGCCTGGTTCAAAGTTAGCACATAATAAATGCTTTTTTGAATTAATTCATTTCCTACTACTGTAAACATTGGCCTTACATTCAATCCTATACCCTTAGACTCACTTTGCATTTATGGAGAAGAGTCCAGGGTCCTCTTTGGATAGTTGACTCTTTTGAGATGATGATATTGGAGATGAAGTACAACTAAGTATTTCAAAGCTCCCATAGTACTTACTTTTGTTATCTCCACATTTAAAAAGAAACAGCATCAGTCTGGTAGAGTTTCCCAAAGTCACACTGCTTTCAGGTGGTGGTGTTAGGATAGGAACTTGAATTCATACGAATGCAGTGACCACAAGTTGACATGTGCCACTCACCCTGGTGCTTTATCTGAAGTGAACTTCTCTCTCTCCCCTGACTTCCTTCCTGTAGAAACAATACGGGAGAGTAGGTGAGCAGGTGGAAGGAGTGAACACTTCTCTGCAGACGTCTTCAGACTCTCTGGAAATTTCTTATCTGACCCTATCAGAATTTGATGATATAATAAAGGTAAGGACCCATGTGTGACTTGCTCAGGTTTGTATTTATAGCATATTGGGTCAGTGACTCAGTGTCATGAAGAATAATCAAATCCAATTCAAACCTATCAAGTCAGCTGACGTAAAAATAAGGCCAGAAGACTTTTTTTCAGTTTCTTTCCTTATACAGTAGCTACTAGTCATATATGGCTACTCAATTTAAATTTAGATTACTTAAAATGAAAAAAATTTAAACTTTACTTCCTCAGCCACATTAGCCACATTTCAAGTGCTCAATAGTACCACATGTGTCTAGTGGCAGCTATATTGGACAGCACAGATACCATTACAGAAAGTTCTATTCGAAGTACAAATCTATGTCCATCCTACTCACTCTTTACTCATTAAACTGTGTGTTTAATAAAGCTTGCATTCAAAATCAATAAATGGGGCCTCCCCGGTGGCGCAGCAGGTTGAGCGCAGTGCTGTGAAGATGTTCGCAGCCTCTGCAGTGCTGGTTCGATTCCTGGCTGGCCAGGGAGATTCCCACATGGTGCGACAGACCTCTCCTGTCACCCCCGCTACTCCCCTCAGCAGTGTATTTCAGTCAGTCTGCTGGTTCTGCTCCCCACTCTGTCTCTGGTGAATCCTCTCACCCTCCCTCGCCTCTGGCCAGTACCCCAACTCTTGTATAAATAAATAAATCTTTTTTAAAAAAATCAATAAATGTCACATTTATAAAGCAGAAATTTTCCATAAAATGCAGTGAGCAAAGCCTTCCTGAGATTACTCTTAGCTCATTTTTACTACCTTCGAATGGATATCATTTCAAAGTTATCTGATCACTATCTTATCCTTTGATAATTTCAGCACCAAATTTCCTCTTTTCTCCTCTATCCCCATTCCCATCACTCTCCTTGGTAACATCAAAATCCAAATGGATGAGCTAACCAGCTCTCAGGCCTTCATCTCCTTGAATTGTGTCCAACAAGCTTTTCTTCCAGTTCACCTCTATTATCAGTCCCATGCCCATACCCACGTCTTGCCTTCATTATTGGTACTTCCTCCCAAATCGTAGTTTCAAGTACCTCTCTCCTTGAATTCTATCTTCTTAACTCACTTACACTAGAATGCCCTTCCCAACAGTTCTCTGGCCCCATTGAAACCTTCTTCATCTCATTTACCTCACTCCTCAAAAATCTTCTCCTTCCTACTTAAATGGCTAAAAATATCAATATAATATAATCATTCTTTGCAAACACCCTTATCTTCCATATCTATCTATTCCCCTTTGATACTCACCTGAGTATTCACATCCTCAGTGAAGTCAAACATCCCCAGTCTTGTGACCAACCAGAGTAGCCAACACAACTGGCAGAGAACTCACCTCTCCATCTATCATTTTCAGCTAGTAATTTTCTTCTTGCTTTACTGGAACATAAACATCTCCCCTCATCTTTCTTCCTCAAATCTGCCAAATCTACATCTATATTGCCCTAGTCGATCCCACTGAATCTCATGGCTTTAAAAAACAATTACCTGCAGCTCAGGATTCTACCTCCAGCTCAGATACCTCCACTGAATTCCAAACTCCTCAATCCAAATGCTTAATGTTTTCAAATAAAACTCCGTGTGGTATATAGCAAAATCACAGTTTCATCTACCACTTACATGTGTAATAGGCATATCAAACATAACATGTCTTGAATAAAACCCTTTTTCCTAGTCTCTCCTGTCTCAGAAAGTGCCACAACCCAATAGCTCAAATCAAAGCTCTAGGGTCATTCTTGACTTTTCCTTTTCCTCACTTTCATTTCAGCAAAATATGCCTGCACTATGTCCAAAACAGATCCTGATTTCTACCCCTACCCTCTTCTCTACTGTTACTCTTTTATCTGAGTCACCTCACCTCCAGGGCAGACTGCCATGAAAGCCTCCAGCTCATTATTTGCCTCCACTCTTGCCCTCAAGGCTCATGCAATAGCAGAACAATCTTTTAAAATCAGATCAGATTACATTATTTCTCTTACATATAACCTGCAGTGACCTTTAATGTAAGAAACAAGCTTGTCTTACTATATGTCTCATGAGGCTGTAAGTGACCTGAATCTAGCCCAGGTCTCTGACCTTATACTACACTCTCTCCCTCACCCACTAAATTCAAGCCCATGCCTCTTTGTTACACTCCTACTCCACTTTATTTTTCAAACACACCATACTTTTTCTTGCCTCAGGAGGACCTTTGCAACCGCTATCCTCAGATCTTCAAAAGACTGATTGTGAACATTTAATCCAAGTGGGTCTCTTATCTTCAATCACTCTCCAACCCATTTACCTTTTGTATTTCATTCAAAATAGTTTTTATTACCTGAAATTAGCTTGCTAACTTATTTGATTTGTCATTATCCATATTTTCTCACTGGACTGTAAATTAGTTGAGAGTAGAGACTGTGTTTATAACTATGTATTCTATCTCTTGTAAGAATGCTTGTCACATGGTAGACACCCAATGAATATTTGTTGACTGAATAGAGGAAAAGTAGAATGTCAACAGTACTTTATCTGCCTATATAATTAAAAACAATTTTTATTTTAAAGTGTTTCCTCAGATGACCAACCTAATGTTAGAGGCTTAAAACTGTCTCCATAAAAACAAATCCTATGTGCTAGGATCTGTGTTATATTCTGGAAATTCAAGAATAAATTAAACATAGTTTCTGCCTCCCAGGATTGTATGTTCTGGTGAGTGTAATACTCAAGTGAAAGGATTAGCATGATGTGATGGGTGGATAAAAGAAAATATGTGGCAACACTACGCTATTTTGGGGAGATTGGAGATTGATTCATAAAGGAAGTGATATTTTAGCTGAATTCAAAATATAAATAAAAATTTTCCAGATGGATCAAACAGAAGAGAAAGGAAAGGTATTCCAGACAAGGAAAATGTATATGCAAGGACCAGAGCCAAAAATAATAATGGAACTTAAAGTCAACAATCGGTCAGGTTTAGACCATGGAGTATAGTGGGATGGGAGGTAGTAAGAAATGATGAAAATGATGAGAGAGGAGGGGTCAGTGAATGAAACCATGTTAAGTAATTGGATTTGAGCCTACAAAGCAATTGGCTGATTTTAAGACAGGAAATAGCATGATCAGATATGCTTAAAAGAAAAATCACCATTCCTGTATGTTAGTAGAGAATGCATTAGACGACTGAAAGACTGGGTTCTAAGAGAGCAAGCAGTAAGAGAGAGGACAGAGCTAAGTCCTGAGGAACACCAAATGTTATGTTTTCCTTTCTAGTCAGTGTTCATTCCTAGGAGACCTGGAATGGTCAGTGTCCCAGAAGCTAAGTGTATTTAGCTTCATTTATTTTGTTTTCAGATCAGAGATGGCAGTGCATGTCTGAATGCCAAGGAAGCAATCAGTAGAGGAGAAGGATTTGAAGATGCAAGCGAAATAGACTTAACCTGAAATTTACTGAAGGAAGAATAGATATTATCTTTTGATGCTTCCAGGAAAATATGCTTTAAATTCTTTTTTTATAAAGATTTATTTATTTATGCATACAAACCTGGGGTATAGGCCAGAGGTGCGGGAGGGCAAGAGGATTTTCCAGAGACAGAGTGGGGAACAGAACAGGCAGACTGACTGAAAACACTGCTGAGGGGAGCAGTGGGTGAGACAGGAGAGGTCTGCTGTGCCATGTGGGTATCTCCCTAGCTGGCTGGGGATCAAACTCATGCTGCAGAGGCTGCAGATAGCTTCATAGTGCTGCGCTTAACCCCTTTTACCACCAGGGAGGCCCGCTTTAAATTCTTCTAAATTATCAGAGACATAATGCCGGGGAGGAGAAGGGAGAGGGATCAGAGGGAGGGAGGGAGGAACACAGGGGACTGAGGTGATGGTGCACAGGTGCATAGGTGAAGGAAATTCTATGGGGACTACACCTGAGGGTGTGGGGGGAAACAAATATTATTTATTTTTTTAAAGATTTATTTATTTATGCATACAAGAGCTGGGGTACAGGCCAGAAATGCGGGGGTGGGGGGGGGCGCGGATAAGAGGATTCGCCAGAGACAGAGTGGGGAACGGAACAGGCAGACTGATTGGAATACACTGCTGAGGGGAGCAGCGGTCAAGATAAGAGAGGTGTGATTCGCTGTGTGGGTTTCTCCGTGGCTGGCCGGGGATCGAACTTATGCTGTGGAGGCTGCAGATTGCTTCATAGTGTGGTGCTTAACCCCTTGCACCACCAGGGAGGCCCGAAGCAGATATTATTTAAAAATGAACAATTAGGTAAAAATTAAAAAATAAAAATAAAATAACTTCTTCTAAATTAAATTCATTTAAAAAATATTTTCTTTAGAATGTATCAGGGATTTATGCTGAAATAGATGGAGCCAAAACTGAACTACAAGGAAAGTTATCCAACCTGAGTAACCTCAGCCCTGATTTAGTCCAAGAAGCTATTGACCATGCACAAAACCTTCAACAAGAGGCTGATGAACTGAACAGGTAACATCCTAGGTTTGGAATGCAAATATCTACATAGGCTGACTCAGGTATCTTTATTCCAATTTCACATGCCAGAATTACTGGGATCCAGGTTAGCAAGTTGCTATTAGGGTTGGATTTGTTTCTTGGTTGCTTGGTCAGTCGATCATTGCTCATTATTATTGCTTTGAGGAGACAATTTTTAATCATAAAAAAATCTGTCAGATTAGAGAACTGTGTTGGGGGGGGGGGATTCTATTCCACAGTTATTAATGGGATGACCTAATGCATTTTGGTAAAGGCAAAATGCCTTTATATTGGTCTAAAGGCAGAAGTTATATATCAAAACATATCAATAAAACAGATCTCTTTACATCTGATTCTAACATCATCATCTATTTATTTCATAGACAGCATTAGCTTTCCACAACCAAGTATCTTAAATAAAGCTGGCTGGAAGCTGGCAACACATCTGACTTTGGTAAATACTCTAGATACTCCACTGCACCTAGCA
This sequence comes from Talpa europaea, assembly GCF_964194135.1. Classification (NCBI taxonomy): domain Eukaryota; kingdom Metazoa; phylum Chordata; class Mammalia; order Eulipotyphla; family Talpidae; genus Talpa; species Talpa europaea. The sequence goes on from NC_140068.1 coordinate 40,603,579, forward strand.
GGAACTATTTGAGTTCAACACCTATTAAGGGAAAATCAATTGACAATTTTCCTCACAGCATCTAGAAGCAAGTCATGCACCCTTTGGGCACTCAATGTAATTGAAATGTACTGAAAGGTTGGATTTGAATTCATGACCCTGAAATAATAGCTAAATAACATGATAGCTATAGAGAAAGTCTACAAATCTGGTAATTAAAGATAAGGAACAATAAAAGTCATGAACAAAATAAAAGCCAATATTAACTTCTGTTCAAAACTTAAGTCACTTTTTATTTCTGATTACCAAAATTTTCAAGCATCCTTCCATATCTCCTAAAAACTGAGAGAGAGAATAAAAGAATGAGAGAGAAAATGTGTCTGGGAGGCTGGGGGAGAGACAGAGAGATCAGTCATGAAAAATCTTGTGAGATGGATTTATATTTAACTCAGTTATGCCCCCAGAAAGTGTGCTTTTGATAGCCAATAAAATGGAGTTTAGATAAATACTGTTTTGACAATATGCTGTATTTGGTAGAATATTGTTCTTGAGATCCATCCTGACTCTCCTTATCACCCTTTTATAATTCTAGTAACTGCTTCCCACTGATACTTCCCCAAACATACCTTCTCTAAACCCTTCTTTGCATGAATACAAGGAAGAGAGTCCCTGTGACCCCAGAAGTATTAAAACCAAGTGCTGAGAAAGGCTCCATTTCCCAAGGAAGTAAGGAGAAGTAACGACAGGTTTATTTATTAACAGGAATTTGCACAGTTCAGATATGAATGGGCTGGTCCAGAAGGCTTTGGATGCTTCAAATGTCTATGAAAATATTGCCAATTATATTAGTGAAGCAAGTGAATCAGCAGAATTGGCTTTGAACATCACTGACCGAATTTACGATGTGAGTATTACCTTATTTTAAAATTCATCTATATTTTGCCTTTCCCCAAATTAATGCCTTTTCTGTTTTCTAATGTCATTTTTTGAGCTTCTGATACAAATAGTAGAAAGGGAAGAACTAAGAAAAGTTCATTTTATTTATCTTATGAAGTAGTGCAAGTTCTTTAAAATGTGCCACACTCCAGACAACAAATGCCAAGTCCTTTGACAGCTTTCAAAAGCCAAAAGCCCCTGACTAATACATAGTAAAACTACTTCCTGCTGATAGACAAGATACTTTATGCATTTACTCAAATTTTTTCAACCCCCAAATTATTTATTGAAGGGCTTCTACATGCCAAGTACTATTGTGAGTCCCTGGCCAGCATTGTTTTAAGCTCACTGACTTTTCCTCAGAAAAAGCATTAATCTTGAAAATGCCAAGGACATTATTCTCCCATGTTCACATTTGGCCTTGATGTTGAGATATGAAAATGCTGCTGTATGAATTTTGCTCTGGTGTTTAACAGATAAACTAAGTCATTTAAATCCAGAAGTCGTAAAAAAAAAGATGATTTCTTCTGCTGTTAATCTTACTCTCTTTGCACCCAATTCCTCTGTAGGCTGTGAGTGGGATTGATACTCAAATCATTTACCACAAAGATGAAAGCGAGAACCTCCTCCGTCAAGCCAGAGAACTGCAAGCAAGGGCAGATTCTAGTAAGTATCCTCACTTTCCTACCTTCCTTCTCATTTATAGCTACTTCCTTTCACACAGTACTTCTGCATGTACATAGGATTCAATTTTAGGATTAAGGAATAAATGATATTTCAATTGAATAATGTTAATAGTTTCTGTTCAGAGTCAGGATATTTAAAAAAGCAACAATTGGATATGTTTAAGTAAAGTGTGATTTAAAAAAATTTTCAAGTACTGAAATAGTGTGGAGACACATATTTATTCAAGATATGATGAATAGTCTTGTGAATTAAATTGACAAATTCCTAGTAATTTCCCATAAATACCAATTTTTAAGATGATAATGCTATAAAATACATTAAATACTAAAACTATAATACATATAATTAAATCTTTCTTGCAAAATTCAGAAGTCTCTTTAAATTTTTACCTTGAAGGGATGGATCCTCTCTGTGAGAATCAGGAGGTCATAATAACACAGAACCTTCTGGTTATATGCACTTTCTTGTGGCTAGTGTTATACATTATTTATGGTAATCAGGGCAAATCTAATGACCATATGGAAAGAAACCTTTCCAAAAGCCAGTTTTTGCTCCTCCTAAAGCAAGCTCCGTCCTAGAGTGAGGATGAAAGAAAATAAAATCATTTTAGTCAATTTTGAATCTTATGAATTATTATTAAAAACAATTGAATTAACTAAGAATTTCAACCAACATTGCTTATTGCTGAGCTGATATCTCATTCTTAAAGATATTCAGGTATTGACTAATGAGATCTCAAATCCATTATCTAGGTTCTAACTTTTCCCTAAAGGCAAAGATCAAATTGGATACTAAAAATTTCATGTAATTTCATAAAAGCATTTAATTGCAAATCTAACCATGCATCTTCTTTTAAGTGTTACTATATAGAGAAGAAATGCATTTTGTTTTCCAGATGCAGGATATTTAAATAATTAACATAAATCAACTCTGTTTTATATTTTCTGGATAAACAAAGGCAATAAAAAATGTTATTTAGATTCTCTATTCTAATCAATTTATGTCTAATCAGTTTATTGTATTAGTCTAATTTCAACAGTCTTTAGAAAAGAAATAGGAAATTAGTGATAAAGAATTGGCATACTAATAGAAAATATTTTAAAATAAGTGCTGCCATATTTGTATATTGCTTTTGTTTCTTGTGATATGAAGACCAGAATATGTGGGTCTTCATGACATGGTGACATATATTTTTTTCTACTTGATCATTTGTAATGTGTTTTCTCAGTCTTGTCATTATAAAGTTATTAAGCCTCATGAAAGTGACTTTTCTATTCAGAATAGTCAAGTGACTTTTCAATTCTTTTCTTTCTTTCTAATGAAAGCTCTTCGAAGTCTCACTTTTTTTTTTTTAAGATTATTTATTTATTTATATAAGCACTGGGTACAGTCAGAAGCGCGGGAGGGTGAGAGAATTCACCAGAGCCAGAGCGGGGAGCAGAGCAGGCAGAAGGACCGAAGTATCCTGCTGAGGGGAGCAGCATGTGGCAGGAGAGGTCTGTGCACCATGTGGGACCCTCCTCCGGTGGCTGGGGAGCAGCTGGGGATCGCACCGGCGCTGCAGAGGCTGCAGGCAGCTTCTCAACCAGCGCTCAACCGCTGCGTGACCAGGGAGGACCCCGAAGTCTCACATTTTATGTGCAGATAAATCTCTGAACACTTTGCGTATCTGATCACTTATTTCATGATCTGGTTCAGTTAAATTCCTTCATATATTTATCAACAAAAGGGATACCTGCAGGGTGTAAGGACTGTGTGACTCGGGACTTGATTGACCTTATTCATGCACATGCTTGTGGCATGAATTCAGATTTTCAATTTGAATCATATTCATCTACTGGACTACATTATAATTTCAGATTACTGTTAATTGAACTCAGTTGTAATGAAATTTCATATTACTATTAATTCATTTCCAAATAACTTTCTATTACCAGTAACCTTTTTTACCATGCTTGACTTGTCTTCATTATTTATATCAAATAGTTAACAATCTAAAATAAAGTCAGGAAGCTCTTGTTTAAAGGAATCTGCCACTGATTTAACTTGTAAAGTGAAAAATGTTAATGTCAGATCATAATTTCCAAATTGGACACATTTTTATTAAACTATTCTTATAAACATCCAACCTAAAATGGATTTTCTTTCTCCTATTTTGAGCAAAGTTTCCAAATACATAAAAATTCAGTTTTAGGCTATGCACAACAATTAGAAATTAACTTTTAAAAATAATACCATTTGCAGCTACATAAAAAAACTTGAAATAAAATCTGATGAACAATGCTAAGATCTCTACACATGAAGTTATAATACATAACTAAAAGAAATTAAATATCATCTAAATAAAGATCAAACTGAAATTTTAGTTCTAAAGAAGAATAAATTAAAACTACATTAAGTAGAAGACACAAATTTATAAAAATGATCATTTTCCCAAATTTATCTTTAGACTCAGTGTGGTATCAATTGAAGTGTCAGAACTCTATGTAAATATACAGGATGGTTCTAGAAATGTTATGTAAATAGGGGGCAGGGAAGCATAGTCAGCACAATCTTGAAGGATAAAAATAAAGCTGGAGGCCCTCCATGGTGGCACAGGGGTTAAAGTCTCAACCCTATCAAGCTATCACCAGCCACTGCAGCATCAGCATGAGTTGGATCCCCTGCCAGGGATCTAACCCACATGGCACAGCAGACCTCTCCTGTCTCGCCTGCTGCTCCCCTCAGCAGTGTATTTCAGTAGATCTGCCTGTTCTACTCCCCACTCTGTCTCTGGCGAATCCTCTCACCCCCTACACCTGGCCTATACCCCAGTTTTTGTATGCATCAGTAAATAAAAATAAATCTTTAAAAAAAAATAAAGCTGGAAGACTTCAATTTATATCAAGAGTTACAAATCTACAGAAATCAAGACAGATATAAATGAAATTTAAAATTTATAATACTGATCATTTCTTTTGAATAAAGTTTAAAAATAGATACTACTAACAGATGGAGATAGAATTCAGAGTAGTGGTCCTCTCTGGATAATCTTAGAGAACGCAGAGAGCCATGAAAGTGTTAATAATGTTTTTCTTTACATATTATGCAGTAATTTGTGAAAATTCATCAAGCTGTGTGCTTATAATGTGTGTTTTAGTGACTAAAATTTTATTAACAGTTCAGAAAAATGGATTTATTCTTATATAAACAGTCATTGCCACAAATAGAGATCAATCTTTTCAGCTTTTTGTAAATGGTGTTCCTAGGTGTCATTTGTCACAGCAGCACTTCATTTTCTAATCAAAGAAATTAGCCATTAATTCTATAGCTTTTATGAGTAAATTTATGGCATCCTAAATCCCTCCCCAAACTGTTACCAGTTTCCTGCCGTTCTATACCTCATAATTGAAAGGCCACTTTTCAGAATTAGTGTTCTATGTTCAGATCAGACTCAGAATACTATTGCAGATAACTCCATGGCCCAATAAGAATTTTCCTTGTGGACACGTTTTCCCTGCATCTTGGTCCCATGTTTTGACCGCTCCTCTGCAGGCAATGAAGAGGCAGTAGCTGACACCACCAGGCGTGTGGGTGGGGCGCTAGCAAGGAAGAGCACCCTTAAAAACAGATTAAGTGATGCCGTCAAGAGGTTACAAGCAGCAGAGAGAGGTAAGCATCACAGACAGAACTAAAAACTCATCTGTTTATTAAAATGAAACTTTGGAATGGAGGGCAGTGGTGGAAATAAACCTTTGAGGAAGTAGTAGGTGATTCCTTATCAACCTTTTTTAAATAAGTATTTTTTGATGACCAAAGAAACTGTAAATACCAAAAAATCCTCGCCAATGCTTATTGTTTTTTGACTTTTTCATAATAACCAATGTGAAGTGAGATTGCATTATGGTTAAATTTACTTTTAATTTGAAAAGAATTTTAATGAGACTAGAGTCAAGTTCACTTATTGATACTTCCTACAATACTCTTGTGCCTTATACCAAATCAACATATTTAAAAGTTTTAGTTTAGCTTAAAAGCCCAAAATTTGAAGTTTGTCTCATCCCAGTGATTAAATAGATGTCAATGTCCCCAGCAAATGTCCTCCTCCTCTGCAAAGTGACTAGCCTTGTGTTCTGTGTGAAGGTGATGCTCAGCAGCGCCTGGGCCAGGCCAAGCTGACCCTGGAGGAAGCTAACAAGACCACACAGCAAGTCCAAAGTATCACCGACCCGCTCACCAGCAATCTAACCAGCTGGTCACAGAACCTTCAAAGCTTTGACTCCTCTGCTTACAACACCGCTGTGGACTCTGCCAGAGATGCAGGTATGCCTAAGGATGTTGCAGTTTGCATCCAGTTGAGGAATTAGCCATTAAACGATGCACATTATTTTTATTAAAAAGCAACTTTCTTCTTTTGGGTTTTAGTTTGGACTATTGCAAACATTAACTTAGAAAAGGAGAAAATCTTTTGCTCAGTTCAACTGTATTGGTAAAGTCATTTATTTCTGTGTGAAGTAATGGAAAAACATGTTTTTATCAATGTAAGACTGATCCTTGAAAGAAGCTCATTCACATCTAAGATTCAATAATCTTAACAAAATATTGATTTGTGTTTAGGGAAAAAAATACTTAATGGCATTGTTTTGACTACATAGCATTGTTTTCACCCAAGTTATTACCAACAAGTACTAACTATGGCCAAAGTAAACTCAAGCTTCCCATTAAAAATGGTGTTGACTGGGCCTCCCCGGTGGCGCAGCGGTTGAGTGCTGGGTTGCGAAGCTGCCCGCGGCCTCTGCGGCGCTGGTTCGATCCCGGCTGCTCCCCGGCCACCAGAGGAGGGTCCCACATGGTGTGCAGACCTCTCCTGCCGCCCGCTATTCCCCTCAGCAGTGTACTTCGGTCCTTCTGCCTGCTCTGCTCCCCACTCTGGCTCTGGTGAATTCTCTCGCCCTCCGCGCTTCTGACTGTACCCAGTGCATGTATAAACCAAACAAACAGACAAATAATAAATAAATAAATAAGACATGCCTCTAGAAAATTTAAAAAAAAAAAAATGGTGTTGACCAACTTGAATATACAGATTTATAGCAACGCAATATTTTAATGCCTAACTAATTTATTTAGTTACGCATGTACGTTAAAATTACATATTTTTTGAGAAATTTCCTTTTTACAGTTTCGTGTTTTTCTTCAATTTCTTCATCTTAAATATCAATGTCTCAGTCATAACTAGAATTTTCAGTTCTCTGCATGACTTTGGAGACCATATTGCCTTCTCTTCCATCTGAGTTAAGAAATGGCTTTATGAATCTCTCTGTTATTTGTCTATTACTAGAAATTTTATCCAGAATCATAAATATCCATTCCCATAACACAAAGATATGTCTTTTATATTTGTAAAAATTTTAAGTATCCTTACATCTCAATTTTAAGAGATGTCCTTACCTCTCAATTAATGAACTTCTCAATTGATTTTAAATTTGATTTATAAAAGATTTGCCTATATGACATCCAATATTTTCATTTATAAAGATATTGCCTCATGAATATTTATTTAATCTGGGTTATATGAATATTTATTAAATCTAGCTTATTTATTTTCCTTCTTTATTCCCCAGTGATTTTTATTCCAGTGATTCCAATAAGCATCCAAAAGTCACACCAACTAAAATAACTTCAGACTACTATGTTTTCCTCAATGACATTTTGTGGTTCATAACAAAATAAATTAAAAAACATACCAAAATATAAGACTTGTAAAGACTTAAATATAAGATGTTTCCCTTTTGCTAAGAGAATTAAGGATAAAGTATGCTGGTTTCTATACATTTCCATAGTCAAAATTTATATGATGCTTTAAATATGCTTTATTTTATATAAGTAAAATTTACTATATATTTAAAGACTATTACATTATAAAATGGCTTTTGCAGTCTGTAATCCCAACAATGAATTTTTGCTTATATAGCAATACTAATCAATAAAATAAACCGATAGTTGCTATTATCCTATTTAATTCCATTCCACCTCATCCCCTAAGTAGAGATAAAAGATGGTTCCTTGACTCACTGACGTAGTCCTTGAATGAGTTCAGGGGACTCCAATTAGAGGCTTGCTCTTGCCCAGCTGCTGATACTTAGTGAGGCCCTGCCCTTAGTAGGAAGAAACACCCAGAACATATTAATTCTCTGGTGCTGCAGTTCTCAAACCATTGGGTCCAGCAGCCCCACTCCTAACCCCAAGCCCAACCCCACCCCCAGAGTTTCTGAATCAATAGATTTGGGACAGGGTGAGAGAATTTGTCTTTCTAATACAGTCCCTAGTGAAACTTATACTGATGGTCAGGGAACCACCCAGTCATTCAAATTTCAGAGAGATTTATGCCCTTCTCTGTGCTTTGGGTTTCTCTCAGCAAGCTGTAGTTTTATGATTTGTGCTCTTTCTACCTCCTTTTGCACTACATTCTTTTGAGCTGCTATTTCAGTTACATTCAAAACTCAAAAAGCACCATTTGCTGTATGGTAAAAGAGACATCTGTCATGGACCCTGCCCTTTAGAAATGTATATTAAAAGTCCGCTTGCTCTAAATACAGTTTTGTTTTTTTTAAAAGATTTATTTATTTATATAAGTATTGGGTACAGTCAGAAGTGCAGGAGGGTGAGAGAATTCACCAGAGCCAGAGCAGGGAGCAGAACAGACAGACTGACGAGGTACACTGCTGAGGGGAGCAGAGGGCACGGCAGGGGAGGTCTGCGCGCCATGTGGGACCCTCACTCAGTGGCCAGGGATCGAGCTGGCACTGCAGAGGCTGTGGGCAGCTTCGCAACTCAGCGCTCAACCACTGCGCCACTGGGGAGGCCCCTCTAAATACAGTTTATAGGCCAGTATGTATTATAAACCCACAACATAGGAATTGATTATGCTTTGGGCATAATTTTGCAGGATTAAAAATCACTTCTTATACTTCTACCAAAAGTAACCATATATTTGTTGCCCCTTCATCTGATTCCTAAAATATATTAATATTGTGCTATTGACACAAGTGATTGTAGGGGCAGGAATGGACACGGTGCAGGTTTTCTAATATCCAGCAGACCGGGTAAAGGAGGAGTCCTTGGAGCCCTCAGTGGTTTTTGCAGGTCTTTTATTGGGATTTACCTGGTACACAGCAGGCAAGGGTGCTGGGAGGCTGAGGGGCTGGCAGGCCTCCCAGCCCCCAGCAGGTCTTCACTCTATGGGCTCTCTGGCCTTCTCTCGGCTTTGGCTTCTGCTGGCGTCCCTGTGACACCGCCCTTAAAAGCCCAGTCTCAGCCCAGGTGAATCCCATCTACCTATGCCCACACCCTATTCCAGGTGCCTGCCATCAGGCATGCATTCAGGACCGCAGGGTTCCATCATCTATCCTGATGGTGGGAGGGCAGAAAAGCCTGACATTTTTCCTTACCCTACAGTGATAAATTTTTATTAACTGCAGTAAGAAATCTGTCAGAAGTTGTCCCTCAGCTCCTGGACCAGCTTCGTACAGTCGAGCAGAAGCGGCCTGCAAGCAATGTTTCTGCCAGCATCCGGAGGATCCGAGAACTCATTGCTCAGACCAGAAGTGTCGCCAGCAAGGTAACCGCAGAAGAGTCATCACTCAGTGCTAATGAGAACAAGAGGCTGAGTTCCAATTTCTCAGGCAGCTTCCAGAGCCTGGAACCTTTCCACTGCATTACACTACTCAGTGGTTCTCAGTCCATATATTCATTAGGATCATATGAGGAGTTTTTGAAAGGAAACCAACCTCAAAATAAACATCAGGCTCTCTGCAGAAAAACCTCAGCATCTGTGGTTTTTTTAAAGCTCCCCAGTGAGTCAAATCTATAGTCAAGATTAAGAAGCAGAGACTTAGTCAACAAAGCTCATAGAGCAAAAGAAATCAAGTAAAGCTAATCCCAATTAAAGACTCCATCATTAGTAGTAATAGTAGTAGCACTAGTAATACTAGTAGTAATGACCTTAACAGCTATTTCGATGTGATTACTATCTAATAATCTTGCACTTCTATCTCTCTGATGAATTACTTGGTATAACATAGATGACTTGAAGTTTTTATTTGCTCCACAGACTTAGCTGAAGAACTACATACCAGCTAAGGTCTGCCGCAACATGTGGGATTCTCGCCGGCTGGCGGGGATCGAACCCGCGCTACAGAGGCTGCAGACAGCTTCATAGCACTGCATTCAACCACCTGCACCACCAGGGGAGGCCTAGGAATCATTTTTTAACAGCCAAATCATATGGTTTTATTTTCTCAATTGAGAATTGGCTGGAACACACTATTGGCCCAAATTAGTGACAGAAATAAGAATGAGAAATCAATTATTTGGTAAGGAGGATGTTGTTCTTGTTAAACATACCCAAATTTCAAATGTATTATGATGCCTGTACCAAACTACAATTTTTTTTTAGATATTTACCCTTTTTAGATACCTTAGAGCACATTTTTTTTTTAAAGATTTATTTATTTATTTATTTATTTATACAAGCACTGGCTACAGTCAGAAGTACAGGAGGGTAAGAGAACTCACCAGAGCCAGAGCAGGGAGCAGAACAGGCAGACTGATGAAATACACTGCTGAGGGGAGCAGCGGGCGTGGCAGGAGAGGTCTTCGTGTCACTTGGGACCCTCGCCAGCTGCCGGAGGTTGAACCGGCGCTACAGAGGCTGCAGGCAGCTTCACAGCCCAGCGCTCAACCGCTGCACCACCAGGGGAGGCCCCTTAGAGCACATTTCAAAAAAGGTTTATCATAAAAATATAACGATCCTCAAAGCTAGGTTTCTGTGAGTGCTTTCTTATAATTTTACTTAATTGAAGCAGAATTTTTGGTGCATTATCTGCTAAAACCTTTTTCTAAAGAGACTCCTGGCTCTCTTTTGGGGAAGCATACTTAGTTCCCCAAAATGAGGTGCTTTCTGTGCTGATATACATCCTTCTCAGATTCTCATTTTTTACAAAAAGACTTCTGTCCCAAACATTGTTCCATTGTTTATTAGGATGTATTGATCTTGACTCAACAGGCAGCATAGGACATTCACACTCCAGACATTTGGGAACCTAATCTTGAGCTCACTGATCATCAATGTTAATTAATTGATATCAATGCATTTAATTTATCACAAATATTTACACACATGGCATCAATATACATAGTTCATCTACTTCTGAATGCTCCAAAACCCACTATGCATCCAGCTCAGTATATCACACAGGGCTTCTTAGAAATGAGTTTACTGAGTTGTGCTTTGTTATGATGTCTTCCTGAGAAGCATTGTAAAAAACATCTAAATGAACTCATCATTGTAATTATAATGATAAAGTCAGGCATTAGACAGCACTTTATCGTTATCATCTTTCTCACAAGAAATTTATTGGCTTAGTTTTACAAATGAGGAAACTAAATTTTAAGTAACTTGTTACTAAGTGGAAGACTCAAATTTCAAGATCCCAGTTCAGACTTGAAAGGTGCTTCTAGGCCCCTCCCAACACAGTCAGAATGTTGCTGACAGCCTGATACCAGGCTCCTCTTTTGAAGACCTTGGAGAGAAAGTCCTGCCTATACTAGTACCCAAGATTAGTTATACTTCTTTTGTGAATTACTTGTTAACTTCATGGACTTTGTGAATTGTATAATTGACTAGGTATCCCTTTAAGATATTTAGTTCACTCCAAACAAGTATGTAGTTCATTGTGGACTTCTCATTCTTAATCTACTTTGTCACTCTTCTTTTTTTTTTTTTTAAGATTTATTTATTTATTTATACAAGAACCGGGGTACAGTCAGAAGTGCAGGAGGGTAAGAGAATTCACCAGAGAACAGAACAGGCAGACTGATGAAATACACTGCTGAGGGGAGCAGCAGGCACAGCAGGAGAGGTCTGTCGTGCCATGTGGGACCCTCACCAGTGGCCGGGGATCAAACTGGCTCTGCAGAGGCTGTGGATAGCTTCGCAGCCCAGCGCTCAACCACTGCGCCACCAGGGGAGGCCCATCACTCTTTTTTTTAACTCTATTTTAAATCCAAACTATTGCATTTTCGTCTGCCTTACATCCTTTCTCTAACAATCTGAGTATATAAGTAAATAAATAAGGGTGTGAAGGAGAGTAGAACTCAGAAACCCCTCTAAGAAATGAGGAAAGTCCATTGAGATTGATGGGAAAGTGCCTTGCGCCTGTCCGCATAGTATTTTTGATGGAATAATTTTGCAACTCCAGATCCAAGTCTCCATGATGTTTGATGGCCAGTCAGCAGTCGAAGTGCACCCCAGAACCAGTCTGGATGACTTAAAGACCTTCACATCCCTGAGCCTGTACATGAAACCTCCTGTGAAGCAGTCAGAACTGACTGGGATTGCAGATCAGTTTATCCTGTACCTCGGAAGCAAAAATGTAAGAGCTTGAGGTTTTAAAAGATGGAATAATATTGAAAGAAAAGATAAGTATTTTTCTCTTGCCTTAAAACAAAACTATCTATACAAACAAAGAAAATTCACATTCTGGAACCTGAAGTTATAAATCATTTTAATGTCAAGACAAAAGTAGTGATTTAAGAAAGGTCATTCTATATGCGAGATAGATCTGGGGCTGCTTCTTATCAGCATCACACAGCTCACCTCAAGGAGTCTGGATGTAACATTTCAAATACCTTTGGAATAACAGAGACCTATTATGTTTGATGCTGACACCTGCTTAAAGATTCATAGCACATGTTTGTCAAGCTGCTTTACATTCCTGGGCTAGCCAACAAAGTAAGCCCATTTCTAGATGCAGCAAGTGTCCACAAGCCTGCAGTTGCTTGCTTTCTATTCACAATGTACTTGGAACCAGCACAGAGACCAGAATACTGTAACACTGACCAGGAAGCTGGAAAGGAAAAAGTGCTGCCCAGTTTAATTGGAGCTTCTGGTAATAATTCAGACCAGATATACCTAGTAGACAGCCAAGCATTTGATTGCAGGCTTATCCTTTAAAGAAATGAAAATAAAGATGATATTCATTTCTAAGGATTTTATTTCAGTGATTTCTTAACATTTCAGGCCAAAAAAGAATATGTGGGTCTTGCAATCAAAAATGACAACCTGGTATACATTTATAATTTGGGAACAAAGGATGTAGAGATCCCCCTGGACTCCAAGCCTGTCAGTTCCTGGCCTGCTTACTTCAGCATTGTCAAGATTGAAAGGTAAAGTAAACCGGTGACAAAGGGCTTTTAAGCATATTTCATAAGAAATCTGTTGAATGTACTCACACACATACACACACACACACACACATGCACACTCTTCCTGTGGATGTTGTTGTGAGTAGTAGTTTCTTCCCTTTATTCTAAATCATCTTTCTTCCATTATTCCTGCATCCCTTCCCAAACTTTAGTGAAAAAAAAGATTAGATAGTATTATTTATATATTTGTTTGGTCTTTTTATCTGGCCAACCCAAGAATTAATTTCAAGATGGAATGTCCTTTTTCTCACATCTCTTGATTGTTGGTACTCTATGTTTGTGAATGTGAAAATATCAAATCGCCGCCAATATGTAAATAGAAAAAACTAATATTTTGGCATTAAAAAATATTTTCTGGCTAAGGGAGAAAATTATTTATCTCAACAGGGTAGGAAAACATGGAAAAGTGTTTTTAACAGTCCCAAGTCTAAGTAGCACTGCAGAGGAGAAGTTTATTAAAAAGGGGAAGTTTTCAGGAGATGACTCCTTACTGGACCTAGACCCTGAGGACACTGTGTTTTATGTTGGTGGGGTACCTTCAAACTTTAAGGTAAGCTATCCCGCTATATTATGAATTATTACAAATCTGCAATGATTATTTTTCAAAATTCATAAAACCTACAATGATATCAAGGGGAGAACAGAAACCTTGCCATTTTAAGGAAAAGCTTAGCTTACTTGGTCGTAGAATTCTGAATCAGGTTCTATAAATCTGGTCTCTAATACTTATATTTTCATAGTGTCAAATGCTTTCAAGCTGTAGCTAACACCAGAATATCAGTTCATTTCATTCTGATATCTCCTATGTAATTAATATTACCCTTATCCTAAACAAGGTAACATTGTGGGTTTATATCTAATGTTTAGTTTTGCAGGTGGCAGTTTCAAAAACTCAGTTATCTTAGAGAATTTAGGGATGAAATAATACCTAGGATGGGGAGAAGTGAGACCTAAGGGGGAGTATGACATGATCTGATGAAGGGAAGATAAAGAAAACCCCAAGAAAGTGATGAGTTGATGTAGGATTTCACTTCCAGGGCTATCACTTACCAGGTGTAAGCATATTATTGTACTCTCAGAATTACTTCCCCTTTCTTTATATAAGAACAGGAATGCACATCTAACAGAGCTGGTATAAGGATTGATTTTGGTCATGCATTCATTGTCCAGGGTGTGACAAGCACAGAGTATATATGCTCGGTAAATTCCACTGCTCTGCTTAAATATGCATGACTGAGAAAACATTGTTTAAATGGATTTGGCATAGACTAGACACAAACCCAAGTTCAGAGAGATATCACTGAGTAGGTCTCTTGAACTGTTATTTGTCATTGCCTATTCTGGACCATCTGGATGATATGTGATCACGCTCAATTGACTTTACCTTATCTGTTACACAGCTCCCTGGCAGCTTAGACCTGCCTGGCTTCGTTGGCTGCCTGGAATTGGCCACTTTAAATAACCATGTGATCAGCTTGTACAACTTCAAGCACATCTATAATATGGATCCCTCCAAGTCAGTGCCCTGTGCAAGGTAAGGAAATGTTAAAGAACTAAAGACTTCAATAGGCATGAAAGAGCAGCAGAAGAAACAGCTGTGGGTCAGTATGTGGGATCTCACGCTTCTCTTTGAGAATACCACCTTTGAAAGTGCATTAATGTCAAGTCACAAAGCATTCATTAATTCTTCTCTACCATACAGAACATGTGCATGTATTAAAAGTGTTAAAAAAAAAGAAACTTGTTTACAGCTTTGATTTAGGATTCCAGCAACAGGGGTTCCATTTCACATTTCTATTGTGTTAGCATAGAAAGCATAGAGGAAATCCATTAAAAACAATTCATTTAATGTACCTGTATGTGTGAGTTATGTCTTACATCTCCCCTGCAGTCATCAGGACTTCTTATTGTAAGGTGGATGGAAGATACCTTGAGAATGTTGAAAGAGCCTCACTTGAAAAGCATAATAGAAACTGTAACAGATCCCTGGGTTTTCATTTCAGAGATAAACTGGCCTTCACTCAGAGTCGGGCTGCCAGCTACTTCTTCGATGGTTCCAGTTATGCTGTGGTGAGAGATATCACAAGGAGAGGGAAATATGGTCAGGTGACGCGCTTTGACATAGAAGTTCGAACACCAGCTGACAATGGCCTTGTGCTCCTGATGGTCAATGGAGTGAGTAAAATAAAAGGCTTCCATTTTCTCCTTTATTTCTTGTGCTTTCTGCTATACATGTTTCCAGGTATCTTCCCCCTTTGAGTGTGTCATGACATCAGGCTGATTTTTTCAGTTTAGGAAACAAAATTAGATTTTATTTTCCCTTTAGGAAAGTGAGGTCAGCAGTAAATATAAGCAGTCCTCAAATGTATTTTTGGATGTACATGATATATGTCCTTTAATAAACTAAAGGAATTTTGAGGAAAATCAAGACCAAGATCTGCAGTATGTCTGCCAAAATTTAGCACTGACAGTAAAAAAATAAGTTTACACGCCACCTCCTTGGTGGTGCAGAGGATAAAGACAGTGCTATCAAGCTATCGCCAGCCACTGCAGCACAAGTTCAATCCCCGGCAGGCCAGAGAGCAACCCACATGGTGCAGCAGACCTCTCCTGTCTTTCCCTCTGCTCCCCTCAGCAGTGTAATTCAATAGCTCTACCTGTTCTGCTCCCACTCTCTTTGGTGAATTCTTTCACCCCCCATACCTGTGGTCTACAACCCAGTTCTTTTATGCATAAATGATCTTTAAATATATATATATATATATATATATATATACACACACACACACATACTCATAAATGATAAGTACATTCTACATATGGATATAATATTTAAAACTAGGAATAAAACACAAATTTTGTAAAGACAATAAAAAACTTCCTGCCATTTTTAGGAAACATCTCTCCTGAGTACAACTTTCTTGAAAAAAAGAGTTACTCTCTCATTCATTATACAATAATAATACCTTAGCCTTGAAGTGACAGATCAAGTATATTTTTTTAATAACTAGTGGGTTTCATACTATTAAGATATATTCATCATCACAAATAAAGGTCAATAAATTTAAAATAATTTATCTTGTAAAGAAAAATATGTAGTTATCTTTATCCTTCACAGAATTTTTAGGAATTTGTAGAAAGTTATCTGTAAATATTGAGGTGGCTCAAAATATTTTCTCAATAGAAAATCATTGAAAAATTAGTAATCTAATTCACCTCACTCATATATCCACATGACCAGGTACACATAACCTGCAATACATTGCAACAGGCTGAGATCACAGAAATGAGTGAGGGGCCATCACCAGCCCTTCAAGTGTGGAATTCACATACCATGTGAACCCTATGAAAATCTATCTAAAGGACAAAATTAAGGCCCAGAGTCAATTCATGCATTAAACATTAAAGGTTAGTTTTTCTCCCCTCTATTTCAGAGTTTTAAAATGAGTCATATAAATAGAAGTTGGAATAATTTCTTTCTATCCCCAACAGATCGCTTGCTACTTTCTCAACAGTATACAAACACACTCTGGCACTTCCTATAGAATAGGGACCTCATCACAACACCTTGTTTTTCAAGTCCACTGAATTTTGTGATGAACCATCTTCTGAAGCAGACAATTCTGGCCAGAAAATTACTTGAGTGTTACAGAATTACTTTGGTTCTTGGACATCATGTGGTTCAAGTGCATAATAATTTCATATTTATTTGCATAAATCCATTGTTTCAAAATAACAGAGAAATGACTTTCATTTTTAAATATCCAGATTTGCCCAAAATCTGGGGATTTCTTCTCCACATTCCTTGGGACTATTTTTCAATATCACCCATTTTCCTCTCACAGTAAAATGCAATTACCAATTGTGTTATGATTTTTCAAAAGTTGTCTGAGAAAAAGCAGTTGAATTCACATGATGTATAATATTCTGTTTTCAAGAATTTCAAAAGATCAATGAAATTGACCTTTAAAATTGAAATTTTAAATGAATTAAAATTTCATTAATTCAAGTAAAAAAAGCAAAAGAAGATAGTTTTAATTTGTCCATAAATATTAACACTTTGTTATATGACTACAATACCTAATTACTGCTGGAAGTAGTTGTGATTTTTATTTCACAACAAGAGTTTCATGAGACTTCCTTAGTCAAGCAATTTCAGTAAAAAAGAAGAGTGCTATTTCTCAGATTCAGCTAAATCTGCACTTTCATAATAGCAGGCTCTCATATCTTTTAACTTCTTTCTCTCCACAGAGTATGTTTTTCAGCCTTGAAATGCGCAATGGTTATCTACATGTATTCTATGACTTTGGATTTAGCAATGGCCCTGTCCATCTTGAAGACACATTGATGAAAGCTCGTATAAATGATGCAAAATACCATGAGGTACAAATTGTTGTGATATGGGTGGTTTGTTTGGTTTTGTTGTACTCAAAGCTATTGATCCAATCAGAGGGTCAAATGAGGTAGGTGGGATAGTAATTAAACTAAATACCTTCACACCTAAAGTACAACTGCAAGGCCCTCATCCACCCAACAACAGGACAACAATTACTTTTAAAGAATGGATTTTTAAAATCAATTGACATTTCCAATAAAAAAATCATTTAAAGATGCCTTATACTTCTCTTGCCCTCCCGCACATCTGGCCTGTACCCCGGTCTTGAATGAATGAATAACTCTTTAAAAAAAAAAAAGATACCTTTTACTTGCTTCATTGACCAAAAAATTCCCATTAGTGCTCAATATCTCAATTATTATGGCACTCCTATAGAATCCTTCTACAATTTGTTGAAAATGACAGTGTAGTTACACAGCCACTTTTTAATTTATCCTTTGAGTCCTACTAAGTATATAAAGAGTACATGTAAGTAAATATAAAACTTTTTAAATCATTGTGCAGAACTTAAAAAATACTAATATAGGTTTCCTTATAAAGAGAGCCCACAAAAAAAGAACTTTAACCTTAAAACAGATGTACAGTAAAACGCATAAAAAATATAGTATCTTTTAAATTAAACTGAACTGCAAGGCATAAGAGGTCATAATTTTTTCCCTTTTCAGTTCAGTTCACAGTGTTTATGGGAAATAGTTTATAATAAAAGAATAATGACAACTGGTAATAGTTTAGGGTCCAGAAATCACCTGCTTATAATTCATTCTCAGATTCCCCTCAAAGAGACCTCAAATACAATAGGTCTCATCACAAAATTTTTCTTAGACTGACTCCTTCTCCATGTGAAACTCCTTTTCCAAAAAAAAGTGAACTTCTAGTTATATAAACAAGAGTTTTCATGTCTATGAGTAAGAAAGGAAAGTCAACTCCTCATTTTGTGAACCAACAAGCACAACATGGAAGCCCAGCTTAACTAGAAAAATTAAAATATATAGCCATCTTCAAAAAGCTGATTGTTAAACAGTGATCAAGACTTACAACATGTTATTTCTCCCAGATCTCAATAATTTACCACAATGATAAGAAAATGATTTTGGTAGTTGATAGACGGCATGTCAAGAGCATGGACAATGAAAAGATGAAAATACCCTTTACAGACATATACATAGGAGGGGCTCCCCCAGAAGTCTTACAATCCAGGTAAGGTCTGTATGTGTGTCGAGATGAAGTAGCTGGCTATTCCTAATGCACTGGGCTGAGTATTTGACATCCAAAAGAGATCTATAAAAGGCCAAGCACTTCCCCTTGCTTCTTCTACACAAGTAGAGGCATGTACCTTCATGCACCCTCTCAGCCAGTCCTCATGACCCCCTTAAATCAGCAATTATTTTGTTACTCTTCAAGTTTCTACAAGTTTCTTCAACTATTATATTACTTTTGGAACATATTCTGATGCAATATTTCTCACTAGCAAAAGGAAAGGCAGAGCCATGTGTACTATATGAAAACAAGGCAATATTGTGCTCTTTATTATTGTTTTAGTCTTAATTTAAACTTATTTGAACTCTCAGATAGCATCTGAGGGCACAAACAATTTTAAATTTATCTAGGTGGTATTCTCATGCATTCAAAAATTCAGCTTCAATTCATAATATGAGAGTATCCATTCATATTATGAATTCATAGTATCAGTCAGGCTTAAAACTAAGAGAAAACTTTAGGAAATTCCAGTCCAATTCCAGCCAAATCTGGCTCAACCTATTCATCAGAATAACCTAGAGAGCTTTCACAAATACCACTGCCCATGACCATGCTCCAGAAATTGTAATTGGTTTAGGATAAGGCTCCAACATCAAGCTTCCTTGCCAAGCTAAATATCTTCTCCAGTTCCTTCAACCATGCCATATGGGATATTTAACCCTATGGTTGCCATTATATACACCCCATCCTGTCAGTTAGTGTGGCCCTCCATGGGTGAACTTGTCAAAGCAAAATATAGTTTGGCCAGTGTTCATCTAAAATACATTGAAGTCATTGTGGCTTGGTCAAATCTCACCTCAGACTAATTTATTCAATATCCAATAACTTGTTCTTGGGTACCTGCTATATACTAGGCATTTAGACTGAGCTAAATGCCATCTCTGATCTTAACGATAAAAGATTTATTTCTTTCCTATTGATCCAAAGACATAGCATTGACTAAGACATTCCTCCACCCTTAGTTGATTACAACATGTTGTAGATGTAGTTGAGAAGATGAATCCATGATCCATGTGGATTACTGGAAGACTAAAGACTGGATTCAAATCCAAACTTAACATTGTGACATGAGAAATAAGTTAATATTTCCTAGTTTAATTTTATAGATTAAACCATGTGAAACTGCCAAAAACTGACCATTTCAACCTACAAATATGTTACTTCCTTATGGTTCAAGATAATAATCTGTAAATGGGAAATAACAGCAGCAGCATTGATCTCACTGAATTTTTAGAGATATAATTAGCTAATGTTAAGTTAAAGGATTTTGAAAACTGTAAGTTAAAGGATTTTTTTTTATCAAAGAAAGCATGAGGATAAGACTGATTTTGAAGCTACTATAAATGACTAACTAAAATCAAATTTCATTGCTTACAAATGCAGAAATAAATCATCATTATCTATATCAGTGAAGACTAATTTTCTTTTCCAGGACCCTAAAAGTACACCTTCCCCTAGATATCAACTTCAGAGGATGCATGAAGGGTTTTCAGTTCCAAAAGAAAGATTTCAATCTATTAGAGCAGACAGAAACACTGGGACTTGGCTATGGGTGCCCAGAAGACTCTCTTGTAAGTACCAGTCAGTCAAAAGCCTTTAAATGAATACAAAACATCACTCTCAGATCTAGAAAAGTTAGTATCAACTTCTCTGGGATACTAGGTACATCCTGGTTCCCTCTGCCACCAACAGAAAGAGTAATTTAAGCTAGAATGGCTTGTGGTGGTGGTGGTGGGTGGGTGGGGGCATCCCCTTTGTTTTCTCCAGTTGCTTCAGTTTCCCATGGTAAGGGCTTCCAAAGTCCAGAGGGCTGTGCAAGCATGGTTATTCACTCAGAGTAGAGAAATAGAGAAGTTGGAACCCCATCAGGTAGAAGAATGCAGAAGGAAGGCTAAGATGCCTGCATTCCAATATAAATCAGAAGTTAAAACTATTAATGTCGAAACTAACAGGTAAGGCCTTTGGCCTTTGAGAAATTTGATAAACATCCATCTGATAATCATCACAAGTACCACGTTAATCTTCCTTTTTTTCTTTCTTTCTTTCTTTCATTCTTTCTTTTTGGCACACAGATATCTCGCAGAGCATATTTTAATGGACAGAGTTTCATTGCTTCAACTCAGAAAATATCTTTCTTTGATGGTTTTGAAGGAGGTTTTAATTTCCGAACATTACAGCCAAATGGGTTACTGTTCTATCATGCTTCAGGAGTAAGTATTCGTTTTTCCCTGAGGAAATTTTTTTGTGACAATTATTTCATCTATTAAATATTTTTAAAGCATGTTAGAATTGACTGTTTATTCATATTAATTTTGGCTCACATGTACATATGGAGAGTGCCTTATTTCAGAATTTTATAAGATATTATAAATATTGTCCCTTGGGAGTTCTTAACCCAGGATTTGTAAACCCATCCCTGAGAGGTACATGGAAAGAATTCAGTGAATCTGAGGACACAGGCAGGGAAAAATTACATCTTTACTTTCTTTAACAAGAATTTAGTATTGTCTTTTTATATATAAAAATTTATTTATGCATACAAGAACTGGGGTGTAGGCCAGAGGTGCGGGGGGGTGAGAGGATTCACCAGAGACAGAGTAGGGAACAGAGCAGGCAGAATTACTGAAGTACACTGCTGAGGGAAGCAGTGAGCAAGTCAGGAGAGTTCTGCTGCACCATGTGGGTATCTCCCTGACACTGGTTTAGTGATATCTTTGTATATTTGTCTCTAATAGCTAGAGAAATGAAGAGAACATTTTAAAAATGTTTTGCCGGGGATCCAACTCATGCTGCAGAGGCTGCAGATAGCTTCACAGTGCTGTGCTTAGCCTCTTGTGCCACAAGGGAGGCCCAAGAATTTAGTATTTTCTTCAACTGTGAATGTTGGCAATAAACCACAGTAATTTAGCAAGTACCTGTGACTATGTCATTAATAGAAATTTTTCATTTCCTATTAGCATTGTCACAGATATCTCAAAATGTTACTGTTGTTCATTGTTACTTCCAAATAGCAATAGTTATAAGATCTGTTACCAGATTTCATCACTTAATTTGTTAATAAAGGAAAACATGTTATCATATCACAGAATTATTGCTTTAATATTTTGAGACTACATTTCAATATAATTGGTTTTCTTTATATTCCTACATATTTTGTCTCATTCATTTTAAAGCATTACTTATAAGGAATCCAGTTGTATTCCCAAACTGCCAAAGCAGCCCCAGACACAAAAAAGATGTTAAGAGCTCTTATGTGTATGTTAAGAACATACGTATGTGTAACTCATTTTATAAAATAGTAGAAAGAAAATACTTTTCTGTTCTTGGGTATCCATAGGACACTTCAGTTCAGTTTATAAAGATATGTTATCCAAGAATAAAGCAAGATTTATAGAGATTCCTTGACACTATGATCCAAATGAGTTTTCTCTGAAAAGGTCATCAACTACATACACACTGATGGTGAGGCCATAATATATATACATATATATTATATATAAATATATTTTATAATTATTGTATTCACCTGTATAATTATTAAATTTATGTTGAATTTAAGTCAGTAGCATCTGTGAAAATCCACCCAAAACTCTTCTGCCACCAAACCTGCCTCAGGTGACTCTGGTTTTTTGTCCAGTAAGTAATGTTAAGAGCTGACTGTAGA
This sequence comes from Talpa europaea, assembly GCF_964194135.1. NCBI lineage: Eukaryota > Metazoa > Chordata > Mammalia > Eulipotyphla > Talpidae > Talpa > Talpa europaea. Next base: position 40,625,742 of record NC_140068.1, read on the forward strand.
AGCTAGAGGGAGGGTCATTTTGCCAATATTTTTATTTTTTTTAAGATTTATTTTTATTTATTTATTTTATTTATTTATACAAGCACTGGGTACAGTCAGAAGTGCAGGAGGGTGAGAGAATTCACCAGAGCCAGAGTGGGGAGCAGAGAAGGCAGAAGGACCGAAGTACACTGCTGAGGGGAGCAGCGGGCGGCAGGAGAGGTCTGCGCGCCATGTGGGACCCTCCTCTGGTGACCAGGGAGCAGCCGGGGATGGAACCGGCGCTGCAGAGGCTGCGGGCAGCTTCGCAACCCAGCACTCAACCGTTGCGCCACTGGGGAGGCCCATTTTGTCAATATTTTTAAACAAGTAATAAGCATATTTGGAAAAAGAAATGTTCATTTTTACTTCTTTTTATTTTTCTTCTTCCTCTATCAATGAAAAGCAAACGTTTTAAAAGATAAGCTAGCAAGATAACCCATGTCTCATCACCTAGCAGTATCCCTGAGGAGAGTCAGATATTGCCTTTTCCAGGGCAAGATTGAGGGTAGAGTAGAAATGCCCCCAGTTAGGAAAGTTACTGACACTGGGTACATCTCAGCACGACAAAATCACCAGAAACATTCAGTTCAAAACATAAGAGATTTCTTTTCCCCTTGAGACTTGTCTAATTTCATAGGCAACACCAATAAGCTCAAAGGTCATTGTGTTGTGTTATTCATAGAAATTATTTCACAAAGGGGGGGAGAGAAAGGATTAGGGTCAAAATAAGGGGGGTGCAATGTATGGGGAATATAACCAAAATGAAAATGCATACATTGTGCAAAACTGAAAAATGATTTAAGAATTCTATAAAATAAAATATTAAAAAAGAATAGAAATTATTTCACAAGTAAAATGCCTCCTTGCTGGCTGTTCCTTGAAGCAGTACCACCTTACACACTTGTACTTGCCTTTCAGTCAGACGTGTTCTCCATCTCGCTGGATAACGGCACGGTGCTCATGGATGTGAAGGGGATCAAAGTGCAGTCATCCGACCGGCAGTACCACGACGGGCTGCCCCACTTGGTCATTGCCTCTGTCTCACAGGGGAGGTACAGCATATGCCTTTATAGTCTTTCCACCCGATAACTATTAGTACAGCATGGTTCTCTCAAAGGACTGTTATGAACTGCAGGCTCTTTTACTTTCTAGTATTTTTTTCAAATGATGGAAGAGACAACTTTTCAAGCAAAGTGCTATTAATTTTCAAGACATTGCAAATAAATCACTATAAAATTACTTAAAGTTTTCCCCCAGTGTAATGATAGGCTATCATCTTGAAGGAAGTGCCTGCACATGTACCACTTACTGGGTAGAATACAGTGTTTTGCACATAAAAGGAGCCCCACTAATTCTGATTTCATGTGGATTTTGATGGAGAAAATTGAAAATATTACTTTTATGGTCACATTTTGAAAGCTCTCATTTCATCTGTAATATATGTAGTACTGAATTTCTTTCTTTGTACCATTAGTTTACAACACTGAGTAGGTTTCAGGTGTACAGTTCTCACCCCAGCACTGATGTGTCTTACCATGCCCACTACCACATGTCTACTCACCAGGCACCACCAACCAATCTGCTCCTCTCCCTGCCCCCACTCCACCCTTTTCCCTCTGGTAACCACCCTTCTGCTGCCAAAGTCTTGGGTTTGTCTTTTTGTTGTTTGTTAGCTTACTTTTTTCTCTATATTCCTCAACTGTGTGATATCATTTGCTATTTGCCTTCATTTCACTTAGCATAATATAGTTAAAATGGCAAGATTTTGTCTTTTTTATGAATGGTATTCCATTGTGAATATACAACAATTCTTTATCCATTCATTGATCATCAGACATTGAGAGGATTCTGTATCATAGTTATTTTGAATATTGCTACAGTGAACATAGGGGCGCATATATATTTTCATATCATGTTTCCATATCCTTGGGGAAAATACCCAGAAGTGGACTACTGGAACATATGATAGTTCTGTATTTAATTTTTTGAGGAACTTCCATGCTGTTTTCCACAATGGCTACATCAACTTACATCCCTACCAACAGAACACAAGGGATCATTTTTCTCCACATTCTTGCAAACACCTGTTGTTTTGGTCTTTTTAATATGAGTCACTCTCTGGGGTGTGAGACAGTATGTCATAGTGATTTTAATATATATTTACCTAGCGAATGACAAAAGATGTACACTGCTTTTCATGTGTCTGTCAGCCATCTATATGTCTTCTTTGGTGAAATCCTTATTTAGTTCCCCTGCTTACTTTAATAAGGCTGTCCATTTTTCTGTTGTATATTTATATATTTTGGATGTTAACTCTATATCTGATATATGGTTTGCAAATATCTTCTCCCATTCTAGGCTGCCTTTTTGTTATAACAATGGTTTATTTTACTGTGCAGAGATTTTCAGTGTGATATAGCTCCATTTTTAAAATGTTCTCTTCATTTCTCTAGCTATTAGAGACAAATATACAAAGATATCACTAAACCAGTGTCAAAGAACTTATCACCTATGTCTTCTATGTATTTTATGATTTTAGATATTATATTAAAGTTTTTAATACACTTTGAATTAATTTTAGTATCTGTTGTAAGGCTGAATTTCTTTTTTAAAAGAAGAAAGCTTTCCGAAATAAGAAATGAATCTGCTGTAGATGCTTCTATTGTATGTCTACTTCTATAGAATCTTCCATTAAAAAAAAAGCATTAATAGGCCTTTTCTGGCCATTCAATGTGCTTTGTAATGAAAATAGTTTCCCACAAAAGTGACTAAATGATCACCATGAGGTATGTTCTGTTTTTCCCACAAAAACAAAAACTGGAAAAAAAGAAGAAATCAATGCTGAGCCTAATCATCTGAACTCTTGATATTATGAGTTTAAATTCCAGTAGTGATTTGGAGGGCCTTTTCTGCATATAGAACCATTTAACCACTTTATCCTGGACCTCATGAAGAGTCTGACAACTCATTATCTTTCCTTCAACCAGATGTTCCATTTCAATCTCATGAGAAGACTTGTACCCGAGAAGGGAACTAAGGTAATTCAGTGGTATCTCAAGGTGATTCTGTAGTGTGTAAAGAAACTTTTTCCTTTGCAGATATGAACTGATAGTAGATAAAAGCAGACTTGGGAGTATGGACGATACCAAAGGAAAAGCAGAACAAACACAAGCAGATGAAAAGAAGTTTTACTTCGGTGGCTCACCTATCAGTCCCAAATTTGCTAATTTTACTGGCTGTATAAGTAATGCCTACTTTACCAGGTATAGTATTTTTATTATTCATAAAGATATGATTGATAAAGAACATCAAGTCAATAATGAAAATGTTTGCATTACTGAAACTAAACTATAAAATTTCTAATTCTATAATGCAGAGGCATTAGAAGGCAGTATTAAAACTTGCATGGGCAACTAACATACTTGGATTTTTGTGTGGGTTTCTTGTCCTTTAAATTCTTTTTGACTGTGATTAAATAGACCCTTCATTTCTTCACCTGCAAAATGCAAATAATAATAGTGCCTGCCTAGTAGGCTTTTTATGAGGATTAAGTGAGATAATGTACATATAGCCCCTGGCATACAGCAACTATAAATATTAGATGTAGAGCTACATACCCAAATACTTGTTAGAGGTTTAAGAGAGACTTCTTAATTAATGCATGACTTTAGACAAAGCCATTAATCTAGATCCTTCATAAAGACAAGAACTCCCTGAGTACAAAAACAAGCACAGGAGAAATTTAACACAGTTTAAGTTAACAAAGAGGTGGGCCAATTATACAGAGTGTGGGAAGGAGAAAGATGCTCATCTGTCAGAAAATGCTGGTGCCAGCATATTGTTATTATTGATTAATTTATTGAATGATCATTTAATATGTGCTGATGGAGATAGTGGCTATTGGATAAAGGTCCGTAACACACACACACAAATTTAATTGCCAAATTTCTTTGACTTTCACAGTTTTTCATAATATAACTCTGAGCAATGTTTTTTAATTTTTTTTCTCTCTGTTACAAATGTAGGCTGGACAGAGATGTAGAGGTGGAAGATTTCCAGCGGTATTCTGAAAAGGTTCATACTTCTCTCTTTGAGTGTCCCATTGAGTCTTCACCTTTGTTTCTCCTTCACAAAAAGGGAAAGAATTCCTCAAAATCTAAAACAAGTCAGAATAAAAAGGTAAAAGTTGATGCTGTGCTATATTTCCAATTGTCTTCATAGTCCACACACACAACTCTAGATGCTGGTGCTTTATAGAATTTACTCTAGTTTTCACTGCGCACAGATGAATGATGGAATTTTTATAGTATTAGATTTTTTGCATCAATTCTTGTTCCCAGAGAAACAGTCTGAATCAGCTTTTACTTATACTTCCAATGTCTTATCACTACAAGGATTAAAATTGCTTGGTGCTCAACAATTTTCATATCTAATGTATATGATTTAGTACAAGAAATGTCTAGTAGCATTTGCTGTCATGTTACAGTCTTTTGTCACAGTCTTGGAAATGATTAAAGTTTCAGATCTTACCTTTGTTTTCCCTCCTTCCGTGACCTTCACTTCAGCCACATATAGGGACAGTTGATCTGTAACATCAATTATACCTGCTCCCCATCAAATCTTGAATTCCTAAAATGCATTTTCTAATATTTAGTCCCAGCATGTACACTATTTGCCTTCATTACAAACAAAACTCTAAGTTCTTTCCCAATCTTCCAATCTAACCCCCCCCCACCTTCCTAGTCTAATTTTAATGATGCACTCAGGTACCAGGACTCCCACCTGGTCCAAAAATGCCATCATCTCACGTATGAATTATTGCAATAGCCTTCCAACAAACCTCCCTGACTCTATCTGTTGCCAACCATATGGTCCGAACACAGCAGCTAAACCCTGTGAACATAAGCCTTACTAGGTCACACCCCTGCTCAAAATGGCCTCCAATACACTCAGTAAAAGCCCAAGTCCCTACAAAGTCATGAGGGGCCCTATGTTGCCCATTCTCCTTTTCTTTACTCATTCTTCTTATACTGGCCACCTGGCTATTCTAGAATGGACATATCCACTTCTCCTTACAGTTTTCACTTAAGCTTTCCTTCTCTTAAACTCTCTTTCCCTAAATATCTGCAGAGATGACCCCTTCTCTTCCTCGCATTGCTCAATTCTCATATGTTCAGCAAGGCTTTCCTTAAGCACCTGGGCAAGACCACAGCCTGCTTCCTGCCTTCTACTAGTACCACCGATCTTTGCCTTTTCTGCTTTTTCTTTTCTTCATTGCATTTATCACATTTTATTTTATTATAGACTTTTATTGTGTTTATTATTTATTATCAATTGTCTCTGCTAGGTGCAAGTTCATTTTTCTTTTCTTTTTTTTTGGTTACTAATGTATCCCAAGAGCTTAGAACAATGATCTTAATAGATATTGAATAAATATCTATTGATATATGCCTCATAGGACTGTTCTAAGGATTAAATGAATTAATGCACAAAATGTGCTTAGCACGGTGCCTTGCTTTGAGTAAACATTCAGTGAATATTAGCTTTTCTACCTCTATAAAATCTTGTGAGTTTTTGGAGGACCAAGTCCCACAAGCAGTATTATCTGATTTCAGGGAATGTGCATTAGTATTGAGGCAATACTAATTTATACTCCCACAAACAGCATTTAAAAGAACCTATTGTTCCAAGCAATGCTAACACTAGATATAATAATAAAATCTTTATAATTTGACAATTGAATGAACAAAATAACATCTCATTGATAACCTCATTGAGGTTTTAATAACCTCATTCAATAACCTCATTGAGGTTTTAATTTGCATTGCTTTGAGTGCTAGTGAGGCTGAGAGACTTTTCAGAGAAAAATAGATTTCCTTCCAATGCTGGGTTTTGAGCCATTAACAGGAGAGAAGCAGCCTCACCAGTTTCTCATTTGTGATGGTTTTTCACTGATCATTATATATTGAGCATTTCACCATGTGTTTGGGTTTATGTGGATTCTTTTGAGAATCCCTGTGAAACATCATATTCACAATGGTATCTTTATCATTAATAAAATAATCTTGTCCACATGTAATCAAAACTTGGTTATTTGGGCGATGTCTTCCTGAATTTCATATGGAGGACTTTTTTCAATGACTGATTCGCGCAGAGAGATAATTTCATTGATTTTTATGAAGAATGTTGCTAGTGGGTATTATGAAGGATTTTTCAAAGAAGACTAGAATGTCTGATAAAGTCTTACTGTCACCTTTGTATATTGATGCTAAAAGGGTTATCCTGAGAATTGTTTAACTGGGACATGAACACTGGACGGGATCACAGGCAGGTTTACATCATAGGCTAATGAGAAAGATCAACTTTCAAAGCAAATACAGTTTTCTCTATGAAATTGTCTATCAAATGTAGTTTCCTAACAAACTTTTATGGTTTCAAATTATCAAGGTTACAATCAACTTCCCTTTGAATTATTAACAAAAACTTTTCAATATCATAGGAAACTTCTCAATCTTTCTGGTAAATGATCTCATAAGTTCAACTTTATAATAGCAAGATATAATATCACTATAAATTTCATTTATATTTTCTGGTAACCAGAATGTCAATGCATGCTAATCTTCTATTTAGCCTGTATCAATAGCTTCTTAAATAGCTACCAAGAAAAATGTGTGAACTCTGGTTCAAATTTTATTAAAGCCGAATCACACAGAGAGTTGAACTTCTAGTAATTTATTTTCATAATAACTTCCAGATATTCCATTTATTATAATTCACTTAATAGCTAATAGACTTCTAGATGTTTCCAATTTTCTTCCTTTTATGAGCAAAGATCATTGCACATTGATTTTTGATCATATTACTAAATATGTCTTTGTACAGATTCCTACAGGTAGAATTATTTGTGAAAGCATCTCAGTGTTTAATATGATAATTAACATTGTGTGTATTGTAATAGACACCATTTGAGGTATCTTACCAACTACTCCTTTCTCTGAGAATTATTCCCCACCCACCTGCTGGCCCACTTATTTTAGGTATTTGACCTCCTCTACCTGGATATAGATGATTAAACCAGGGTAAATCATGTGAACCAAGCCAATCTGTTAGACTGCTTCCTTGGAAACTTCGAACCCAGAGAAATTAGTCTAGGTTGGTGGTTGAATAGAAAACTTGTGAACTAAGAGTTCTATATTAATCATGCACAGAGAAACAAAGCTGCTTTATAGGAAGAGAGAAAGGCAAAAGCTATATTACAGAGGAAGAATAAAAGCAGATACTCTAAGAAAAACAAAGCTCACACACAGAAACATTCAGAAAAGAAGTGTTTGATACTTCTTAGATTTCCAATTCTTGATTCTTGCCCCTGATAGTGTTACAGAGCAACCCCAATATAAAACGGGTTGCCTAACTGTGGGTCCTCACCCGCGCGCTTAAAGGAGACTTATTAATGTTAAACTGCAGACATACACAAAAGCTTGATAAAAGGTTTATTTACAAGGGACGGGGAAATGGGGAAATGAATAACTCAGGGAGAAAAAGAGGAAGATAAGTTCATAAATGCATCCTACCCCTTCCTAGAATCCCAATGACCTGCCGAGCTGGCAAAAAAACAAGCACACTGAGTGGCCAAGAGAGCGACCCCTGGCCACATGGCCAGTTAAATACTCAAACCAAGAACCTAGTGGCTTAACTCCGCCCTCAGGTCCTCACAACCTTCCCTTTGGTGATGATGAGATATGTAGTTCCCGGTGTCTTGAAGGATTGGGTGTGGAGTCCACAAAGCCGGTATGGAGTTTGCTCAGGACATCCTTTCCCCCTAACAGTAGGACCCCACTATACTATCATCTTTATAGCTTCACTATACTATTTAGTAAAATAGCATTGCTAAATTTAAATTGATGCCACCAGTGAAATGACAGCTAGTAGACTCTCAGAGTAAAAAATTCTCTGTAGTGCTTGCTGTTCAGAAGCCCCCCACACATATCCATTTTAGGATTACCTCTTGGCAAATGGAGTGTGTTACATGGCAGTGGTATAATTGATTAAGTTATAACTTATTATTATTAGAGTACATATCCACAGAGGATTTAAAGTATTTGGTTGCCATATATAAAGATGTCAGAAAATACCAATTTCTGCAGCAGACAAAAGACAGATTCTAGTCCATATATTCCCACAATAAAGCAGAAAAAGACAAGATTCACAGAGCTGGTAAAGTAGACTTTCATGTCCAATAACCCAGCACTTTGCTAAGTACCTTTTGTCTGTAGTTACTCTTTTTCCATAACTAAGTAAATGCACTGACTTAGAAAGAGAGAGATCTTCTCCATAGGAATGGAGGGAACATGGAATAACCAAAATTGGAGGAAGACCCCAAGGCCCCACCAGCCTCTCATCCCCACATACCAGATTCTGCACAAAGTATGTATTTCCACTGTGTCCCTCAATGAGCTCATAGCTCTCACTACAAGGCTTGTTACTCCACCAGAGATGAAATACAGCATGGGGTTGCAGGAAATATTGCCCTCCAGTGGGTAGGCCCACTCTGTCTACCCATTATTTGAAGGTATGGGCTATTATTTGTAGGTCAGAATCTGGGCCCATAAATAACGGTAACAGGACATACTTCCCACATTCAAGAGAGAAGCCTTGCTTCTGTAGCATGTGAATCTGTTTCCAAGTCCTGACTGTGTGAGGATGGGAAAGGGATGGTGCAAATTGGTGGGCTTTTCTTTAGGGTATATGAGTCTCTGCACTCCCGGCTAATCACGCTATCAGTCTCCACTGCCAACACCTGACTAGAGCAGCTGCCACCTAAAAAGAGGGCATGGCACAGCTTGTCTGCACTTTAATTAACTCTCCTGTCCTCTGCCTACTGTACCTGGATTTTGAGGGTGATTCTAGGATTTGCCTGGAACACTGAATTTGTTGGAGGTCTTTTCTTTTGCACAGGTGAGATTGAGATTTTTATTGCCCATCTGTTTAATCTTTATTTTATCTCCCAGAAATTCTTTTTTCTATGAACAGAAATTCCCTAATTTTCCAGGACTACAATGAATTTTCTGTATGTATAGTTCTTCTTATACTTATTAGGAATTTGGGAGGAGAAAACTAAATGCGTAAGTTCTTGCAATATTCCTGAACCAGAAGTCATCTTTCCTATCTAATCCTTTATCTCATCCTGACTCTATTTTCTTCATTTTTTTCTTTTATCAAACAGTTCTTCTCCTATCTGTCCTTTCATTGCGAGCTTTCCTTGTAAGTGGGTCAGTGCTTTCAAAACCTCGTCACCTGGAAAATAAAGCCCATCCTCTGGCAGGTCATATAAGGTCGTGTCTATGTGGTACCAGTCTGTCTTCCAATTTGCTATTTTTATGCTTGTTTTTCCAAATCAATTTTTGGTTCCTTTAAAAACAGGAACCATTTCTCACCTTTTTATTCCCTGCCACACTCTGTGCATGGAGGGCATGCAGGAACATTGATTCCCTTCCCCTTCACTATGCCTATTAGAATCTGACCTCCAGATTCTGACCTCCATAAAAATTTGCTTGACCAAATAAATAAATGACTGAATGATCCAATTTATTTGCATTTACTTTTAACTTGTTTCAAAAATTAAGGCTAAATAACCATCAAATGTTAGCTTATAGTTTCACAACTCTAAATTTTAAAATCAGCAAAGCAATTTGCTGTATATCTTATATCCTATTGCCAAAAATATTGTTAAATCATTTTGAAGCTATCACTAAATATGTTAACTTTTTACACAGCATTGTAAATAAATATCTCTGTGTTAAATAGACACGTTAAAGTGATATTTTCCCTATGTCTTAAAGTAATATTTTTCCTATGATATATGTTTCATTGATTGGTTCTGTCAGGGTTTTATTATTACCAACTTTTCATTTTTCAAATTGTTTAAGATGTGCAATTTAAATGATAGAGCAGCAACCTCTGTAGCTTCCATTTAACTCTGCTTTTCTATGACAGACTGCAATTGTGGGCTTGTAAAATTATTACTCTTTTTTGTTGTTGCTACTGCTATCATTTGCTTGTGGAGGTAGAAGAAAGAAAGACAGGGGTCTAACATTTCATAAATGTAAAATACCCAGATGTATACTTCAAGTATTATTATTAATGATAAGGCATTCATAAATGAATTTTTGCTATTAGTAGATCACTTTTATCCCTTAAAATGGTCTCTTTCTTATCTTTAAAGGGAGTGAAAAGTAAAGATGCACCTTCCTCGGATCCTATTGGCCTGAAGTTTCCAGAACAGAATGCCCCCAGAGACTCTCATTGCCACCTTTCCAGCAGGCCAAGAGCAATAGAGCATGCCTACCAGTATGGAGGGACAGCAAACAGCCGCCAGGAATTTGAACACTTAAGAGGAGATTTTGGTGAAAAGTAAAGTAACACACTATCTTTCCAAAAACATAAACCCTGGACTGGCTTCATCCTTATTTGCCATGTGCTACCTTTTTCCTGAGTTTGCCATCCCACTTACATTCTATTCTTTTATCAACAAAATAAATAGTACATAACTCATACTTGCCAGTAAACTATATTCTCTGACTTTCTTCCTAAAAGTAAGGTGCATGAAACAACATTCTCCTAGGAGTTTCCTGTATTTTACGAAAGGAAAAGACAATCAAAGAAAAGAAGATGGGGCATCAAATGGGGCAAATGCCAAATGACGCATCATCTAACCTTGCTATCACCTTCCCTCTCACATCCAAATTGCCTTCAGATTATAAATGGGAACACATCTGAAATGCTAGGTTAATAAGGAAAGACACTGAATATACAAGTACACTTATATCTCTATTTGTCCTCAAGCTATCTCTAAAGCTCAGCACCTCTTCCCAGTATTTTGCAAATCTCCAGGTGATTTAGCATGATTAAAGACTTCTTTTTATAGTGTTAGCACCTAAATATTCTCATATAGGCCTTACATAGTTCTTTCAGACATTAGTAAAGGCAATACATTCAATAAGAAACGTCAAATGCCTTCTAATTTGCTACTTGCTTCATAGGCAGAAACAGTGTTTTTATATTCTTCAGCAAAATTTAGACTCAATCAAACTAGAAATTAGTTTAATAAATGAATCTTATCTATGTCTTGGAGCTAAATTTCTGGAGAGTTTTGTTTGATTTCTACACACTCTGGTGGCTGTTTTTTAACACATGCTATCTATTGATTAACTTTTACTGGGTAAGAACTGAATCTGTATTTTCAATAGTCATAAATCATACCATTTCTGTGCAAACTTTTATATGACTTTTAATTACTCACTTGTAATTTGTTCACACTAACATGCTTCCTTAATATATAAATTGTTACTAAGCTAATTGCAACCATATTTTCAATGTGAAATATGATGTGATCCTTAACTGAAACACTTCCTTAAATGTAGACTGTCTCCCTGTTGAATGAGGAAGTAGAGAAGGGCCCACATTTTTGAAGCAGCCATGCTTACTTAATATTCATTTGTATTACTAAGTGATAATTAGAAGTAATGCTGCTTGGGATTGGATAGAATGGCTACTTATCCTTCCTTATGCTGTATGGCTTTGGGAAGTTGGAGGTCTCCCTTCATCTCATTTACACAGGATAAACTTTTCTTTTTCATTTACCAGATCTCAGTTTTCCATTGGTCTCAAAACTCGGTCCTCCCATGGGATGATTTTCTATGTCTCAGATCAAGAAGAGAATGACTTCATGACTCTATTCTTAGCCCACGGTCGCTTGGTTTTCATGTTTAATGTTGGTCACAAGAAATTGAAGATTAGAAGCCAAGAGAAATACAATGATGGATTATGGCATGATGTAAGTTGAAGACAGAGCATATTACCAGCAAATATCCATTACTGCTATTTGGCTACACTAATGCCCCACTCGGTGTCTCTTGAAATACCCATTAAATTCTGTTACTTTATGCCTACCACTACGGAGGAACACATACGTTCAGAGTTCAATTTCAAATACTTTAAGTAATTCCTCAGAAGAATCTTGAAGCATGCTGTTGTAAAAAAGATACAGGCTGAGTATAATTTTTTCACAGATCAACTTTCACTTTATTTTATTATTTAGTGCAATTATTTTAACGGAAGGATCAATGGCCAACAAATCTAAACTGAAGTTAGATTTCTAATGAGCCGTTCCTTGACTTTTCACCCCCCTACTGCCTATAACTTTCTAAATTTCAATAGTTATTATGACTGTCCTTTATAAGCTAAGCTGTGAAGTATAAATCTGTCAGGAAAAGAGGATACCACAGGAAAAATTACCTAAATATTAAAGTAAATTGGTGTGTATATAATGGAAAAAGTAAGAAACATGAGCTGCATTATAAATAATTAGAATAAATTCAGAAAAGGACTAGAGCTTGTGGTCTGGCCATCTGGGAAGAGGTTCATGGAGAACTCCCCTAAGTATAAGTTATATTCAGAAATTAAGTCTGTAACAAATTTGTGACCTTCATTGAAAGGGCCGTGCCTTTCAAAGAACTTCAGCCGATTTCCCACAGTATTACAGCAGCAAAGTTGGGGACAGAAGCACCTCAGCCTTTCCCTGAACTTGGGGTATACTGAAGATGTGCTGTCTTCCTTCTCTCCATCCAGGTGATATTTATTCGGGAAAAGAGCAGTGGCCGACTCATAATTGATGGTCTTCGCGTTCTAGAAGAAAGTCTTCCTCCTACTGAAGCTGCCTGGAAGATCAAGGGTCCTATTTATTTGGGAGGTGTGGCTCCTGGAAGGGCTGTGAAAAATGTCCAGGTAAGCCAGGCATGACCAGGTGGATCCACTGATCTTTAGAACTGGAAAGCCATTTACTATTAAGAAACTGGTAGTTTTCTAGGGCAGCAAAGTGAATGTGTACTACAGATGTCTCTCCTGTAGCATCACAAGTCTGGAGTGATCTTTTGATCCCAAGGTAAAGATGAGGTGAAAATTTTCAAAGTATAAAGTGTCTCAAGGAGGTCGTTATATTTGTTCAAGTACCACACTTTTAATATAAAACATACCAAGAAACAAAGGAAGTCATTCCGTTATATATTACTGAGTGGAAAAAGGCTTTTTAGGCCATTACATACACTAAATCTCATTTTTGTGTCTTACACACACATGATTTATAAATATGCAAGGAATTGTGGCTCCCCCTGAGGAGTAGTAAAGGCATGATGTTACTTTTGTAATTTAAAACTTAAAAATATTAGCTCTTTAAAAGAAATACTGAGCAACAAAGGAAATGATTACAAAGACAAAATTTTTCTTACTATATAGATTTAGCATTAGCACAAAGAGTTAATACATTTCTAAGATTCATTAATATGGATGGATAAAGCAAACTAAAGAGAGGTTTACATTTTAATTGGATTTTAGGTAAGTAGTCCCATTCTATGACACCCTTTTTAAAAAGAAAGATTTCCAAAGCAGTATGAAATCTGTTGTCTGCAGTGGCCCAAGTTTCATTTCCTTTTGTATGATAAATGCTCAATGACAAAAAACAGCTAATGAAGCCAGAAATGCAAGTTTTCTGCTATTTACTTAGCCATGGTAGATTTAACAATTAGGAATTTTGCTAACCCTTATTAGCATTAGTTAACCTTAGCACAGCTGTCATTCTTGAAAGAAAACAAACTAAGATACTTCTAATATTAATTTAAGAAACCACAACTGCAATTTATTTTTTCATGTTATATATAGTATTTTCATAGCATAATTATTTCAGGCTGACACTACCAAATATAAAGTTTCAGCTTCAAAGAACTTCAAAGAAAGCAAACTACCTGGAAAATTATTGATCATTGAGAGAGCTAAGATAAATAAGACAAGGAATTACTTGGTTACTCTCCAATCAAACCCTTTCGGTTTGGTTCCTTTTGCTATTTCTGTGAGTGTTGAAATCATTAAGAAATGTCTTCTTCTCTCAGATAAATTCAGTCTACAGCTTCAGTGGCTGTCTCAGCAATCTCCAGCTCAACGGTGCCTCCATCACTTCCGCAGCTCAGACATTTAGCGTGACTCCTTGTTTTGAAGGTCCAATGGAAACAGGAACATACTTTTCAACAGAAGGAGGATACGTGGTTCTAGGTAACAGTGGTTTATACTGAAAATATGAATCATGAAATCCTTCCTTCCTGGAGGTGGTTCATAGGGATATGAGTCCAGAATGGAAACTTAAGAATGCCAGACTCACTCAGTCCTAGAAAATGATCTCTTTCCACAGGACCACCTTTCTAATCTCCTGCCACTGCAGACCAGACACATAGCGCCCTTCCGCTCTGCTTTCCCCAACCAGAGCTTCTCCCTTGCTACTAACTTCAGGATGTAGACATGCCTTCTCTAAAATGCCTCATGCAGTTCTGTGATCTCATCCTTGTTGGTTCTTGATCTCCTTGCACTCAAGGTCTTTCTGTGATCTTCTTAGCATTACCCATTTTCCCTGCTAAAGGAAGGTCCACTCCATCTCCTTGTCTTGCAACACTAGCAGACAACCTAAGTTCCCTCAGAAATTTTGTTTCTGGATCTTTATTCCCCTTGAGCAATACTCTCTTACTCTTTCAACAAAATGTTTTTTTGAATGTTTTTGTATGGCAATCCCCGTATTAGGTGATAGACCAAAATAGTTCTAAATATAAATAGAATCCTAGCAGACCACCCAAATCACCACCTGATCTATTCCAACATACATTCTATATCACACTCACTAAGTGTGAGGAAGGCCCAGATTAGGTGCTGGGAAAGAGAACAGAATGACATAATCCATGTGTTCCCTTCCTAAAACATCCCCCGAAAAACTAAATCCCAATGCACCCAAGTCTAATTTCTAAAATCAATAGCAAGCCCAATAGAATAAACAAAGGTAATGTTTCCTCTCATTGTCTAGCTCATGATTATACTTTCCTTTCTCCTACTTTCCTTTAACCCTATTAAAACACCTGTACTCACATTTCTCAGCCCTTCACTGAATTTCAGTGATGAGAACTCAAAATGGATAGCTTGAAATGTGTGGTAGTCTACAATCGATGTTCTCCGTGAACAGTAATAGGAAAAATTAAAAAGTGATTTATAAGGAAACACATAATGTGAACATTGCTAAAATGCCAAGATCTCTTGAACACAACTATTCTTAGTAAGAATTTGTTTTCTTGCATCATTGCAATAGCGGCTCCTAACTGCTTTTGTTCTTCTTTCTCTTTCCTCTGAAATGCTTTGCAGCCCTGGCACCGGTGATCTTTTTTTAAAGAGCTATTTTAAAATGCAGATGTGATAAAGTGAGCTCTCTTACTTAATGACTATAAAATAAAGTCTAAATTCCATACTCATGCATTGGAACTCTGCCTGGTTGCTCCACAGCCTGCCCCATTCACCATGCCTCCTCCACCCTTTGTGCAGGACAGACCAGTCACATGACCTCCACAGTGCTCTCCAAACACTCCAACTGCTGCACTTGTGTTTGAACTACTTCATTTGCCCAGATTGTCCTTTCCTCCTTCCCACATTTGAAGTATTAAATGGTGGGGTTAGTTGGAACTAGTTTTTCCTCCCTGAGCTTGTATAGCATGCTGTCCCTGCCCACACCCACCAAAAACAGCAGTGTACTAGTTTTTTCTCAGCCCCCCACAGAGCTAGCCAAGGTGTGTTGACATGAAAAATGTCACTTTCTACTTATCATGTGCCATACTTTCAAAAAGATATGAAAATATATGGCTACAAAATTACACCATATTTACAAATTTAGGTTTCCATTCTTGAGAGTTAATAGTATCTTTTCTCCACAGATGAGTCTTTCAATATCGGATTGAAATTTGAGATTGCATTTGAAGTCCGTCCCAGAAGCAGTTCCGGAACCCTTGTTCATGGCCACAGCGTCAACGGAGAATACCTTAATGTTCACATAAAAAATGGGCAGGTAGTGTGTTGAAAATTATTTTAACAGTCTCTCTTCTCTGACCTTGGATTCTAGATCTATAGCCAATTTACTTCACAGAATGATTTCATCAATCTTTTCTAACTGGAGAAAAAATGTGGGGAAGCTATAACATGAAATGTAAGAGCTGTGAAAATGTGGCAAAACTAAAAATAAAATCAGCAACAACATAATTAAAGCAACAACATAATTCTTTTGTTTCCACAAAAAAAATTGAAAAGCTCTTTCACAACAATGAAATCAGCAAATGTATCCAACTATCAAAATCAACAAATGCTAAAACATAACATATACATAAACCAGATGTATATATGTATATATACACTTATATTTTTCATAACAGAAATATAAATTGTTATAATACTACTTTCATCCTAAAATAATATTGCTAACGTTCATAAAAGTATAAAAAGCTGCATATTTTCATTATTGTCCTACATTAATATAACTGATTTTTATTTAAGTTCCACTATATTCTATTAAGCCTATAATAATAAAACAAATCCTTATATGGTGCCTACTGTGTGTCAGGTATGATTCAAAATGCTTTCCATGGTATCATTCATTTAAATACCCCAGATTCCTGTGAGGTCAGTAGTAGTATCATTCTTGTACAGATGAATAAATGAGATACAGAGTAAGAAGTAGAAGCACTATTGTGTGAATTAAGACAGTATGACTCTGGGGCCTCCCTGGTGGCACCAGGGGTTAAGCACAGCATCATGAAGCTATCCGCAGTTTCTGCAGTATGAGTTTGATCCCCAGCCAGCCAAGGAGCTACCCACAGGGTGCAGCAGACCTCTCCTGTCTTGCCTGCTGCTCCCCTCAGCAGTGTATTTCAGTCGCTCTTCCTGTTCTGTTCCCCACTCTGTCTCTGGTGAATCCTCTCACCCCCCATCTCTGGTCTGCACCCCAGCTCTTGTATGCATAAATAAATAAATCTTTTTTAAAAAAAAAAGACAATCTGACTGCAAGGTCTGTGTATTCATCAATAACTTAACCTGCTCGTATAACACAAATTAAATTTTTAAAAAAATCTAAGGAATTCAGTTATCTTATTGTTCCTTTAAGCCGTCTTCTCTGCTGTGTCATTATTTTGTCCTCTCTCCTGTCAGTTTAAACTATTTCAATAACCTACCAAAGAGTGACATCTTGTGTTCAGATTGCAAAGCTAAGCATGTGTGGATGTTTGCTCCAGTATTGATTCCCTGCAGTGAATTCCTTAAGAAATTTAGTTTCATCACAATGAAGAGAGTTGAGATGAAGTTATATAATGCACCCTGTCTTTTGCAGGTCATTGTGAAAGTCAACAATGGCATCAGAGACTTTTCCACTTCAGTGACACCCAAGCAAAGTCTTTGTGACGGCAGATGGCACAGAGTTACAGGTGAAAAAGGGGTTTCCCTTATAAAAAAAGGTTTTCCTTTGAACTGATGGCTTGGCAGAACTTCAGGCTATAATTACAACCTGTGTGAAGGAATAGGTGATGGATAGCACTCTACAAGTAGTCAAGAATTATATCAAATATATTATATATTAATAATAGTAATAATATTATTGTATTAAAATGTGTATATTGAATCCACACGTGATTTGAAAACATGGATATAATCAAAGTAATCTTGGGTAGTTGCTTAAATAATGTATAACTTAAGGAGCAAGAAAGGAATAGAGTTTCCTAAATAGTCTCCCTTTTAAAGGAAGATGTTAGGGAGATTGCTTGCTTGCTTAGACAATATTTTGATGATATAGAAATAGATTTTATTCTGGAATAAAGGCCTTTATCATGACAAATTAGTCCCTTTCATGTAAAAATTAATCACTCCAGTGATTGATGACCAGTTTTTTTCCTATGTTTCAGTTATTAGAGATGCAAACGTGGTTCAGTTGGATGTAGACTCTGAAGTGAACCATGTGGTTGGACCCCTGAATCCCAAACCAGTTGATCACAGGGAGCCTGTGTTTGTTGGCGGTGTTCCAGGTAAGAGTTGCTATGAGGGACAAGTTTGTAAATCCAAAAAAACACATTCTTATCATTGAACTGAGCCATGTGTGTTCACAGTTTACCTAATAACTCAAAGGATTTAATGTATTATGGCCTTTCATAGGAAAAAGCATACTAATAACTGTGGTTTCTTATCCAAGGATCACAACAAATAACACATAAGAACTAGATGCCAGCATTATGACCATAGATATTAGTTTTCCCTTGCTATATTTGCTTATTTCTCTTTCCTTTACATGTATTCCTCACATTCACAAAGTGAAATATTCTCTTTTATCTCCAATACAAAGAGAATTCATTTATTGATTCTATTCTTGGATCTTAATAGTATCTTGGAGGACTAGAGGTTTGCTGACAATTGGTCCTCCTCTTTGTAGGTAAGAATACACAGTTCTCCCTGTCCAGGAATAGTCTGAACTGTGAAAACAGCTGCAGACCAAATTGTTTCTATGTAGTGAAATCCCCTAAGAGAAGTTCGAGTTGCAGTTCTGTAAACATCATCAGGAACATTGGTGCTGCCAAGAATGGTGTATTAATCAGGATGGTGACAGGAGGCACCTAGGATTGAAACAGGAACCATGACGTTATGTTGAATGTGTTTTCACACATTTCATTACCTGGAAAAAATTGAATACTTTAATAAAGAGAGGGGTGTAAGAAAGAGATAACCAAGATTTTACATCTGGAATTTGGTGTGGATTTGATGAAAAAAATTAACATGGTTTATGCTTGCCTTCTAACAAGATTATTTTAAAGTGGCCCATGTAAAAGCAAAAAAAGTGCTTTAATTATTATCTGGGAGGCATCTAGACTTGGGTATTCCCAGCAGCTCTCCTGCCTGCCTGTGTTTATACAGGTGTTTCTTTTCACAAACCTTTTCCCTTTGCAAAGCTGCAGCAGCAGTTCTTCTGCCCACCTGTGACTATGCAGGTGCCTGTCTTTTACTTTCTCCTTTTCCTAATAAACCTGTCCTTTTCAAATGTAAAGAAATAAAATAAGCTTGGATTTTCCCAAAATATTACTAAAGATTCCACTGCTTTGTAATGTGAATTTATCAAACACCAGTATTGACAATGAGAGTAACTAGCTCTGGTGCAAACAGTTGCAGAGAGGTAAGGTGGGGAAGCAGGGGGCTGGCCAGGCTGGGGGTGGGGGTGGGCCAGGAGCCTTGGAAGGCAACTAAATTCCCCCAAACTCCCCCACAAATCTTTGTACTCTTTCTCTGGACTGTCTCTCTCTTTCTCTCTCTCTCTCTCTCTCTCTTTCTCTCTCTCTCTCTCTCTCACCTTGTGGTCTCGTCTAGTGTTCTCTTCTGTAGCCACGCTACTTGTCCTCTTGCTGCTGCCACAGCAACACCCTTTATCCCCACCTTTAGACTCAGGTGTGCATATCTTGTGTCCACAATCAGGCATGCATGCCCTGCACCCACGCTCCCAATCGCCTTCTGTATTAATGCTATCAAGGCCGAAGGTGCTAGCCATAGAAGCTAGTGACATAAAAATACTAATTAGGGCCTCCCCGGTGGTGCAGGGGTTGAGCGCTGGGTTGCGAAGCTGCCCGCAGCCTCTGCAGCGCTGGTTCGATCCCCGGCTTCTCCCTGGCCACCGGAGGAGGGTCCCACATGGCACGCAGACCTCTCCTGCTGCCCGCTGCTCCCCTCAGCATTGTACTTCGGTCCTTCTGCCTGCTCTGCTCCCCGCTCTGGCTCTGGTGAATTCTCTTACCCTCCCGTGCTTCTGACTACCCAGTGCTTGTATAAATAAATAAAAATAAATCTTTAAAAAAAAATACTAATTAACTCATTTACCCTACACTTGCTGTTGAAATATTTAAGACCTTCAAAAAGAAAGCATCCCTCTCCTATGATTTCCTTATCCAAAACCATCCCCCCAAGACTACTCCTGCCTCTGGTTTCTGTTCTGAAAAGAATTCTGGTAAAGGCCATTGCTGCACTTCATGCAAGTACAATGTGGAAGAGGTGTTATTTCAGTTCTTGATTTTCTGCACATTGCTCTCTTCCTAGAAATCACAGCATAGTTTAAAATAATTCTCAGGTTTCCAACGGCCTAAGGATCAAACTGAGCATAGCATGCAGGGTCCTGACCTTCTGACCCTTCCTTGCCGTGTCTTCAGGGTCTCCCCATTCCTTCTGGGACTTGCATCTCTGAATGTTCAGTGATCTCTCTTTGTTTTTGCATTGGTGCACAGTCTATCAATTTCTAGAAAATATTCTTTCTTTCCTTTCCTAGTACCTTTTTAGGGAACAGTTTCTCTCACTTCTCCCTCAACTTAACTTTTCATTGACCCTTAAGTCTTCTACTTACAGACATGCTCTTCTTTGCTTAGAATATGCTATGCATGCCACTAAATATTGTTGAAGTTCAGTAGTACACTACTTGCTGCCAGGAACATGACATCATTCAACACACAGCACTTATTGAATGCGTATTAAGCACTATGCTAGGCTCCAGGAGATAGACCAAAGAAGTATGACCCTCCCTCATCA
Source organism: Talpa europaea (assembly GCF_964194135.1). Taxonomy (NCBI): domain Eukaryota; kingdom Metazoa; phylum Chordata; class Mammalia; order Eulipotyphla; family Talpidae; genus Talpa; species Talpa europaea. Next base: position 40,646,214 of record NC_140068.1, read on the forward strand.
AGTTATAGTATTTGTTCTTTGTTACCAAATAAGTATTTTCCTCATTGGTATGTTTGTTTTTTAGAGTCTGATCCCAGCATTAGACAGTGCCATCACCCCTCATACTACAAGAGTTATAAGATCCTAGGTGAACTTGACTGGGTGGGTGAGATTAGTCTCCAAGATGGACAGGAAAAATAAATGTTCCTTACCCTAATCTTTCCTATTCACTCATTTCTTATGCTTATGGTGAAGTACACTGAGCAGGGCTGAAGAATATATATAGTTCCCTCCAAATCTAAAACTTTGTAATTACTCTAAGTATGAAATGCTATTTCCATGATTTATTTTCAGTACAAATCTTCTGTGTATTCTTAATCTGCATTGCTTAGGAAACATTACAGCTGCTTGATGATGTTTAATTTGCTGTCCTGTTTTATGTTCCTTCCTGAGTTACTGATTTCTGAGTGTTTTTCATCTTTTATCTGCTTCTGCTCACACATCTATTTGTACATAATCATAAGCTTTGACTAAATGGATTTTGATTTCATGATATCTCTAAGCTCTCCAAATTACTTAAAACTATATTGCTTCTATCATCCCAACACATTTAATTCTGTCTGTACAATTAATAAGCATTAGGCTTCTCCTAGATCTCTCATTAAGATAAGGGGAGAAAGTCCCCCTGGCATACTTCAGGGCACCTGTGCCCACACAAGGACTAAGCTAGTTATCATTATCCTATTTATAGTTCTTAAACCCTGAGCTCAGAAAAATTAAAATTTGACTTATTTGAATTCATTATTTTCTCATTATATTTTATGAACTTGGCAAAATGCAGAGGCTTAAGGGTGAGAAATAATGATATGAATTAAATGGGAACAGTAACCATTAACCACATCTAAAATAATATGAAAGTTAAAATTTCTTTCCCCCATCTCAGGTAAAATTGTAAAAAGCATAGGTATATCCTGAAAATTCACACTGAGGTTTTACCTGTAAATGGTAAGTTTCGGCCTTGGAAGGCAGCTAAAATGCAGACATACTTCGAAGATATCATGGGTTGGGTTCCAGATCATAAAGTAACTATCCAGCAACAAAGTAACTATCATAATAAAGTGAGTGACATGAAATTTTTTGGTTTCTCAGAGTATATGTTATATTTACATTATACTATAATCTATTTAGTGTGCAATAGCATTGTCTCTAGGGAAAAAAACAAGGTATATACATTAATTTAAAAAGTTTATTGCTAAAAATACTAGTCATCATTTGAGACTTCAACAAATCATAATCTTTTTGATGTTGACAACTGCTCAGTCAGTCAGGATGAGGTTGCAAAAGTTTGGGGTGACTGACAATTTCTTAAAATAAGGCAACCATGTAGTTCACCACACTGATTCTTCCTTTCATGAAAGAATTCTCTATAGCATGCCATGCATTTTACTCATAATAGAACTTCCTTCAAAATTTTAGTCGGGCCTCCCCAGAGATAGAAGGGGTTAAGATGCAACCTATGGGGCCTCCCCAGTGGCACAGCGGTTGAGCACTGTGTTGCGAGGCTGCCTGCAACCTCTGCAACACCGTTTTGATTCCTGGCTGCTGGCGCTTCCCACATGGTGCACAGACCTCTCCTGCCGCCCGCTGCTTTCCTCAGCAGTGTACTTCGTCAGTCTGCCTGTTCTGCTCTCTGTTCTGGCTCTGGTGAATTCTCTCACCCTCCCACGCTTCTAACTCTGTCCAGTGCTTGTATGAATAAATAAATAAATCTTTAAAAAAAAAATATGCAACCTATGAGGCTATCTGCAGCCACTGCAGCAGGAGTTAGATCCCCAGCCAGGGAGAAACCCACATGGCGCAGCAGACCTCTCCTTACTCACCTGCTGCTCCCCTCAGCAGTGTACTTCAGTCAATGTGCCTGCTCTGTCTCTGGTGAATCCTCTGGTCCCCCACACCTCTGGCCTGTACCCCAGCTCTTGTATGCATAAATAAATAAATCTTAAAATCTTAAAAATAAATCTTAGTCAGTCCTCTCCAACTCTGCTACTGCTTTATCACCTAGGTTTATGTAACACTCTAAATCCTTTGTTGTAATTTTAACAATGTCCACTGCATCTTCACCAGAAGTTTATTCTATCTCAAGAAACTTCCAAAAGCCGCCATTTATTATCCATTAAAGTTTTATCATTAAATTGCAACAATTCAGTTACATCTTCAGGCTAATTTTACTCTTTTTGCTATTTCTACCATATCTACAGTTACCTCTTCCACTGAAGTTTTAAACACTTCAAAGTCGTCCGTAAGGATTGGAGTCAACTTTTCCAAACTCCTATTAACATTGATATTTTGACCTCCTCCCATGAAACGTAAATGTTCTTAATGTCATCTAGAATTGTGACTCCTTTCCAGAACAATTTATAGTCTGATCCCGGCATTACACACTGATTTCAATTGATTTTGCATATGCCATCAGAAAATCACTATTTATTGTACTATAGCCTTACTTAATTTATTTCCAAAGTAATAAGACTTGAAGGTTGTAACAGCCCCTTAACCCATGGTCTCCAGAATGGATGTTGTATTTAGCAGACATGGAAATAATATTTATACCCTTGTACATCTTTATCAGAGCTCTTTGGTGATCAGGTGCCAATGAGCAGTAATATTTTGAATCTTTTTTATGAGTAGTCTCAACAGTATATAAGCAATATTGTAAATATATGTTGTCATCCAGGCTTTGTTGTGCCATTTATAGACCAAAGGAAGAGTAGATTCAGCATAATTCACAAGGACCCTAGATTTCCCAGATGGTTAATGATCTTGGCTTTCAGCTTAAAGTCACCAACTGCATTAACTTCTGATAAGAGCGCTAGCCTGTCCTTTAAAGCTTTGAAGCTAGACATTAGCTTCTCTCAAGTTGTAGATGTCATCTTCTTCCAATAGATTGTTATGTCTACATTGAAAATCTGTTGTTTAGTGTAACCACCTCCATCAATTTTCTTATGTAGGTCTTCTGAATAACTTTCTGTAACTTCTACATCAGCCCTTGCTGCTTCACCTTGCACTTTGATGTTATGATGATAGCTTTTTTCCTTAAATATCATGAACCTACCTCTGCTAGCATTAAACATTTCTTCTGCAGCTTCATCTCTCTCAGCCTTCATAGAATTTAAGAGTTAGGACCTTGCTGTGTGTTAGGCTTGACTTGCAGAAATGCTGTGGTTGGTTTAATCTTCTATGCAGACCACTACGACTTTCTCCTTATTAGCAATAAGGCTGTTTTGCTCTTATCATTCATGTGTTCACTGGAATAGCACATTTAACTTCCTTCACGAATGTTCCCTTTGCATTTACATCTCAATCTACTATTTTAGTGCAAAAGGCCTATCTTGACTTTCAACCTGCCTTCCTCAGTAAACTAAATTCAACTTTTAGTGTGAGAATGCAACTTCTCCTTTCACTTGAAATTTAGAGACAAGCCTTGTAGGGTAATTAATTTGCCTAATTTCATTATTGTTGTAACTCAAGGAAAAGGGACATCTGTGGAAAAAGAGACAGACCAGGGAATTGAGGGTTGATGGAGCAATCAGAATACACACAACATTTGTTCAATTAAGTTTACATAGTCTTATATAGGCAGCTTGCAGCACCCAAAACAATTACAATACTAACATCAAGGGTCACTGATCACAAATCACCAAAATGAATATGAGTGAAAAAGTTTGAAATGTTATGAAAATTTCCAAGATATTATGAGAATTACATAGTTGGAAACCTGGTACCACTATACTTGCTTGACGTGTGGTTGTCACAAACCTTCAATTTGCAAAAATATAGTATCAGTGAAGTGCAATAAAGCAAGTCACAACAAAATGAGGTATGCCTGTATACTCAGAAATATCATCATGGAAAACATGACAAAATTTTTAAATTGCCTCATGTTTATATTCAAAAAAGTAGATTCTTCAAAAAATAGTACTCGTGAAGAATAATTTTACGATGTTCTTTTCCTACATCATTGTTCGTTTTTGTACAGTATTTGTGTACTCTCCATGTATACTCTCCATAGTTCTCCCACTACCACAGCACTCGTGATCCATCATCATAGTCCCTTGTGCTCTTCCCTGTTTTGACCCCTCTCCCTATGCCTCCCCAAGGCTATGTGCCTCAGTTCTATGGTCAGCTTGCAAGTTTTGTCTTTTTTCTGACCCTTTGTGTGGTTTCTCTATATTAAATATATAGGTGAAACCATCTGATATTTCTCTTTTTCCTTCTGACTTATTTTGCTTAGCCAAATCCCTTCCAGTTCCATCCATGTTGCTGCAAATGGCATGAGTTTTCTTTTTGATCACTGAGTGGTATTCCATTATGTGTATATATATATACCACATCTTCTTGATCCATTCATTGTTTGCAGGTATTCTTAGCTATTGTAAATAGTGCTGCAATAAACATAGGAGGGCAGGTTTTCTTTCTAAATAATGTGGGATTTTGGCATGTAAATCTTAATGATGTAAGCAATCTTTTTTTTTTCCCCTGATATCTGGGTTTAGGATGCCTCACTTATAATCTTTGTATTTCTTCCTCTTCTCAGAGTCTCTGCTGACACCACGTTTGGCACCCAGCAAACCATTCACAGGCTGCATCCGTCACTTTGTGATTGATGGACGTCCAGTGAGCTTCAATAAAGCAGCCCTTGTTAGCGGCGCTGTGAGCATCAACTCCTGCCCTGCAGCCTGACACAGCAGAGCAAAGCTGCCCAAGTACAAAGTTCTTTAGAGCACTGAAAGAAACACAGAATCAGCCAGGAGAACAGAAACTCTTCTCACTCTGTGGAAGTTTCCATCTAGTTAAGCAGGACTTAAATGAATCATCAGAACTGGATGTTTATTATTTTTCATTTGGATTCTTACCTTGAAACCAACATGTTTGCAGTGGATAACAAGCAAAGGAATGCTAAACTTACTTGTATTGAGAGTATACTTATCCCTGCTGGTGAAATTACTGTTCCTGTTTCTAATAAAATGGAAGGGATTCTAAATAAACACTGGCACACATTTTTCAAGTGTGGCTAGATTCTCAGATTCATCTTTCTTTCAGAGAAGATAACTTCCAATCTGTACCAAAATATCTTTGACATACCTTTCTTTATCCTGAAGAGATTTATAAATTTACATAAAATATAAAATTAGACAATAGATTTACTGTATCACTTTTGTTTGGTGTACCAGTAAAACAAGAAATTTTAGGTTTATAGCAGCTATCAATATTTTATTAAATTTCTAACAAGTTATTAGAAAATGGCAGTACAATTTTTTAAATGAGAAAAAAATTAAACTACTATTTTTCCTTACTTCTTTAAAAGAAAAAAAATTATGCATGAGGAAATTCTCCTATAGGATATTATTACTATGGGTGCTGAACCATGGAAGACATTATAGCAGACAATAGTACAAAATTAAAAAAAAATGATTTCAAAGTATATAAGTCCTTTATTTAAAAGTTTCCTCACATACCTTCAATACAAGTAGTTTTACTTCTAAAAAATTATAATCTTTCTTAAGGTATCAATATCAATAAAGTCTAGAAAAAGAAAAATGGGTTTGAATATCTGATAGAATATTAAAATCCAGAAACTGAGAGACTTATACATGAAAAAGATAGTCAACATTGAATATAGAATGAGAGAAAATAGGCCCACATATCAACATCCTACCATTCAAGGAGGCTGTTTTACCCCCTCCTTCTCAGAAGTGGTACAAAGTAAACTACGCCAGTCAAGCTGCAGACCCTACCTGGACCTCCAGTAGCTCAGGAGAAGTGCACATACATTTACTTGCATGTGCTTATTGAAACCAAGGAAATTCTTCTACCTTCTCAATAATTTTCAAGGACACTTCTTTGCAGAGTTAGGATTTCATATTCTAAAGTTTAGCAAAAGAGAATTTCCTGACACATACCTATTAACAACCACAAGGTTTCGATTCTGAAACCTTGCATTTACTATTTCTAAAAACTTGATTCAGTTTTCTTAGATGGGGTCCCATTTTCTCCCAGCTTCTGTCTGAGGAGAAAGAAGTAATATTTTTTTCTCTTTTAAAGGTATAGTAATCAGGACTTCATAGAGGGAAATGTGGATTTAATGCTACACACAGTAATTTTGACTATTTTTTCATGGTCCCTGGCAAATCAGTCTATTATCTGATTTTGAAAGCTCCAACTTAAAAAAATAGCCATATTTGAACCGTGTCCCACCTGCTCTCATTGCCACAGCTGAATTGACAAGGGTCCCATTCTATAACTTCCCACTGATGCAAACATCTCATTAACTAATACAAAAAGGTAAGTTAAAACAATTATATATTCTCTCTTGAAATTTTGAATTTGGAAAGAATTTTACCCTTAGCAATAGAAACTGAAACCAAAATAATTCTATCTAAAAGTATGATTTTACATGTTTACCAAACACATTTATAAAAATTTAAAAAGAAAAAAAGAGTTTTCCACCTCATAAACCTAATACATGAACCTGCTCTTTGTCTACAAAGAACCACCTCAATTTTCAGTCCAGAGTTGTAAAGGGGGTATCTCCAAAGACATTGGGATTTATCTGTTCTGAAGGCTCCCATTTGCTAATATGTAACATGGTAGTATAGGGTATCCAGTTTCCCTAAATTAGTAACTACAACCTGTAGCTGGGACCATAAAATAGTAAAAATATTACATTTTAAGTTCACTGAACTTTGATGTGTGGAACCAACCCAGAAAAGCCATTTCAGCACAACCAACAACATAAAACCAAACACTACATGGCATGGAGGTGTATGTGCAATAAATAGTTGAGTGAATTTCAGGAAGGCAGAGTTTCCATAGGTTATCTCTTCACCTCATCTCTTAAAGGAATCATTTATAAGCTGCATAGGAGTCTCAGTAATGGAAAAACTGATAATGACTTGTCCACTTGTCATTATCCACTGAGCCTCTGAGATCTCTAATTTGCCTAAGGGCATGGGGGAAAGACAGATGGGGTTTAAAAAAAAAATAGAAACAAGAAGCATTCCCCCAAGTCTTAAGTAACCTTTCTAGTCCTGAAAAGTAAAGAAGATTGGCTACCACAGATAAGGCTGCTCAGCTTATAAACTTCACAACACCAAAGGAAACTATTTCTAAGAAACACTGCTAGGGAGGAGAATGGGACAGGTAGAGAATGAGATTAGGTAATAAAAACCTGATATGATCTGCCGAAACACATACAGAGAGGCACAAGAAGAATGAAAGATGACCTGCCAGTCAGAATAGCAGTTGACTTTCTCAAGAAGCTCCTGAAGCGTAGCAACAGTGACAAGTCAGCATTGAATACTTGGCTAGCCCGGTCAGACCATAGTGAGTTTACAATGAACTACATCAGCAGTCTCAACAGAACATATTTTTAAATTATCATGTCTAAAACTGCCTGATCACCTACTTTGTTAAATTTATTTCCAGGTATTTCGTTCCCCTTGATAGGATTATAAATAGAATTGTTTTTCTTAATTTATTTCTCTCTAATTCAGTTTGTGTATAGTAACCTAGCAGATTTTTGTGTATTGATTTTGCAAACTGCCAGTTCACTGTACTGATTGTAATAGTTTTTTAGTGGAGTCTTTTGAAATTTCTGTTATCATGTCCTCTGTAAATAGTGATAGCTTTATTCTTCTCAATTTGGATTCCTTTTATATCTTTCTGTTGCCTTATTTCTCTAGCTAGGATTTCCAACACTATGTTGAATAGTAATGGTGTGAGAATGGACATCCTTATCTTGTACCTCCCTTACAGGAAAAGCTTTGTTTATTACCATTGAGTGATAGCTAAGGTTTTTGTTAAAAATGGCTTTTATTATGGTGAGGTATGTTCCCTTTATTTTCATTTCTGAGGTTTTTAATCAAAAATGGATGTTGAATCTTGTCTAATGCCTTTTCTTAACTATTGACATGATAATGATTTGATCTTTCCTGTTGTTGATGTGGTGAATTACAATGATTGTGTATATTGAACAATCTTTGCATCTGTTGACTAATAGATCCCCTTAATCATAATGATCTTTTAAATGTATTGTTGAATGCAGAACCCTAAGATTTTATTGAGCATTTTTGCATCAGGGATATTAGTCCACAGTTTTGATTTTTTGTTGTTGTTGTTTTTTTGTGTGTGTGTGTGTGTGTGTGATGCCCTTGTTTCCATTTGGTATCAAAGTAATAGTGAGAAGGTATTGGTCATCATTGGCTTGGTAAAACTTACTAGTAAAATTATCTTGTAGTGGGTTTTTATGGGGGGGAGGTGCGCTTTTGATTACTGATCCACTCGATTGTTATTGGCTTGTTCAGGCTTTCTATTTCTACCTGATTTAAGTTTAGAACCTGATTTAGGTTTCCAAATATTTGTCCATTTCTTCTAGTTTATCCAGTCTATCAGCATAAAGATATTCATAGTAGTCACTTATGGCCCCCTGTATTTCTAAAATGTCTGTTCTAACTTCTCTATCATTTATTTCTGTTTATTAGAATTTTCTTTTTATCTTAGTGAGTGCAGCTAGTGGTTTATCTTTTATTTTTTCAAAGAGTCAGCTCTTGATTTCCTTCATATTTTGTAATGTCTTTAAAATACTTTTCTGATTTCTGATGATAAATGTGCTTTCATTCTTAGTGTTTCTCTGAATGAATATGTCATTTTTTTTCTGTCAAGTTTTAAGATTAATCCCTAATTTTCTCAGACAATTTGATTATGTAATATTTTATTTCTGTTGTCATACTTCTTCCCATTGGGTCAGTTAAGCTACTTGGATCTGTGTAGTTTTCATTAAATTTGTAAAAGTTTGGCAATTATTTCTTTAAATATTTTTCCATACTCTCTCCTTTTCTTTATGGGAAATGACTTGCACGTTAGATGGCTTGATATTGAAACATGAAATTTATGCTTTTTTTTAAGTCTTTTTTCTTTGTATTTCATTTTGGATATTTTGTATAGCTATGTCTTCAAGTTCATTACTCTTTACTTCTCCAGTGTCTAATCTGTTCTTAATTTCATTTAGTATTTTTATTTTAGATATTCAATTTGGGTCCTTTATACCTTCCATTTCTCTCCTTATCATGATTATGCTTTCATCTGAACATTAATGGTGTCTTGCCTGCTAATGCTATAATCTGTCATTCTGAGTCTGCTTCTATTACTGATTCTCTTAATTCTCTTTCCTTTCTTTTCATGACTGGCAATTTTTTATTGAATGCTTATCATTATGGATTTCATATTGTTGGTACTGTTGTACTTTAAATTTGGAGTTGTTCTTTATTTTTCCCCTGTTGGATACAGTTTAATTAGTGGGAATGTTTGATCATTTCAAGTACTGCTCTTAAGTTTTGTTGGGGCAAGCCCAGAGCAGTCTTCAGTCCAAAGTCATTCCTATACCTCAACCCAAAGCCAGGCCTCACCTAAGGCATTATCTTTTGAGGATTTTACTTCATGTTCTATGTATTAGGAGCTCTCCCCAATATTGAAACACAAATTATCACCAAACTATATGTGCTCGAAGAAATTTTTCTCCTTTCCTGTATTCTTTCCCCAGTCTTGGGTAATTTCTTTTCTGGCTTTGTTTTCTTTCCTTCAGTAGTATTTAATTTTTACTTGAGAGATACTTAAGTTAAAGATTATTTTGAATCTCTCAAGTCTTATTTTTTAGCTCTCTGAAAATTGGTATACATTAGCTTTTAGTCTGGTGCTAGTTTAGACTTCCTGCTAGTGCATGACCTTTCTGAGTCTCCAATCAATGCCTCACACTTTCAATGAGGTATGTCTACTTTGGCTAGAACTTAAACATCTCCCTGTACTATGTGGGCTCTCAAATTTTCCTATTTATAAATTCATGGCAGTTTTTATTTTTTACCTCATGTCATATACACGCACCTATGGTCATGTAATATTAAGCTAACAAATGTTTCATTTTAAAGTCGTATGTATATATCTTCAGGAGCAATAAGATATATAATAAACTTGGGGAACGATGGCTAAACCTAAAATTAGTCTTTTGGAAAAGACAGTTTCAGGGATTGATGATAGCAGCCATCAAGAGGAAAATAAAACAGACTGGTTCCTGGGACTATTGCAAAAAGAAAAAGAACACTGAGCACTAGACCAGACCTCAAAAATGATCCTTAAGTCTAATTTAATAAAAAGATCTGATGCTTCAATACCAATTTTAGAAAATTTCAAGATGATTAACTGAGATTTAAGATACAATATGATGATGGAACATCATGTTTCTGGAAAAAATAGAGGCTGGAACCAGAGCTTTGACCTCATTATTATAATTTAACCTATAACCTGAACTGTCTATGCAAGCAGTTCCTATGCTTTGCAGATTAACCACATACTAAAAACATTCTTTGGTCTTGGGTATTCCAAAATTCACATCCTATAGGCTCCATTTCTCATTCAATATAATTATTCTTGGGAAGAAAATATCTTTATTATCAAAAAATATCAAGCCAAGAACTGACTTCGTAAAGTGAAAGAATACAAATTTTAAATGAAGTGAAAGTGAAGTAAAGTGAAAGAATTAAACTAAGTAGCAAACCCACATATAAACAAAGGAAACCAGTCTAAAACACATTGTGTAGATTGGGTGTTTCCTAATTGCTAATCAAGGTGAATTAAGCTTCATCTTGAATTTTTGATATTAATAATCCACTGTGAAAATGATGATCTCTAAGGTACTTTCTAATTGTGAAATATTATTCTGTCTTATTTAACAAATGTAACTAATGACTTTTCACTACACGTGTTTTACAGACGACATTTCTTTTCCTACTAAAGTAATTGTTTCAACTGTTGTCATCGTCCAAAGGTGCCACCACTTTTATTTGTTTACCAGATTGTAAGAGGATCCTGGCCCATTACCCTTCACCTAGTCAAACCTCTACAAAAGACTTAATGATGCTATTTAGGATGCATTTCCTTGCTGCTTTGTGCAGGTGGCTTTCTCATTGTTGCATAGATAGTAATAGGAACATCAGTTATTGTCAGGCAATGACTTCCAGGGCATCTTCGGAGTTGCCTGAAAAAAAGAGAACAAATGACATGTAGTTAAGATACTAAAAAGGAAATCTTTTTCAGAATGCCAAAATTTAAGTGATAGTCAACTGCTTTACATTATGACGTCTTTAAATGTCACAAAATAATTAAAATATAGTGGCACTGACAAGGCAGACATTTTAGACTTATGTTGCAAAGAAATTCATAAATACAAAGATAACCGTCCAGATGTTCATTTTGAAAGGTATGCAGCAATTACTACACAGCAAGAAAAAAAAAAGAGGAAGGAGTTCAAAGTCGTAAAAATAAATGATAATACTATGGCAAAAAAAAATGATAATACTATGGTAACTCATACAGGTATGTGCCTAAAAATTACTTTAGTCAAATAATTTAAAAACTACAATATTTTTAGAAAAACATAAAACTATACTATTTCACATACTATTCAAAGAGAATCACATGTTATTCAGTTTGAAAGAGTCTTTAAATGATATCTAGCCCAAAAATACATCTAGTTCTTGAATTTCCTTTCCAACATTCCCACCAAATAATCACCCAGCTTCAAACATTTCTAAAGACAAGTCAGTACTTCCCAAGGTAACCTAGCCCATCCTTGAATAAGTCTGGTTTTTAAGTACCTATTTCATTATACTTAAATCTGTGTTCCAAAAATCTCCAAGTCACAAGAAATCTAACAAAGTAGTATTTGACATTTCACAATAAGCGGTAGAAAAAAATGGAATAAATCCTATTATAGCTTTCTTTAATTTTACAAAAATTGTTTTATTTTATAGAATATCCATACTCTATAAATTGTTCTCTTTCTGTCCCACGTCAAATCAAAGCCAAAGCAACACCAAATCTGAGGACTGAGTCTTGTTATATTTGTAGTTTTAAGTTTAAAACAGTTTAGCTTCTTGAATGCTATCTAAACTTGAAACTATTAATTTTTAAAAGTGTCAAAATTTACCAAAAGAAATTTATTAAAAAATTGGTCTTCATTAAGACTTACAGATGTACAAAATACAGACCATGCTAAAAAGTAAATTAAAAATTAAAATAAAAAAGTTCCTGTGTTTTTCTCTTGCTAATATCAGCTTTAGCTTGTATTGATGATAGCCACCACATGTTTGATCAGTTGTCATGATTAAGTTATTCTACCTGGCTGGTGACAGCTCTTTCCCGTTACAGGCAGCACTGGGGCTCAGCCCAGGTTCCAGCCCAATTGAAGAATCCCCTCCTTCCACTGGAAACCTCCTTTGTTGGGTCCCAAACCGAAAAGGCATAATTCACCGAAAACCTAAATTAGAAAGGTAAAATAATGGTTAGAGAGGATAAGTTGCCTTCAATAGTTCTGTGGAATCTTTAAAATGACTATTTTATTGTTGGCATACAGAAACATTCTCAAAATGACATTTTTTTAAATATCAACAAAGCATCTAAAAGCTGTTACATAACTGTCCCTTCCATACAACTTTAAGTCTCACAACAAATACAAAATATCCAGTAGGTGATAAAAGTAAACAGTTTCCTATGGTTAACAAAACTCAAGTGCATTTCTGCTGTGTGAAAAAAAAATTCAGTTTGACTTCAAACGGTTGTTGCAATGAACAAGCTTGAGTCTCTACTCCTATTCCCCGCTGCCTCTACCTACGTCCTTTGTTATAGTACAGCTGAGTTTCACATCCATCGTCATATCTTCAGTGAATCCTTCTGTTCCTGATAATCATTCACTCTCCCCTCTCTCTACTTTTACAGTACATTAGTTAAAGTAATTTGAGAGAGTTAGACTAAGCTGGGTTTAAATCCTCATTCTGGCCCTTCCCAACCACATGATCTTAGACAAGTTACTTTACCAAGTATGTTTTCCCAGGATAAATCAGAAATACTACAACTATCTATTGCAGGGGTAATAGTGAGGATTAAGTAAGATTATACACATAAAGGGCCGTACTTAATAGATAGTAGGTGCTCAATAAATGTTAGTTATTACTAGTCAGCAGATATTACTAAACATGATTAAATGTATATACGTGTATGATAAGATATACATGAAATACATATAATATTGATATAAATACATACATACTTACATGCTCACAGTTAAATAAAATAATTTCCTTATGGCCACTATTATTTCTGCTTGGAACTCTATCCCACCCCATTGCTTTCATCCTTTACTTGTTAGGGCCAATATGTTCACTAAGTCTGAATTTATCTTTCCCTTCTTAAGAAATGCCATAATCATTCCCATTCCCCCCAATATGTAAGTTCTCATAACACTCTATTTCTTCTTTGTAATTGTCATCATCACTCTAATTTAGGATTTCTCAACCATGGCACTATTGACATTTGAGGTGAGATAATTTTTTGTTGGGGAGGAAGAAGGGTGTCCTCTGCCTTGTAGGATGATTTGCAGCATCCAAAGCCTCCACCTGATACATTAAATAGCACCCCTCCCCCAAAGCTACAACAGTCAAAAGTGTCTGCAGACTTTGCAAAATATTCCCTGGTGAAAAATGAGCAATAAATACCTCCTGTTGAGAACGACAACTCCCAATTTTTTGTAAAAGTTTTTGGTTAATTATTGTCCTCCCCACTCCCATTCCATGTCTGTCTTTGTTTCACTGGCTGAATCCTAAATATCTACAATATCTGGCACACAGTGAGTATTTGCAAGTCTCTAACTAAAAACTATCTGAGAACTGGTTCTTATTCTATGCCTAATATGTGTTAATTGAAGTAATCATAAAACTAAATTATTAGGGTTTAGGAATTTGAAAAGCATATAATGGATTCCATAGACTGTGTATCAATTATCAAAGAAAAAGCTTTATCTTCAATGACAAGTTAGTAAAACCACACTAAAATCTATGATTTAAAAAAACTATCTTATGTAGACACTAAGTTTCAGCTAACTTAGTAAGGGAGACATAAACTTACCAAAATAGGCCGAGTTTGATTCCTGTAGGTGAATAAATCAATTGCTTCTACTGACCTTCCATAGAAGACTGGAATTGCCAAAGGAATGATGATCAAATGTTCCAGTGACACCCAGAAATTATGACATCAGAAGATTCTTTCACATAATTTCCTACCTGCTAAATAATAAAACATCGGCGTTTATAGCTCTAGCAACAAGAGGATACTTACTTTAAAACTGTATCCAAAATGTGAAGGTTTTATTCTTGCTCTCACTGCCTTATTTTCAAATACCAAGTATTTTAATCAATTAAATTATTTACACCTATTCTTGACCTATGATTTAATGAATTTCCATGAAATCACACAAGATTATTCTTTGTATCATATTTTCCTGTCTTTATCTTCTACTTTTCCTTAATAATCCATATCAATTCAGTCTACCTATATGTTCATCCTACTTCAAAAGCCTCAAACTGCACCTCTATAAATTTCTCTACAGCTCTTCCTATGCAGGATTCTTGGCATAGGCTAATGCATGGACTACCTCTTCTCTCCTATTTCCTCAAAAGACTCAAAATTTCCAAGTGACAGGAATAATGATGATGAGAAAGGAAGAGTACATCTTGTACTCTTCTATTCTGTCCCCTGAGATTGTGCCCTGCACATACCATCTTTGCCAAAGAAATGATGTTCCAGTGACACCCAGAAATTATGACATCAGAAATTTTTTCCTGCCTGCTAAAGAATAAAATGTCTCATTCCAGCAACAAGCTGAAACTTAGGCTTTTGGTTGCTCTCCCTCTCCCAATTTCAGTATCAACCTCACTGAATATTATTTCACTGAATATATCTAACTGTTAAACCAGACCATTTCTCTCCAGGTAACCAATTTTTTTCTAATTCTTTCTTTTTTTTTTTTTTAAAGATTTGTTTATTTACTTATACAAGCACTGGGTACAGTCAGAAGTGCGGGAGGGTGAAAGAATTCACCAGAGCCAGAGAGGGGAACAGAGCAGGAAGAATGACAAAATACACTGCTGGAGGGAGCAGCGGGCATGGCAGGAGAGGTCTGTCGCGCCATGTGGGACTCTCGCCTGTGGCAGGGGATCCAACCAGCACGGCAGAGGCTGAGGGCAGCTTCATAGCCCAGCACTTAACCGCTGCGCCACCAGGGAAGGCCCCTTCTAATTTTCTTAGTTCATGACTTAACTATTAAATGGTAGTGTTTTTCTTATATTTAATGGAATATCCTTTTTCACTATCTACATTTCAGACTTTTGTCATATGATTTATGTTATAGAAAATTGTCACTTAACAATATTAAGTTGATATTAGACAAAAACTTACCTCTGCCTTCTTTTTCCTATGAGGGTGTAATCTGTGAATAGTTGATCACAATTTTAACTTAGAGAAACCATATGACTGTGTCACAGTCAGATAAACTGAAATGATTACTGGCCATTGTTAGTTAATATTTCATTAGGACCTAAACATTTGATCCTTAGGATGGCAATGTTTTTAAAGTTTACTTTTCTGTGTAGAGACAGCCATGGAAAACAATTTTCACAGCAGAATTAAGTTTGACTTTTAACACCATGGTAACTCTGTCACTTTGAACAAATCACTGAAAGTTTGTCTGTAAAGTGGTACTAATTCCTACATTATAATTGTTTTGAAGAATACAAATCAAATATGTATAAAACCAATGTCTATGATAAAAATTCAATCAGCACTTATCTTTCCATGCAATTTTTGAAACCAGAGTGTTGCAGCAATGTTTTACTTTTTTAGCTATTTGGAAACACTTGCTAAAGACTTTGCTAAACTCTGATAGCCTAGAAGGCAGATGATTTACTGATGAACTTCAAAGCCAGATGAAGAGGTTGAGAGACTGAATGTTAACAACATGTTAATTGCTGCTGGCTGTGTTTGTCAAATTATATGAGAAAGAAATGGGCTTAGAAATGGTAGTGTGTAAGCAAGAATAAAAATGGAAAGGCATCCAAAAATTCAAGTTTTATTTAAATGACAACTTGGAAAGCTATCAGAATATGATTTTCTAGGAAGATATTTTTCCCACTCAGAACTATTTATCATTTTTTTCAAAGTCTTCCAGTACTGAATTCGTGCGATAGATGACTCTGAAGTAGCTTAATTGTTTTTACTCCATACCCTCTGTAGGGTTAGGTAAAAAGTATCAGGCTTTTCTGCCCTCCCACCATTAGGATAGATGAGGGAACCCTGTGGTCCTGAATGCATGCCTGATGGTGGGCACCTGAAGTGGGTACACCTGGGCTGAGAGACTGAGTTTACAAGGGCGGTGTCATGGGGACGCCAGCAGAAGCTGAGAGAAGAAGAAGATAAGCAGAGAGAACGCCAGAGAGCCCAGACAGAGTGAGGATTTGCTGGGGGCTGGGAGGACTGCCTGCCTCCCAGCACCCCAGTACCCCTGCCTGCCATATGCCTGGTAAATCTAAATAAAAGACCTGCAAAAGCCGCTGAGGGCTCCAGGACTCCTCCTTTACCCAGTCTGCTGGATCAAAAAGCCTGCCCTGTGTCATTTCTGCCCCTACACCCTCCTTTTTGTTTCTTACCTGAGTACTTAAAGAATTCATTATTCTGAAAATTAAATAACTTATTCCCAGGATGTGTCCCTCAGTGTTGACCTGTAGAATTTTCCCATGCTATATTCTTTATAGATATTAAAGTTATTTTTATATTAGTAAGTACATTTCTTCTTGCATTTGTTGTAATCTATTTCTGGGGGCATTTATGAATCATGTTAAGCCATCTTCATCTTTTTCATGTATTTTATCTTCTAAGAGTTTTAATGCCTTAGTTTTCTCTGCTATTATCTCAAAACTTTATTCAGTAGTTTGTTCCTTCTAATGACTAATTTTACTCATTAGTTGTTTAGGGTGTTTTAGTTTTCAACTAATCCCCTTTGCTCTTTTATCTCCATTTTAGTTCATTTATTCCTCAAATATTTATTGACTACCTATAGTATACCAGTCAAGGTTCTAGGTACTAGGGATGTAGCAGTGAACAAAACAGACAAGACTCAGCCGTCATAAAGCTTACTTCTCAATAATTATGGAAAAGAAATGGGTTTAGAAATGGTGGTATGTAAGATATTGGGAAGATTTTCAATAAATTATAGCATCTTGTCTTTTAAGTTCTTGTATTATTGAATTCATGTTCTTATTAAACTCTTCTAAAGCACAAAGATGTGATAAATTTTTCCCCATAGTTATGTTCTATCCAGGCCATGTACTTCACCCATCTTTTGCATGCTATCTTCCTTCCCTCCTTCTCTTCCTTCCTTTATTTTACAATAGTAGTCTAAATATTTCTTAATGATTCTTCTTGCTTATATTTAACATATGAAATTCTATGCAATTGATTTTCTAGGTGTGTATGTCAGCTATTCCTCCAGTACTACTGCACCCCCAAGTCTCAGTGGCTATAACCAAAAACATTTTCCTTGCTCATGAGACTGGAGAGTCTAATATTCAGCTAATCTCCATTCACTTCACCTGGGTCTAACTAGGATCAGCAAAACTCCACATTTCAATTGAGATTCTGATCCAATCCACATGTTTCATCATTTTGGAAACAATGGCCACCCGAGGAACAAGTGTTTTTTTCTTACCAAAAAGAACAAAAGTTCAAGAGGCAAGAGCATACATTCTAAAACTCCTGCTTCTTTCAAATTTGACATTATTCCAGTAAATAAAGCAGGCTACATAACCAAGTCCAGAGTCAATAGAACAAAGATGTACTCTGCTACTCTGCTAGAAGATAATGCATGGTTATGTGCAGAGGGAGAGAGTGAAGAATTCAGAATAATTAAATCCCACACTCATCTATTGTGTGGGTAAATTACTTCTTTCATAATTTTATCTGAAATCTGTTCTTCCACTTACAGCTAGTACTTGAAGGTAGACCATATTTCCTTTTTACTGTGTTTGTATCAGGAATACAGACTAAGAATACCACCAGAGTTGTGTAGGCTCCCAGAATGGCTAGGACTCTGCTTGCTCTTCTGAGAGTTTGTTGAATATCTTAAGAGGTCACTAATTAGGAGTGTAGTCAACTCCAGGATATCTTAGATTTGATTTATCTGAATTAATGTAGACTTTAGGAAAATAGACACTCTAAACAAAGTTTTCTGCCTCTACTAAGAACATGGAGTGGCTCTGAAGCAGAATTGCTTCTCAGTCAGAACTGTCTCTCAGTCTAATTTTCTCAAGACTAAAGTTATTATGTGACTTGTTAGGACATTCTTAATTTAACTTATTTTCCATGTATAACTTCTGGGACCTAACCACTGAATAAAGAGTACAGCTGAACAGTGGCCAAAATAGCAGATTAGCTGACACCACAACTCACTGATGCAGACCCACCTATATTACTGCCTACAAACTGGGCCAAAGTTTGCAAAACTTTGGGACTTTAACATGATGTTAAAGACCTGATATGTTGGAGGTGTATGATTGCACCTCCTTCCCAGAATCCATGCTCATAACAAGAGTTAAGAGAAAAATTGAGCAAATGCAAAAATTTCCTGATTAAAAGTTGCCTACTAATCATAACAGATATAAGTACTACCATGGAAAACATCCAAATGGAACATAATCAGCCATTGCAACTTCAAACCTATGTGCTAGCAGAAAAATGTAGTAATAACTACTATTTGCTGCTTGGGGAATAAGGTGTTCCAATCAATCAAATATTTAGAGTCCATATTATCACACATTAGTTGCACATATAACGTTTTTAATGAAGACTTCCAGATACTTAGTTCCTCAGAATTTTTGTGGAAAATGTTAATTTCATTAAAGAAGTGCTTGAATTCCTAATTGAAATCGTGGCTAAATGTATCAATAAGAGTTTTCAGTACTTTTAAATATTTGACAATTTTAAGGAGTTGGTAATTTTCAGGTATGCCTAATTTTCAATCTCCTCCTACTTTCTTATATCTAAACTGTATATACATCAAATGCCTACATTTAATTTCGTCAGACTTCTAAATGTACTCCTCCACATCCGCATCCACTGAATCCTGCTGCATTTATACTCAGCGCTACACAATGTTTGTAAATTTGCTAGTATTTCAGGTTTCAGGTATATCTTCAATTAGAATATAAGCTTCTTGAAGCTGAATCTATGTCTTAATTTCTTTTAAATCCTCCAGAGGGCCTATGATTTTTAAAGCATAAGGTGTTGGGTGTTCAACAATCACTGGTTGGGTGTCTGAAGTGCCATTGTTGTCGAAGTGTATAACCACACGGTACGTCTACCTGGGGTTTCTTTGTGCTCGTCGACATTGATCGTATTGTATTAGAACAAAGGGCTGGCTGGGTAGAGATACTAACGCAGCACGCTGAAGAATCTGAATAAACGTTATTTGACCCGCCGCCCAGGACGTAGAGCCTGGGAACCAAGACTACACCTCCGAGAGCCCGCGAACAGTTTTAAGGACACACGTTTTAAATCCCTCTCCAAAGCCTAGTTACCCTCCAGTTACCCCGAGCTCAGGAGCTGCCGACTCTCAAAGATGTTGACAGGGCAGCTAGGATCTGCGGTCCAAGGGCCCAGTAGCTATGGTAACGATGAGACGCTAGGGCACTCTGGGCAGCCTTCGGACGCAAAATCTTAACCGGAACCTGGGGAGAAGCGCTTTGCGACAGCGGCGACTTGCGGCAGCAGCGTGACTTACGGCCGCCCCGCCCCTCGCACGGCGCCGTTGGTGGGCGGGGCCAGCACAAGAGGCGCGAGCTCTCGGAACCGCGGCGGGCGGCGCGGCAGCATGACGCAGTCGGTGGTCCTGCAGGGTGAGCTGCGCTGGGAGAGGGGCCGGGTCGCGGCAGAGCTGAGCCGCCTGGTTTTCCGCCTCATGTCTCTTCTCTTTCCCTGACCGCAGTTGGCCAGTGCGGAAACCAGATCGGCTGCTGTTTCTGGGACCTGGCGCTGAGGGAGCATGCCGCGGTCAACCGGGTACCGCCGACTCCCCATCCCTCGGAACCCCCTCGCCTGTCACCCAGCCTCTTCCAAAATAAATAAGCAAGAATTACTCGTCTATCTGACTGATATAAGTTGTATGGAATTTTGTCAGTAAAGTATGCGACCTTTAGACACCATTGACTAAAAGAAAGCCAGAGATCTTTAAATTTCCCTAATGACTAAGGATTAATTAGTTACTAATCAAGCTTGTGAAGAGCGGTGAGATCGGTTATGTATTTTGTAAAATAGGCTACATGTGTGGTGACTTTGTATTCTTAATTTAACCAGTTAGCGTTTAAAGTGAAGTCTAGGAACACAGAAAGCTCTCATTTAATGCACCCGTTAAACCGTCCTATGGGAATTCCTTTTTTCTGCTGCTCTAAATCCATAGATTGCAGTATTTACTCTTCTCTAATTTGAAAGAATCGGTCTAAGCATTTTATGATAATTTGCTTTTGATCATATCTACTAGTAGCTGTTAAAGTACCGTAGGATTGTTAAATTTGAAAGGACTTCATTTCGGAAATAGAAAAAAATTAATTAAAAGCTATAAACATGTTCTTTTTTTTCCTTTTTAGAAAGGAATTTATGATGAGGCAATAAGCAGCTTCTTTAGAAATGTGGATACCAGGTAAGATAGGATTAAAGTTTGTTACATAGTGTGTAGATTCATTTCATGTCAACAGATTGAGATAATTTTTCAAAGGACATTTAAAACAATTGAAAATGTAGAGTTGACATAATGTGAAAAAGTTAAGTTTTTCTCATTCTGAGTATAGTCTCATTATTATTTGCGTATCACTAATATTTTCATATTCTGCAGAGCACAACAACAGGTTTCCTTTTAAGGCCATATTAAGAAACAAAAAGAACCTGTAATGTGCCGCCTCTTAACTTGACCTTGAAATAAAGTTTCATTAAAGGAATGCTGAAAATTTCCCTGAGAATAACTTGTTTGAATGAGTAATGACTTTTTTTTTAAAGATTTATTTATGCATACAAGAGCTGGGGTACAGGCCAGAGGTGTGGGGGTGAGAGGATTCACCAGAGACAGAGTGGGGAACAGAACAGCAGACTGATGAAATACACTGCTGAGGGGAGCAGTAGGGGAGATAGAGTTCTTCTGCGCCATGTGGGTTTCTCCCTGGCCGGGGATGGAATTCGTGCTGCCAAGGCTGCGAATTGCTTCATAGTGCTGTGCTTAACCTCTTGCACCACCAAAGAGGCCCTGTAATGACTAACTTTTGAAAAAAAATATATTGTATTTCTATGATTTTTTTTTTATGGTCAGGAATACTTGCTCTTTTAATGCAATGCTAAAAAGGAGAAAAGTAATTGTCATTACTTTCATTTAATAAAGATTGTATTATCACATACCTTTTGGCTGAAAGTAATTTAACATAAGTTCATGCATTCAAAATACTTAATGAAACTAAACTTTTGTGGTTTTGAACCAAAAAATATATGCTTAACATCCAGCTCTAATCTAATTTACTAAAAATTCCAGTTCTGGTTTGTATTATTAGTTGGTCGAGTATTTGAGACTATTGTCCTAGGGAAGTCTAATTAGTCCCCACTCGTTTGGTGAATTTGAACCTTACTCTCGGGCTTGCAAGCTAAGAAACCTTATGGACACCTGAGAATAGGCCCAGTGCTCTCCAGTATAGGCAGATAAACCATTCTCAAAAAGAATGAGGGATTACAAAGCAGAAAGTCAAATGTAGGAACTATAATTCAAAAAAATCAGATGTTTCTTTTCCTTCAAAGGTACATTCTTTTAAGGAAATCAACCTGAAAATTAAGTAATAGAAGGTTGCTTGGTGACCATGGAATCAAACCAAGAAAAGTTAGGTGTATTGCCTTAGTGACCATTTTTCTTTATTTTAATGAGCTATGTCATATAGACTAGATTTCTTGTTTAGAAACTAGAACATCCTCACTACTAAATGTTAAGAGACTCAAATTTGCCTTTGTAATACTTCCTTTTAGGTGCTTCACTTCTAACTAATTCTTTCACCCCTTTCATTCTTATTGTCCTATCCTTTCATTGAATATATCATTGAGACTCAGCCTGAGCTATTTTCTCTTAATAAGGTAACTTTACATAACTGTACTCTTACCTACCTTGTTTGTTTTATAATTTAAGCTAAAAGCATTCTTGTTTCCTTAATATCAAGTTTGGAAAAAGGGGAGAAGAGGATTGCATCTTGTTCTTTCAGCACATGTAGATATGCTGATAGTACATATATTTCTCAAGCTAGTACAAAAAACCTTTTCAAGAACAAGACTACAGCTTTGGGTATTCTTCTTGTATCAACTTGGGGAAATGATCATACCTTTCTTATAGCATAAGAATTTACTTTTAGCAGTGGAGGATAAACCTTTTCTGTAAAGGAGTAGATAATATTTTGTTTTGTGGACCATGAAGTCTTCGTAGCTACTCAAAACTTGTCAAGTACAGAAAATATGTAAAGAAATGGACATGGCAGTGTTCAAATAAAACTTTATCTAGAAAAACAAGAAGTTGTTCAGATTTTTACCTGAGGCCCTCAGTAGCCTCAGGAATCCCTGTAACATCACCTGTGCTCATTTGTACCCTTCTTCAGGGCACAAAAAGGAAAGAAGTTGGCTTCAACTGTATCTGGTCCTTTTTATCAGAAAAGCTTCCCAGTATACCTCCCCCTATATTTCATTACACAAAAATGGGTTGCATGGCCAGCTCTAACTACAAAAAAAGCCAGGGAACTAAGTACCTCACTACATCAGTCTGATAGGAGGTAGGCAAGGGTGTGGGACATTAGGAATACTTTCTTCTTTTTGGTCTTTTGTGTATGCTTCACCCAACCTGTAAGCAGTTTTATTATATAGATGGAAAATAGCTTTATAACCTGATAGCATTATTAGCCATGGGACATCTTAATGGTCTTTTCTCATTTTTTATCTTTCAGAGCTGTTGGTGATGATGGCACCATTTCCAAGGGGAAAATTCGTTCTTTAAAAGCACGAGTAAGATATATTTAGCTTTTTTTCTAAATCTTTTCAAAGGAAACATACACCTGAAACATAATAAAAGTAGTTTTATTGTCTCTAAAGATCTGAATTATATACAAATACAGGTTAATATTTTGTTTGAAAATAATGGGAGATTTATTTGCATCGTTGTTACTATTCCCAATACAAAACATGGATCCAACTACATTACAGTAAATAAATATCATAACCATTTATGTAAGATAATCTGCACAAAAATACTTTAGCCAATAACCCATATTTACACTCAGTCTCTTGCCAGCAACACTTTTCTTTTGTGATTGTTTCTCCACAACAAACTGCTTTATCTAATTGCTGATCTGTAATTGTTAACTGTAACAAAAAAGAAAGGTAGTTTAGAGACTATGGAAGTAACATAGTAAGAATCAAACTGGGAGTACTGGCTGAGCGAATGGAGATCAATAGTGTTGTGGTACCTGGGAACCAACTCTTTGTGGCTGATCTCTGATGTCTGGAAAACAAAATATAAGGCAGAGACCATGTACTTGTAGACTGTCAGCAATATTGATTACCACTAGATATACCGCATTCTAATCCAAATCACAGAGAAAAAGATGCCAACATTTTCTAGACCACTCCCAGTTTGAGCCCTTTCCTACCACCATCAATGAGCAAGGGAGGAGGTAGTGGAAACACTCTTGGGAAAGGATGTTAGCATGTTTCTGTATCCTTTGACTTTTGTCCTGAAAGGTTGTCATTGCTCCAGGAGTGCTTGGTGTTATATAGCTATGATCATTGACATTAAGGCTTCACAAGATAACTTGGTGCTTGGGTTCCTCCACTGTGCCCAATATCTTAGGTAAATAAATATTCTTAGAATTTGTAAGTTTTATATTATAATTGAGGAAAAGTTCAAAGGCCAGAAAGTTTTTGCCAGGTAGCTCTGGAAGAAAATAATAAACATGAAATCCTTGAATAGCTGGTAATTCCAACTTTTGGATGACTAAATGAGGAACCCAGTACATTCCTCCTAATTTTAAAAATTTTCCAAGGGAAAAGCAAATCAAGGAGCTGATGTAATTAAGGGAATGTTGTAAGAGTTATGTATTGTGTCAGGGTTTTAATGTTAAGTGACTAACACAGTGATGATTCTATCAAAACTGACTTCAGTAGGGGCTTGAATATCAGTTAGTTTGTATGCTGCATGTTACCTCCTTTGCCAGATTGCAAGATAATCGAAAAAAGGACTTAGGTATGTTTAATCTTCCACAAATCAAAGAATAAGGCCAATGTAAGCTTCTTTATTTTTGTGCTCTTATGCAACTTGTAGTACTACAATTTTCCCATATAGTGATAGCCCTCTTATGTGGTTGTTTGGGTGTTAAAGTTGGTATTTAAGGTAAAAATTGCATAATATCAGCAATGTCCTTGAAAATCCGTCTAATTACCACTAAACAACCTTATACAGTATATGTAAAGCATATGTATAATTATTGCATATAAAAGAACGCATTTGCAAAACAATTGTATAGCCTTTCTAATATACTGCTGTAATATACTAATATGCTATGTTATTATACAATTAAAAATACATCTTTAATATACCATATAATTTATACTATGTAATGTACTATTTTAATTGCCAACTTTTAGTAACGTATTTAATTCCACAAATATTTGAATTCACAAAACTTAAATGGCCATAAATTGCAATTCTATTATAGTCAGTACTCTATAAATACCAAACTTGACTGTCTCCCTTCTATTAGATGGTAAGGCATAGAATTTGGTGGTTAAGAGTTGAAGATTTTGCAGCTACCTAGCCAGGTTGAATCTCAGCTCTACCACTTAAGCTAGCTGGATGTTGACAGCCAAGTTATTTAAATTTTCTAGGCCTCAGTGTGTAAATAGGAGATGATTATAGTTTCTATTGATAGAGTTGTGCTGATTAAATGGGGTGATAAATTTGAAGCATAACAGAAGCATGTAGTAAGTGCTTAAATGTTACGTATTCACAGAACTAAGAGCATCCTAAACCAAACATTTCTCTGACAGTGGATCAGAGTTAATAGCCTTATTGTATACCCTGAAGTTATTTCAAAATATTTTTTTCAGTTTTGCTTTTTTTTATTTGTTTATTTTGCTTTTTACTCTTATTCTCTGCAGAAAATATGGAAAGCAAAATACAAAGAGGTGGCACAGAGAGCATATAGCATTGCTCACATTTTGATGTATTTCCCCCCATCTTTTCTTTCTATAGTTAATTTTATGTTTCCATTTTCTTTTTAGTAATACAAGTTATCTCCCATGTCATTAATATTTGAGGTAATGAATGATGAGTTAGATTATGAGGTACTTGGTGTAAGAGACCCTTTGACATCTATCCAGTGTCTTGACTGCACGTAATAGTAAGGCTACTCGTTTGAGTTTTATTTGCTTTGTTTTAATTTTTTATTATAATTTGGGGATTACATTTTTACTTCTTCATATGTATACATGTTTCTTGAATTAGGATTCATCATGTGCAGTACGGTTATTCCTAGTGAGTAAATACATTAACGCACCCTTTATTTCTTGGCGTTTTAAGGTTGTTTTCTAGATTTCTGAGGCTTTGTTCTCAAGAAATTTACAATCACACAGACAGATGAATAAAAGCATTGTTAGAAAATCAGTTGAGATTAGTCCGTTCCTTTCTTTCCCACTTGACATTTGAAATATGATAAAAATTTGGAATCTATCTTTTAATTGGATTCTACCTTTAGAGTGAATTTTTTTTCATTTTTTTAAATAAATTTTATTTTTATATTCCCCATACAATTGCAACCCCCTTATTTTGACCCCAATCCCTTCCCTCCTCCCACCACCTATAGAGTGTCTCTGGTTCATAGTTGTTTGTTGATTTTGATTTTCTAGAGTGAAATTTTTTAATTCTTTAAAGTTTCTCCACAAAGAAAGGTTTGGTTAAACTTAAACTTTAAAAAAAAAAAAAAAAAGCAACTTTGAGTTCATAAATTCTTTTCATTCACAGTGATTAACTCCAAAGAAAAATATGCTAATTGAATTTTATTTCTCTTTCTCAGGCTGTCTTGATTGATATGGAGGAAGGGGTAGTAAATGAAATTCTGCAGGGTCCCTTGAGAGATGTATTTGATAACAAGCAACTCATCACTGATATTTCTGGCTCAGGGAATAATTGGTGAGATATGCTAAATGTAAAAACTGAACATCATCTGAAGGAAATGAACAGTCTTTCTCTCATTTTAATAGATCCTGCCAATATGGAAGATGTTAACTACCATACCTAATTGTAGGCCTTTCAGCCCATCATCTTTTCCTTGATAAATTATAGTAGTTCATAATGTTTGGAAGCCTCCTGTGTCTTTTTTTTCTTTTTTAAAGAGAAAGGTGAATCATGAAAAATTGATTCACTAAGTTCTTCTTTGTAAATTGATTCTTGCATAATACTACCTAGTGAAAGTTTCAAGGTTCTTTAAAAACTATTCTCTGAAAGTTTTAAGTGTCTTTATAAACAGTTCTGTGATATATATTATTCAGCTTTATCAAGTTCTTCATTTGGTTATATTTTACAGAATTGATCTAGAGATGCAAACCAGGCCAGTGTTTCAACATTCAAGTGCAGCCCAAGGCTTTGTTTGACCCTTAAATATATGATAATTTCTTCTCCTGAGTATGGAAAGAGCTCCAGCAATGATTAAAATTTTTCATTGAGACTTTTAAAAAAATTAGATATGTCCTTGTGATTTGAAAATCTAATATTCATTATTTTAACTATTTGTACCTAGTCCCTCAGGTTGATACTATATCAGGATATATAATTTTACCAAAGCATGAATTTGAATCTTTTGTTCTGGGAGACTCATTTGGGGGGAATCAGTCACTTAATAAGTGAGCCCATCTGGTCACCAAAGTGGCTTTTCTCTAATTGTTTTATAACTTATTCTATAACTTTTTAGTTATATCTGACTGCATGTTGTGGGGAAATCATAATTTTTAATTCATAATAGTGAAACTTACAACTTTGGGCAGTCAAAATGGCTCACAGCGCCTCAACTATGTGTCCGACTGTGTGCCATATCATGCAGTAATATGATATGACCAACATTTTTCTCATTTTAAACTAAAGCGGATTAGTTTAAAATGTACTGTTAATATCTTTCTAGTTGAGTCTAGTCTTGTTAATATGTAAAATTCACTACAACCACAATTTATATTAACTGTAAGAAATAGGTAACTAAAATCTGATTTTGTTGTAATTATACCTTAAGAGAAAAATTGTTTAGAAAACCATAATTTAATATTCATTAGTAATGAAGCGATCTTATCAGAATGTTTGAGGACTATAAGTATACAGTGTTTGTTAAATTTTCCTCCTATAGTACATTAAGGTGTCATAATATGGTTTGTTGATAAGAAACAAGAAAAGATTTAATATTGTAAAAATAAATTTTCAAGTTTTCCAATAATCTTTATTTATAGATGTAACAAAATCAAAAAATAATAAATGCAAAGAGATTTTAATCTGTTTTCTTATTTTCAGGGCTGTGGGTCACAAGGTTTTTGGCAGTCTTTATCAAGAACAGATTTTAGAGAAACTCAGGAAGTCGGCCGAGCACTGTGATTGTTTACAGTGTTTTTTTATAATACATTCTATGGGAGGAGGTAAAGTTTATACTCATGTGTCTTTAACATTATGGTAGTGTAAGTAGGAATTCATTTTGCAAACACAAGTCTTGCTTTCAAATCTACACATTGTAAAGATAAAACTGTTAAGTGTATATACGTGTTTATGAAATACATATACGTAACAGCTTTTTATCTTAAATTTTTGTCAATTATGTCACAGATTTCCAATCTTTTTTAAATTTCAGTCCTTTTAAGAGTCAAAATCTGATACGAATATATTTTTCTTGTACATTTAGTTTCATTTTCCAAAATTTCCAGCTACATTTCAGTGTTGCGAACTTATTTGGGAATGCTGACTGACTCCTATGAGTTTACTTATGCAGTCCTGTATGCTAACTAGAGCTAAGTCTTTCTGGCATATTCACATATAAGTATCTTTTCTTGAACCATCTTCAAACCTTTTTTCATCTGTAGTAAGAAAATAAAAGTAAAAAAAAATCCTTTTATCATTTCCTTTAAATCACTCTATATGATATTGAATCACCTTGACCTGGAATAACTGATCTGCACGCTTTCTTTCCTCAAGGAAGCCTGTACTTTGCAAGTGAGGCATTTTGCAATGTTCTGTTTTGCATCCCTGTTCCGTGAACTGGAAACAGGTGATGATTTTTTAATTTCTAAACAAAAGTATTTTCCATTTTTAAAGAAAACATTTGCCAATTTTTTTCTCCAAGCTCTGGAATTATATACAGATTATATAACAGGTTATATACAGATTATAGACAATTTATCATATTATGTATATCTGTTATTAAGTATAATAACACTTTAAAGTTAACAATTTCTGTGTTATCAGGACTTTAGAAGACCATCATAATCCCTAAATTCAGAAGCAAATTTTCTGCTAGTATAAGCTTTGAGTAAGTTTTTAAATGAAAACATTTTGATTTATAGTTCATTATAGTATCTTTTTAAAATATATTCAACATCTTGGAAGAATATACTTTGTTCGTAATTAACTGGAAATGGCAAAGATAATTTAAATACTGAAAGTTAAAAAGGCCTCCCTAGTTTGTCTCTTCACGGGTAATCAAGTCTGCAGGGATTTCGGGATTTTTTTAT
Organism: Talpa europaea; assembly: GCF_964194135.1. NCBI lineage: Eukaryota > Metazoa > Chordata > Mammalia > Eulipotyphla > Talpidae > Talpa > Talpa europaea. The sequence goes on from NC_140068.1 coordinate 40,674,948, forward strand.
ATCTATTCTACCAAATATTTTCTATACTTATAAAAATGTGTATATTTTTACATAAATGAAATCCCACAATACATGTTATTTTGTCATTTTTGCTACTCTATATCTTTACAAAATATCTTTCAGTATCAACTCTGTCTCATAAAATTCACTCGTGTGGATTTGTAATAATTTTTTAAAGCTAGTTCTTCATCGATAGATGTTTTATATTTGAAAATTTTATAAATTCAAGGTGATCATCCTTGTTTTTAAACAATTTTAACTCAGTGTTGAAGTTGCTTGATGTCATGAATAGTGTTCTTCATCATTAAAATTGAATATTTGCTATACCAAAGATGTCAAGATAGTTTTTTTTAAGTGCTTAACATCTGTTGTAAACTGAATACCATCTTACTTGAATTTTTCACTTTCTTCTTTTGGCATCATATACATATAACTTAAAGGTGAAAAAGAGTGAATTATAGAAAGTCTTCCAACCTTGTGGTCAGAGACAGAATTGGAATTCAGTGCTTTAAGCCATACTATCTATATTGTCTTCATTTCCTTATCTGAATTTAAAGTAGTTAGTATAAAATCACAGGTATGATTTGAATTCTTGATTATTTCTATAAATAAGACATAAAATTCTAACTTTCTTACAATTATATTTTGAGTCATTTATGCTATTTTCTTTTTGATATTTTAATCCTCAGGAACAGGATCTGGACTTGGAACATTTCTTTTAAAGATGCTTGAGGATGAATTCCCAGAAGTATACAGATTTGTGACTTCAGTTTATCCCTCTGGTGAGGATGATGTCATAACCTCACCTTATAATAGCATCTTGGCAATGAAAGAACTTAATGAGCATGCAGACTGTGTGTTGCCCATTGACAACCAAGTAAGAAATGATATTGTAATTTATGCACATATTTCATATACATTCAATTCTGTATGCTTACTTATTTATCTGAGTCTTTTAATACAGCCTTCTCACTTAAGAGAAAAAAATAAGGTTAAATTTTTTTTTCTGTTCTTTCATTTATGGTAGAATATCAGCCATGTCCACAATTAATAGCTTCTCTCCCAATATTTTTTCCTTGAAAGTCTTTATTTGACATCGTTAGCAAAATTGACCTCATGGTGAATTCTGGGAAGTTGGGTACAAGTGTGAAGCCAAAGAGTGTGGTTACTTCAAGTGCTGGGGTTTTTAAAAGGCAGCAGGAAAAGCCCTTTGATGCAATGAACAACATTGTGGCAAATTTGCTGCTCAACCTAACAAGGTAAGCCTAGTGATGTTCTACCTAAAGGGCAGTTTAATGACATCATACACTTAGATCATATTTTCCTTTTTCCATTAGCATTTTTGCAATAGCATTCTTGTCGTCATTCTAAGGTGTGTAGGAGCTTCTTTTGTTTATTTTGACTTATGATTTTGGACTAATAGTCTAGAATTTTCACTTCTATCACTCCAAAGCAGCATTTCCCCAAGTACATTCCAGGAAATATTAATCAATGTAAATAATCAAAGATTTTGTGGTAGATCCACTTGAAAAACAGTTTGTTAGATAAAAGTACACTTTGTTATAGAATGTGTTAATCTTTTAAACCAGCTAATCTGTACCTCTGTTCCAAATATTTCCTTGATTTTGCTCTGAAAAATTGCTTTTGACATTGTATTCCAAATTATAGATCATATTCAGCAGACGTTTGAGGAATTTAGTATGTTTCATTGAAAAATTAAATATTCATTAACCTATGTGTGTTTAACTCAGTATAAAATCTGTTTTAAGTAAGATATTTTTATGTGTGTAATGAGGAACTGTAATAGTGTTTTGGTTGCTCTTCAAATTAAAGCATCCAAAAATAAGAATTGCTATAGAAGTTGTCTGTTATATTTTGATCATCTTTATACTGGTGTTCATGCTACTAAATTCTACTACTGCTAAGTAAAGCATACATTGTATACTAATGAGCAGTATACACAAAGATTTAAGAAAATACCTTCTACAAAGAATATAATTTTAAAATTATTTTTATTCTGGTCTTCATTTTTTTTTTTTTTAGCTCTGCAAGGTTTGAAGGCTCCCTTAATATGGACCTTAATGAAATCAGCATGAATTTAGTTCCTTTTCCTCAACTTCATTATCTTGTATCAAGCCTAACACCTCTGTATACACTGGCAGATGTTAACATTCCTCCTCGAAGGTAAGATGTAGTAACTTTATTCCAATTTCTTGAGAACTTGAATTACTTTTAAAAGTTCTTTATATTATTTCCTTTGAGAGAAGTGTATAAGATACATTTACAGCCTGTTTTCTATTAATGCTGCTTTTAAAAGTCATTGTTTTTAGGAATGTTAGTATTAAACTCTGAAATTAAATCTAGTAACTAAATTTTTAGACTTAAATAATTAATAAAGATATACTTTTTAATGGAAAGATTTTTAAGTCTGAAAAACTGACTTGAATTCTCTGTGGTTTGTTTCACTATACAATGAGAGAATACCTACTTTATACTCTATATAATCTTGCTGGGTACTTTAAGTAAGAGTTTGCTTTAGGGCCTCTCCTGGTGGCGCAGTGGTTGAGTGCTGGACTGCAAGGCTGCCCGCAGCTTCTGCAGCGCCGGTTCGTTCCTTGGCCGCCAGCGAGGGTCCCACAAAAAAATAAAATAAAATAAAATAAAAGAGTTTGCTTTAAAACTCTTATCACAATAGGTAGCATATTGTGATTTCTGTAGCTCTTCCCCACAGTGTACAGATGTGAGATTTAAGAATCCTATTAGGGACCAAGGAGACTGTATTATTAGATATAAACCTTGTCAGTCACCTTTATCTTCCTTCCTGCAATGGAAGGATTAAAGAATGATGTTAAAAGACTTCACTCAATTAAAAGACTCCCTTTTCAGGAATACTGCCACAGTTTTATCTTTTTTTTTTTTTTTAAAGGATTTTTTTTTTTTAATAGAGGCATGTTTATTTATTTGTTTGTTTGTTTGTTTTGTTTATACAAGCACTGGGTACAGTCAGAAGCTCAGGAGGGTGAGAGAATTCACCAGAGCAGGGAGCAGAGCAGGCAGAAGGACCGAAGTACACTGCTGAGGGGAGCAGTGGGCGGCAGGAGAGGTCTGCGCGCCATGTGGGACCCTCCTCCGGTGGCCGGGGAGCAGCCGGGGATCGAACCGGCGCCGCAGAGGCCGCGGGCAGCTTCGCAACCCAGCGCTCAACCGCTGCGCCACTGGGGAGGCCCCACAGTTTTATCTTTTAGAGGAGAGCCTAACATTGTCTTTGGTAGTTTTTTTAAATTTTTTTTTTTTTTTTTTTTTGTGGGACCCTCTCCGGTGGCCGGGGATCAAACTGGCGCTGCAGAGGCTGTGGGCAGCCTCGCAGCCCAGTGCTCAACCGCTGTGCCACCAGGGGAGGCCCTTTTTTAATTATTTTTAACTTTCATAGTATGTCTTAGAGAAACAGAGTAATCATCTTAATATGCAGTTTTAGTTGTGTTAATTCTGATATTATGAAGTAGGTAAGCATAGCAAACTAAGCAATAATTAGTTAAGTTTTAGAAACCAGTACTATATAGAGCTCACTAATAATACTCTGGTTGATATTTTGTAGCTATTTGAAATCAACTTACTGCAGAAGTTTTTTACTTTAAAAAACAAAAATAGGTATTATATATTTCACTCCTCATATTTTATCAAGCTTATCTGAGAAAATGAAAGCTGAGATTAGAAGATATTTATGTGATTTATTTATCTATAGATAACTATCTTTTCATTTAATACTTATACTATAGAATAAAAATGCATTGTTTTTCTTGTATAAACAGTGACTCTTCCATTGTTCTAGGTTAGATCAGATGTTCACAGATGCCTTTAGTAAAGATTATCAACTCATTCAGGCTGACCCCAAACATAATCTCTATCTGGCCTGTGCCCTCATGGTTCGAGGAAATGTACAGATTTCAGATCTTCGCAGAAATATTGAAAGGTTTGATTTTATAATTTTCAAGATAACTTATTATGTGTACCACTTGGGACAGTGTAGCATAGTAGTTAAGACTGCCTCTCTTCAAATTCTAGCATTGCCACTTAATGATTGTCACCTTGAACATGCTACATTACCTCTGAGAGTCTTATTTTACTCAAATGTAAAAGAATAATAATAATAGTAGTACAAAGTTGTTATTCATGAGTATTAAGGGATATGTGAGATGTTTTATTTTAACTATTACTGTTTTTATTGTTGCCACCATTATTCCCACTGCTGAGTTTAATTTTACTATTTATTGACAGTCTGTTTTTTAGAAAAACTGCTCTACTGAATTGTAAAGAAAAGAAAAGAATGTTTCATTTTTTTCTCATCCCCAGATTTCTGAATGTTTCTAGCTTTTTGAATCACCATCACAGCCAATCTGCTCCTACTAAATGTTATAGTTCACTGTCAAACTATGCCCTAATACTGCGAATAGTAAAAAAAAGATATTTTACATTATAAAATAAGCAATTAGAATGATACCATCAGTAAGGTCCTCATTTAATTAATGTGGGTTACCATAATATGGGAGACATATTTAGTACCTTGACTTTTTGAGGTTTTGTATTTCAGATTAAAACCTTCTCTACAGTTTGTCTCCTGGAATCAAGAAGGCTGGAAGACTAGCCTGTGTTCAATTCCTCCTGTGGGCCACTCTCATTCACTTTTAGCTTTAGCAAATAACACGTGTGTGAAGCCTACCTTCATGGAACTGAGAGAGAGATTCATGAAGCTTTACAAGAAAAAGGTGATTGTCAGTACCAGGCTGACTATTTGTTTATTTTGCTATTGAAGATGTATTCTCAAGAATTATAGTTAGGCCTCCCTGGTGGTGCAGGGGTTAAAGTGTCAATGCTATCAAGCTATTACCAGCCACTGTGACATGAGTTTGATCCTCAGGCTGGGAGCTAACCCATATGGCTCAATAGACTTCTCCTGTCTCGCCTGCTGCTCCCCTCAGCAGTGTATTTCAGTCAGTCTGCCTGCTCTATTCCCCATTCTGTCTCTGGTGTATCCTCTCACACACACCCCCACCCCCACCCCTCACCTCTGGCCTAGACTCCAGTTCTTGTATGCATAAATAAATAAATATTTTTTAAAAAAAGTTATTTTACACTGTTAAATAACAGGGATAATCTTGTCTGCTATATTCAATGTACTGATTATAACATGAGAAGCTTAGTTAGATATTGAGGTGATGGTGCACAGATGCATTGGAGAAGGAAACTCTGTGGGGACTACACTTGAGGGGGTTGGGGGAAGCAAATATTGTTTAAAAATGAACAGTGGTGTAAAAAAATTTTTAAAATAATTATTAAAAGAAAATTAAAAAAATAAGAAGTCTCATGAGTTTATAATTTTAGACAAAATATTCACTGTGACAAAGAATGATCATCTTAAGAATATCTACATTGGAATAATTACATATTAAATTTTCTGAAATGGTAAATGTCCTTTTTTTTTTAATAGGCTCACCTTCATCACTATCTACAAGTTGAAGGAATGGAGGAAAGCTGTTTTACAGAAGCTGTGTCATCTTTATCCGCTCTCATACAGGAATACAACCAATTGGATGCCACCAAAAGCATGCCTGTGCAAGGTTTACCTAGACTAAGCATAGCTGTGTGAAAAGAAAAAATATATATAATATAGATATTTATTTTTCTTAGTTTTCCATTTTTGGTCACCTTTTTGATTAGCATATTTGTGATTTAGAAAACTCAGTTTGTATTTTTCATATTATCAGAAAGTATTTTTGTCTCAAAGAGTATTTTCTACTCAATCACAATTTGTCCATGATATCAGTATGTGAAATTGGTGAATTAATAATACCTCAGTTTCAAACATTTCTCTCCAGAAAGTCACCTTTTCTGAAATAAAGAGAACAGAGTTCTTCAGCATTTTATTTATAGTATATTTTAGCATTTACACAATAATAATCGTCTTCAATAAAAAGCTTGCACAGATATATTTTTATATTTATTTATAATTTATGTTTTCATATTCTGTTTAAATTCTGCTGACTCTTTAAATACTGGGAGTAGAAGGACCAATATAAATATTTCCATGTACTTCCACTAACTTCAGGGATAGGCATTATTACAACTTGTTAAGGAAGTTTAGTTTCATCTTTGGGTGATGATTTATTTACACTCAAATCACAATTTACATGTATTTTAACATGTATTAATTTATTTTTAAATATAACGCTTTTTAATCAAACCAGTTGATTTTATAATAAATTTTCATATTTTAAGCAAAGCTACTTGTTATCGTTATTTTGCTTGTAACCATTTATATAACTGGACAGTACATTACTAACTAAGCTTGCTATATTCTTCCAAACTTTGCAATAAAAGGCTAGAAAAACCAAGTGAAGGTGTTCCAGATACTATAATCTCCAGTTTTAGTCTTTAACACTATTAATCTTTCATTACAATGTATATTTCAAATTTATAGGGTGAGTAATCATTTAAGGAAGTAATTTTTAGGGACAATTTATTTTCAAACCAAAATAATCTGTTACGTGCTTTCTTTACCATTATATTTTTAAGTTTTTTTTCTTTCTCAAAGTAAGGGCACTGCTCTTGGTTTTTTATATCTTGGAAGTTTAATTTTTTGTAATATTGGTATAAAAAAATTTAGATTATAGTTGTTATCAGTGGCCAGAGAGGTCTCATTTTCTCCTTCCAGAAGAAATCTTAAATTGATATTCAGGATAGGGCAATGGAAATTATAAGTATATTTACAGTTTATTCTTATTCCCATTCAGGAATTAATCCAGTAGGATGCTCACCCTATATTTGATTATCATCTGATAGGAGCCTATGCTACATTGTCAAAATGCAGATAGTTTTAAAAATTTTAATGTGCTTTTAATACATTTTCAACAAGCTGTTCCAGATTATTTCATAGAATAAAATGTTTTCTCATAAATTTTGTAATTTTTCCATATTATAAGGAATGCATAGGTGGAATCAAGTATCTATTTCAGAATTATAAGATATTTTTAAAGTAAGTTCAATTTTAAGGTTTTCAAATTTTTCGTATTTTAAACAGAACCTTTTTTTAAAGCTTCCAATGCCTTATATATAGTCATCTAAGAATAGCTAGACATTAATACTTTTTTTAAGCCAAAAAGGTAAATTTGCCATTACTTTATAACCATTCTAATTTTTAGATGTAATGACTTTATTGACTAATCTTAACTTTCCCCAGACACTTGGTTTATAGAATCTGGAGCTCAGAAAATAAATCTCCTGGATCTCTGCAGTTTCTCTGGCATACACAAGATGTAATCCACAGCATCTTCCATTTAAATGACCCTTCATTTGGGCAATCAAATTGAATGGTTATCATTCTAGACTTATTAGGAACACAACATCTGTTATCCAGACATATTCCACAAAAAGTAGGTTTGTAACTCTGAGTACTTGAACATCCAGAAAAGACAAATTTTTCAGCTTTGAAGAGTTGGAAAGTAGGTTGACATGTTTTTCCTTTGGGGATCTGAAAAGATATATAATATAAAAAAGCCATTCTTTAAACTTGATTATAAGTCTTAAAAAAAAAAGCCATACTATGTAGACTATAACGCAAACACAGCTATTATTTCTAAAGCATTAATAGTTGCTACTTAGTGACTTCCAGGCACTCTGTTTTCTGCTTTTAAAAACCCATCTCACTAGAGGTGTGCCCACCCTATTCTTGCTCCAACATTTTAAAGGAACCATTCATCAATATTTTTGCTGTTTACCCTTTGCTCAGTTCCATAATCAAAATGTCTCTGCTTTTGTTTAATGTCAAGGGCCAGGTCTTACTAAATGTTTACCTAAGACTTAGCAAATTCCTTAACACAGCTCAGGTAGTTTTGAGTGGATGGATAAATAAAAAAAAAATCTTAATCCCTTTAAAATTGTCAGCTTTCTAAAATGATCAGAAAATATCTTGGAGATGCAAAGGATTTTGTAGCATTTCTGAAAATCACTCAAGACAGTTTTGTCTTGCCTAATTCTAGAAGCAGGAACAGCTCTATACCAAGCAATCAGAGTATTTTATCAGTCCTTTTGCAAGTATACTATATAAACACAGCATCTTGGAATTGGTGTAGTTCCCTGTCCAAGTTGATGCTGTATGTAAGATCAAAACTTCTCTGATATATGTTTTTTGTGACCATGACAACCAAAACCTTTTATCCATTGCTTTGATTCCACTACATAAATTATTTTTTTTAAAAAGTTAAAATCTGAGAAGAATCTACTTTTAAAAATAAATATACATGGGGGAAAAGCGGGGGGTGGGCAGTGGGTACTACAAGTCAGGCTAATCAAGACTCATGCTATTAAGAATATATAGAATCAACAGATTATCAGTACCTCTCTTGGTAAAAATTTCCCCATGAAATGCAGATAGATTAATACCTGTTTTCCTCTGAGATAGTTTAATAGTTATAATGAGGTGATTTTATAAGAACCAAACCTTCAAAATACATATACACATACACACACTCTTCAGAAGTCTCTTCATATTGAATTATAATGAAGTTAAATCTAATCAAACGTTACCTTTACTGTCTTTGATATATTACTGTCACAAGGTTGAATATAACACAGTCTTTTCTCTTTTCTCATTTTACAGTTGCTATTTTCATTGGTTACCCTATTAGATATTCCCATGCCACATGTTCTGGAGCAAGGAGTCCACTTTGTTGCTTGCACAAGACATTTTCTTTTCCAAACAAGTGGGAGATTCCTATAAGCTAAAATAAAGGAGGAAAGTACATATGTTTATATACTTATGTAGATAGGATTTTTAATCCTTTTAAGTTAATAGCTAATAGAGCTAAACCTTTATATTCTGTAACTCAGAAAAGCTTGTGGTCTAATTCATTCTCTTTTTCCTACTTGCCAAGTTATCTTTCAATCAAATGTTGAAGTACAATTTCGTATGAATCAAAATACTTTATCTTTGAAAAACTGTAGATGGAGTTGCCTTTTTTCTGCTTATACCAGTATCTTAGTACTAAATTTAAACTTATGTTCTGATGGATATCTGCCTTTTCTCTCTTTCTTACCTCATGCTTATTATTTCCAACAGACATTGAAGTGGACATTAGTAGGATTAGGGAATTCAAGATATTAATCAGAACAATGTGATCTAAGTGTAAAATTTCATAATATGTTAAATATATAAAATATGGAAGTTATATTTGAGAATTAGACTATCAATGAGACCAGGCATTCTTCCTAAACTTGCTTTAATCAAGTCATTTAAGAAATTCTCTATATTATACTGAACGAAACTAAACAGTCATATACTATGCCATGACAAATGCGTAATTTATTTTATTCATTCAGTTTAATTGTTATAATTCCCTGTGGTATCAGACCTGTAGTATCCTCTTCTTTGGCTAGCTATTTCATATCACTCATACACATGACATGGATGGATGGATGAATCACTCTATGAATGGAAGGGTGAAGAGGGATAGATGGAGCCCCTCCAGTGCCTACTATTTAAAAGGAATAGGAGGAAAAGGGGATGGGTAATGCTACTATAAGGAGAACATAATAATCATCCCATAGCCTTGTAAAGCCATTGGGAGCTTTTAGTTCTGTTCAAGAATGAATCAGGCCCTGGTTCATTTTAAGCAAACTACCTATTGGTTTATTTTCTAAAGGCATTTCTTTAAAGTTAACCAGCATACCAAAATGAATGTTTGGGGAATTAGGTTGTGATTTGAACCCGCAGTTGAACATAACAAAATTCTGTCTACCTTACTTCAAAATACAACTTAAGGGCCTCCTGGTGGCGCAAGGGGTTAAGCACCACACTATGAAGCAATCCACAGCCTCTGCAACATGAATTTGATCCCCGGTTGGCCAGGGAGCAACCCACATGGCGCAGCTGATCTCTACTGACTCACCCGCTGCTCCCCTCAGCAGTGTATTTCAGTCAATCTGCCTGTTCTGTTCCCCACTTTATCTCAGGTGAACCCTCTCACTCCACCACACTCAGACCTCTGGCCTGTACTCCAGCTCTTATAGGCACAAAAAAATAAATCTTAAAAAAAACCCATTTAAAACTAAAAGACCCCCCCCAAAAAAAAAAAAGATCCTTCTTGGTAAGAAATATCAGTTATCTTGAACTATGTGCTATCTTTGGATAAAATACTTTGTTATGTCTTCACTTTTATCACAGGAGGATTTTGTAATTGCACATAGAACTGAGAAGAGGAAGCAGAAACATGAAGATACCTGGAAGGTAGACAACAGTTTAAAGACCTCAATGCAGGAAGCAGATTAAAAGCCTGGCTGGCATCTGCAATAAATAAAGGTAAGTTAGATTATTGCATTACAAATTACTTCACAAAGCCAAGAGCTGCAGTTCAGAAATTTGTTTAACATTCATTAAAAAGCAAGAAAACTAGAACAGCTTTTAAATAATGTAAAAATTTAGTGTTTGCTGAGCATTGAGAAAAGCATGGGCCATATGTCATTGCATGCTTCATACTGACAGAGCAAAAACTATTTTCCAACCACAGGTTTCTGGAGTTAACTAAGTTTATAAATTACTGTCATAAATATTAAGTGTATGTTTGTCACTGTGCTTAATTTTGAAAGCCAAACTCATGTTTGGGCCTGTAGTATAGTTTCATAGTTAAGCAAAGAAGACACATTAGAGTGAACATATACCTCCTCTGAAACCTATCTAGGCCTGTAACTCAAAGCACTTTGAGAGATTTTCTCATCTTTTGTAGCCAAGCACTAACCACTAAGAATGTTTATCTGACACCTCTTCCTACCAGGTTCCAAGTGAATCCACTAAAACTGCTCTAACTCCACTGATGAAACCAAACTGAACTTGATCCAAAGGCCTTTAGTTGTTGAAAATTATTCATTTAAAATAATCTCTCACTAGGAAGGTTCCTGCATGGGTCTAAGAGTCACTCAGGTCCAATGCAGAAAACCATCACTCGTAATGTCAAGCTTTTAGCTGAATAGCTATGTGTGATAAATGCCAACTGCTCCTGTATGTTTTGAAAAAATAACTATTGGGTATAATTTCAGAAGTTTTAGGACATTATTCAATTCACACTATTAGTTAAATAACTGTATGGTAAATGCAAATTATCTATAACCTATTACATTTTTTTCAAATTCACTAGCATAATTCAGAGTCCCTGAGGATATTTCTAACTCATAGTTAGTTTTTTAAATATCTAAAACTCATTTCTCTGATAAAACATACTTACATATGTGCTAAATACCCACATAATGTAAGTGAACTTATAATAGCATATATTAACATTCAATAATCTATGGCACCTTTTATTCACTAAACTCTAACTTTCAAGAAAAAGTCATTTTTGATTTCTGGATGAAAATGTAGAGAGCTTACTAAGAGCAATATTGCCCCCTTTGAGTCCTTTTTTCTATGCTTTATTTCCTGATGTCTTTGCAAGTCCTGTTTCTAAGCATTTAAAGAGTTGGAAACTTCAAATTAATGTCCCTAGCATTTAAACAAATTGCTAAATTTGAGCAGAGCAGAATAGGAGATGCATGAATAAATTGATGCTAATTATAGGTGGCCAGGTGCTCAAGATTAGTAGCAAAGAATTTCATTTCATATGTCTGACTACACCTGGCTAGCCTACTTAAAATGCCTGTGAGTATGTATTTGTGTTTATTTGGACAGAGCTTGGTGATTGTTAAGCTTCAAAGTGAATGAAAGGATTACTTTGTATGCATAGTTTTCTATTTTTGAATAATATTTGAAAATTCAAAACATGTCTTCACATATTTTTGATTAGTAAGAAATATTGCCTTTAGAGTTTTCAGAACAGGATGGTTCAGATTTCTTGCCCAAAATTGACATTACAAATAAAAGTTTTTCCAGGGAAATGTGAACAGTATATAATCAGTTTCCCTGAGAAGAGGTTCAGTGGGAGAAAGCAGGGGCAGTTAAAATTTTAAGGGTTTTCCTTTGCATAGCTTTCAAAAACTAGAATAATTTACCTGAATAGTCTAAAATTAATAAAGTTCCCTATTCAGATACTTAGAATATACCCACCAGAGGCAAACTCCAACTACATTTCATATTGGCCACCAATCAGTAAGTACCTAGTGCCAATGTTGTATAAAGGAACATGAAAGAAAAACCATGAAAAATCATACATAAAAAATGGTTCTACTTAATGAGCACCTGGCCTTGTTTTGTAGCTTGTTGAGAGCTGCTGTTGTGATTTTCCCAGGCCACAGTTTGATTGATCAGATTTCTTTCCACCTTTGGCCCCAGAACAGTGACTGTCAGCAAGCTTTGTTAGGAACAGAGGAGTGCATCCAATGTCCCCACTCACACAGAGGCAACGGAACAGGGGATTGGGCTGAAATACTTCGCCATTATGATAATATACTTTGTTGAACTCACATCCCACAGCTACAAGATCTGAAGAGAGAAGAGCACAAAATTTCCAAAAAGTTATAATTAGAACAACCTAGACCAATGATAAGCCTTGGAGGAAATAGCTATCTTCTTTATGAAGTATAATTCTCAATTTCTTGACCCTATCTGGATCTCCTTTTAGAACTCTGTAAATAAGTGGAAATGAGACATTTGGGTTTATCAGACCTAAATGGTCTCTTCCAGAATTAAAATCAAGTAATTTTGTAGTAAAGGTAATAATCACCGTGAGGATATCAATGAGATCATGACTGTAAATCTAACGGATGGCTTGGTAAGACTGAGATAACAGTAGCCTAGGATATATTCTTAGAAAGTCAGGATACTTGAATGACTAAAGAAATCATTATTTATTTAACTACAGTCCTGTTAGGTAACTGATTATTTGTTGTTGTTGTTAAGTGAATTGAGGAAACTTTCACTTCCTCTGAGGAGTTTTCTTGATCTTTGGATCAGCAGTTGTCAGCATATGGTCCATAGATACCTTGGCAGTAACTGAGGTCCTTTCAGAGAATCTTCAAGGTCAAAGCATTAGTGACTAAAATTGTTACTGGTCCCTTAGCATGAATCAGTTGTCTAGGTTAGTCATTATACATTTTTTAAAGCTAGCTTTTTTAAGAATGTCCTTCATGAAGCAGTAAAATTATTAGTTTTTATTAAATCTTAAAATCTTGCACTTTGGGCTCTTTGAGCAGCACCATGATGGTCAGCAAAAGTAAGGCCCTCATGAAAACTGGACAATAAAAAGCTAAGAAGGTAGATCCATCTTCTAAGATTGATATGATGTGAAAGCACCAGCACTGTTAAATATAATAAATATTGGGAAAATACTAGTCATGAGAACTCATGAAACCAAAATCACATCTGTGGCCCCAAGGGTCATATTTTTGAAGTGAGCCCTACTGATCTGCAGAAGAATGTACATGCATTTAGAAAATTCAAGCTAATTACTGAGGATGTTCAGGGTAAAAACTGCCCCACCAACTTTCATGGCATGGCTCTTACCCATGACAAAATGTGCCCATGGTCAAAAAATGACAGGCTATGACTGAAATTCATGTGATGTCAAGACCACCAGTTAGTTGCTTCATCTATTCTACTTTGGCTTTACTAAAAAAATGCAGCAATCAGACTTGGAAGACCTCTAATGCTCAGCACCAAAAGGCCTGCCAAATCCAGAAGATAATGGAAATCATGACCTGAGAGGAGCAGAAGAATGATTTGAGAGAGGTGGTCAATAAATGAATTTTAGACTGCTTTGGGAAATATGTAGAAAAGTCTTGCCAATCTGTTTATCTGCTCCATTACATCTTTCTTTGAAAAGAAAAATACTAAAGAAGTCCAAGTTGAAATTGGGAAAATGCATGGAGCGTCATGATGAAGGTGACAGTTCTGGAAAAGCTACTGGGAATGAGATATGTGTTAAAGTTGGACAAGCTGTTAGATATGAGTCAACAGTCCAAAAATCTGTTTAAAATTCAAATTTTTAATGGTGACAAATAAAAAGTCTTTATGATTTAAACAAATGAAATCATCAAATACATGTCTCTTTAATATTCTGTGTGACAAAATATGGAGGTATACAGAGAGCATTCCTCTACATATTGTACCAAAGTACAATAGTTTGCTGAAGGGAAGCACCTATGCTATTGTTACACTTGTCCCATCATACAAGGCACTTTTTTAGTGGAAATTTTACTTGAAGAAATGACTGACAAATAAACCATGGTTATTCAGATATGGGTATTTATCAGTCATTGTGTTACCAATCAACAAAGTGAGCCTGTCACTTCGAGGAAAACAACTGACAATATTTATTTCCCATGATAGAATTCAAGCTTTCAAGCAAACATCAGAATTTTGGAAAACTTCTGTCTGCCACTGAGATCTTTACAACGACCCAATACGCAGACTTTTCTTATGAGATTGGTATTCATGTAACTTTAAATTGTACAAATAAAAATCAACAATTGGAACATCTCTGTAACTCATTTTTCCAAACTGACATTTTCCAAAGAAGAAGATAGGAGAGTCTACTTATCTTTGGTGAAGTTAGACATTAGCTTAACAGAATGAAATAATAATTATACTCTTCTCACTAAATTTTTCTTTTTATGAAAATAAGGTATTTTCATAAAAAAATATTGCTCCTTATTAATTGCAATGGGTTTCTTTAAAGAATTAGTAAATATTTTCAAATTTCTAATCTGGTAAATGCTAGTAGAGGTTACTCATGTAACTAAAGCTCTTTAGGTCCTCATTAATTTCTAAGGCTAAAGGGGTCTTCAGACCAAAGAGTTTAAGAACCTTTGTTTTAGATCATGGATCAATAAATTTTCAGTGAAAAGGTTAAATGGTGGCTGTCTTAACTTTTACAGACCATTTGGTCATTGTTGTAGCTACTGGACTCTGCTATTGTGCAGCAGCCACAGACTGTCTGGAACTAATGGGTGTGTCTGTTTTCCAGTAAAAGTGATTTGAAAAAACAGAGTATGAGCTGGATTGGATCCCTGGGCCATAGTTTGTAACCCCTGTTATAGATCACACCCCCTCCATCCTTGCCTCCTCATAGCTGTGCTTTGTTAAAATACTTACTACATTGTATGTAAAATTGTGAAAGAGCTGCCTAGCATAATAAACTTTGACTCAGTAAGGGTGGGGACTATATCTTTATTCTCTGTTGTGTCCTCAGCTACTCACCATAGTACCTGGTTCGATAGTGGATGTTTGTTCACTCAGTGTTTTTTTTTAGGTTAATGAAATAATTTCAGGAGTGGGGTATCCTGTACACAAGAGTCCAATAAGTTGTGTTTTCCCTGATGAATTTTTATAAATAATAGCTAACATTTTCAAGAGTCTATCACATGTCATATGTCATATGAGGTGTTTTGAGTTTTGTGTCATGATTACACTTGATTTTCCTAACAACTTTTTAAGATAGGAAGTATATATGATGTAACTGAGCTCAGAAAGGTTAAACAACTTCATCAAAGCCATTCTTGATAGTGCTGACATGGAGTTCAGCCTATAAGACTTGAACAGCTTCTATTTCCATGCCCACAACCAAACGTAATAGTTTACCTTCCCAGTAAGATTTTTTTTTTTTTTTTTTTTTAAGATTTACTTATTTGGGCCTCCCTGGTGGCGCAGTTGTTGAGCACTGGGTTGCGAAGCTGCCCCCAGCCTCTGCAGCACCGGTTCGATCCCTGGCTGCCGGCGAGGGTCCCACATGGCGCGCAGACCTCTCCTGCCACCTGCTGCTCCCCTCAGCAGTGTACTTCGTCATTCTGCCTGTTCTGCTCCCCACTCTGGCTCTGGTGAGTTCTCTCACCCTTGCTTCTGACTGTATCCAGTGCTTGTATGGATAAATAAATAAATCTTTAAAAAAAAAAAGCTATTAAAAAAAGATTTACTTATTTATGCATACAAGAGCTGGCATACAGGCCAGAGATGTGAGGGGTGAGAGGATTCACCAGAGACAGAGTGGGGAACAGAACAGGCAGACTGAAATACACTGCTGAGGGGAGCAGCGGGTGAGTCGGGAGAGGTCTGCTGCTCCTTGGCCACCTGGGGATCGAACTCGTGCTGCCAAGGCTGTGGATTGCTTCATAGTGCGGTGCTTAACCCCTTGCGCCACCAGGGAGGCCCCCCTGCCCCACCTAGAATTTTATGGAGAGTCCAAACTGTCCTGCTGATACAAGTATTTACCTTCCTTCAGAAATTTTATTTTATCCCAAATAACTTGGTCCCCAGAATTATCATCAGGATGTTATATGATCAGACTGAGATGAAAGCATTATACCTGAATACTACTTACATAGCCTTACATTTTAAGCAAGATTTTTTTTTTTTTAGTTACAGAGAGATCTGAATTCTGTGACTTTAGTTAGTATTAACAAAGTTGTCATTTCAAGGCATTTTAAGAAATCAGTACATTTATATAATTTCACCTATTTTTATCCTTAAAAGTAAATACCTGAAAAGAACTGATAGATTACTTCAATGCAATAAAAGTAACAGGTTTCTGAGTGTGTGTAAACATCTGCTAATTTCGCATGATATCTAATATGATGGAGCCACTCCCACTGATGTGTGAAAACTAAACTCCCCTCATGTTTAGCCAAACTAGACTGATTATTCCAAATTAACAATTGGGGTGGGCAGGAGGTGGGGGGGATGGAGGAGCAATCCCTGTCTAAACTCAGCCTTTTCCAGCAGATCCAGATGAAGACACTTACATGCACACACTCCTGTCTCGTACCGAGGCTGGTCTGCTGAGTAGTCACAATACAGCCCTTTGTGTGGATCGCAGAGGTCAGCTTCATTGCAGATATCCCCTGATTGCTTGGCACAGCTTTTGCAGCACCCACAGCCATCCCTCACCATGCTCACCCCAGGAGGGCAACTGGGCTTCCGACGAGGGCATTGACAGGGCCAGTGACAAAACTGTTTACGATGATGTACTTCTGACACTTCGAGCCTTCCTCCAGGTGCCGTGTCTAACAGCCCAGTGCCCTGTGCCCTGCAGCAGAACTTCATGTGATAATAAAGGTCATGTTAGAAATGGTTCCTCCAACATAAATTCAGGGTTTATATAGGTATAGAAGATCCCCACAAATTGAAAGAATATATTGTGGTGGTCATAGCAATAACAACAATGTCTGTCTACATTTGACATGATCAGTCTCCTTAAACTTTCCTTTGCTCAGTCTTCCAAGACATCCCTCCTTAGTCCTCCATTCTCACTGACTGTTCCTTCTCAGTTTCCTTGACTGGTTTCTTCTCAAGCTTTTTATCTCTGGAGTATCTCATATTTTCAGTATACCTCATATCTCCCACCCAAATCTCTCTTCTGAACCCAGACTCAAACTCCTATTTAACTGATCTCCACTTAGGTATTTCATAGCAACTGTAGTATGAACAAAAGCAAACTCCCAATTTTCCCCTCCACTCCTGCTCTTCTATGTGAGCAAATGCTGTTTTTATTTTTCCAAAATGCCTTAGGGGTCAGGTCATCATTGACTCTTCCCTTGCATTTTATAGCTAATCCTATCAGTAAGTTCTGTTGCTTATAGCTTTAAAATACACCTAGTCTGATAATGTCTTAATACCCCCACTGCTACCACAGTGATTTGAGCCATCATTTTTTACCTAGATGATTATAATAATATATTTGTTTCCCTTTGCCCTCTATATTCTCCATTCAGCACCCAGAGTGGACTTTAAAAAAAAATAATAATAAAGCAAAAATAAGTGGAATTACATTAAGCTAAAAAGCTGCACATTGAAGGGAAAAAAGTGAAAAGTCAATATGGAATGGGAGAAAATATTTATAAGCCATGTATATACCAAGAGGTCAACTTCCAAACTAAACCAGGAATTTATACAACTGAATGACCAAAAATCAGGCCAAGAACTTGAATAAACATTTCTCCAGAGAAGACAGCCACGTGAAAAATGTGCTCAACACCACTAAGTATCAGGGAAATGCAAATCAAAACCATAGTGAGATAGCATCTCATACCTGTTAAAATGATTTAAGGAAAAAGCAAAGACAACAAGTGTTGGTAAAGGAAGAAAAGAGAACCCTGGTACACTCTGGATGGGAATGTAAATTGATCAGCCACTATGGAAAACAGTTGCTCAAAAAATTAAAAATAAAACTATCATATGATCCAGCAATTTCACTTCTGGTTATTTATCCAAAGGAATTGAAATCAGGATCCCAAAGAAAGACCTGCATTCCCATGTTCACTGCAGCATTATTAGCAATAGCCAAGATACTGAAATACCCTAAATACCTATCAATGGATAATTTTTTTAAATATGTCATGCATATGTGCCATATTTAATAAGGCAATATTATTCAGTCTTTCTAAAAGGAAATCCTGCCATTTGCAGCACAGAAAAATAAATTCTGTGTGATCTCACCTGTGGAATCACTAAAATAGTCAAACTCATAGAGGCAGAAAGAAGAATGGTGGTTGCTAGGGCCTGAGGAGGGTTACTAGGAGTGATGGGAAAGAGGAGATGATGATCAAAGGGTATTATACTGTGATAAGACATAATATTTTGGTCATTCAGTAATGGGCCACAATTCCCTGATTCATTCAGATGACCAAGATATATATTCATCATACATATTTGGTCTTCATTCACCGTTCCTGGCTCACAGCTCTCCTTGGAATGACCTAATTCCATCTTTCCCACCCATCCTTACACTGCAGATTCTCTAAAGTTTGGAATTAGGCAATTAAGAATCATCTAGGTAATCTTCCTGACCACCCATAACCTCTCAGTGACTAAACTTATTGTTCTCATATCCATAGAACTAGTCACTCTTTCCCATTTGCACTGCTACTAAGTACTGATCTTCCTCAAGAATGGCTTTTGAACAAATGCACCATTTCACCACAGGAGGGATCTCCTGAAAAGACAAGTCTGATTTACTGCTCCTCTCTTTACTGTCTACAGTATACAGTCAAACTTCTGAGTGTGATATATCAAGCTCTCTCTGCTGGTTATGCTGCCTGTCCAAGCTTACCTTTGGAACACTCGCCTATACTTGCAGCTTATCAGACTCACCATGTAAGTTTTCTTCCTTCATAATTTTCCTCATGAAAGTCCTAGTCCCCATAATTTTCCTCATGAAAGTCCTAGTCCTAGTCCTAGTCAGGGACACCTGTTTACCTTTCTTCTCTTGAAGTATTTCTATATAATTTCTGAGGTCAAAAGTCAACACTGTTAAAAACCAAGGATAAAGAGAAAATCTTGAAAGCAGACTGAGAAAGGGAAGTATTGTATCCACAAGAGTACCAATAAGAATGAAACCTGACTTCTCAGAAGGGGACCAAGATGTCCTTCAGAAGGGAAATGGATAAACAGTGGTAATCCAGACAATGGAATATCAATCAGCACTAAAAAGAAACGAACTATCAACCATGAAAAGGCAGGAAGAAAACTTAAATGCATATTAGTAAGTGAAAGAAGACAATCTGAAAAGTGTGCATCCAACTATATGATATTGTGGCAAGGGCAAAACTATGGAGACAGTGAGAAGATCAGTGATTCCCAGGGCTTGGGGAAAAGGTGAAATAGAGGAATTAGGAATAGGTGAAATAAAGGAATTTTAGGACAGTGAATATATTTTGTATGATACCATTATGGCGGATGCTTGTCATTATACATTTGTCCAAATCCATAGAATGTGTAACACCAGGAGTGAACCCTCAAGTCAACTATAGACTTCAGGTGATTGTGATGTCAGTGTAGGTTCACTAGTTGTAACTGATGTACCACTTTGGTGGAGAATACTGATAATGGGGAGGGAGATGCATGTGTGGGAAATCTCTGTATCTTTCTCTCAATTTTTAGACCCTAAAATTCCTCTGAAAGAATTAAACTTAAAAGAAGAAGAAGAAGTAGAGGGGGAATTGGAGAAAGAGAATGAGAGAAATTACTTCCACCAAAAGGGTAAATAGGTGAAATAGAGAAATTTTATTTTTTTTTTTTTATTTGTTTGTTTGTTTTTTGTTTACACAAGTACTGGGTACAGTCAGAAGCGCTGGAGGGTGAGAGAATTCACCAGAGCCAGAGCGGGGAGCAGAGCAGGCAGAAGGACCGAAGGACACTGCTGAGGGGAGCAGCGGGCGGCAGGAGAGGTCTGCGCGCCATGTGGGACCCTCCTCTGGTGGCCGGGGAGCAGCCGGGGATCGAACCGGCGCCGCAGAGGCCGCGGGCAGCTTCGCAACCCAGCGCTCAACCGCTGCGCCACCGGGGAGGCCCAAAATAGAGAAATTTTAATACACAGGAAGTATTAAAGGAAAATCTTAATTCTGAAAGGAAAATTACCAAGAAATGAAGAGTCCTAGAAATGGCAAATATATGGGAAAATATAAAGAATTATATGTATTTTTCTCTTTTCACACATATTTTGATTGTTTTCAAAATAAGTATTATCAGAACAGCACATAGAAAGAATAGGGTTTAGACAAATAGAGCTGAGCATAAGGATAGCTCTGTGAGGATGAATAACTTTCTGACATTCATTTGACCTTTGGACCTCAGTCCTCTCCTGTAAAATGGGATTACTAATATTTACCTTGAAAGATTATTTTGAGAATTAAAGTAATGACTCTAGTGCCTGCCACAGTATGAGGCACATAGCAGATGTTTAAAAAAAATGGCAAATATTATTAGACCTTTCAGAAATTCATAATGTTAAAGTTTAAAAAATATATTGTTGCTCTATGTGTCACACCTTTTTGTGTTTGTTTTGTTTTTCATTTTGGACTCCTCTCTATGTTGGTCTCGTTCTGTTTAGGAACATGGAATAGCTCTCCATCCATAGTAACGACAGGCCTTTTCTCAAGTTTGGTGGAATAGGAGACAAATAGCCCCTTCTCACTTCCCCTGCCCCATCACATATTGGTGGAAATGAACCTTACTACTGACATTTTGTTATGATCCTTTTAAAATCCAAAATTGCTCCCTTTATAATATAGGAAATTTCAATCCTTTTTCTACTAAACATTTATTTTCCACTGCCCCCAACAACTGTTAACTCACAAATATACCCATGTTTTCTAAATCACCAGAAGTTTTCAGAAACTCCACCATCTGTGCAAGCAATAACCTCTACCATACATATAAGTCCATAAATAAGTCATCCTGTTTTAATCTCCTTATTAAAAAATGAAGTGACAATGAAGTGCTCATATTAACTTAAACTCCTCTTTGGTTTGTTGCTTGAAATATTTCAAAATGTTCATGGACTGATGCCCTTTCATGAAAAGAAAAAAATATGGGTTGAGAAAAGACAAAGTAATATGTTTGTAAAAAGTAAATGCTTATTCCAAAATGCTCCTTTCCAAGAAAGACAAGCTTTAGCTGAAGGAAGTTGTCAAAATCATTTTTTCCATTGACCCTTTGCACATTTTGCCCAGGACTACGAAAAGCTGAGCCCCAGTCTGCAGCCCACACGCAGAGTCACTGTTTGCTCTAGCATCCCAGGCAGAGCTGCCACTTCCCAAATACATATATTATATTCCAATTAAAAAAATATATATATATATAGAAGTAATGTTTGGGGTTTGTTCAAACATATCAAAGGTAGTATTAAAAGTCATTACCTGAAAGGGAGAAATGTTTTTACACTTCTTTCATTATGCTAATAAACTAAAATAGAGCTTTACTTGGAGAAGAAAATGGCTCCCTATTGCTCATGAAGTATTTCCACAAGGAATTTATCCCTCTTCGTACCCCATCTTCCTTTTTTAGCTTCAGCCTGAAGAAATCAGAACTGCTAAAGACTCCTGAAGAGAAAGGTAGCGATTGAGACCTTACCTGTGACAGAGCAGAACAGAGGAGAGTTCCAAGGAGAAGCCCCTGCATGTTCCCGGCACTGGCGCGCAGCACACCCGAGAGATAGGAAGCCAGTGCTTAGGGCCGGCCACACAAAGCTCTCCTCTGTCTCCTCAGCAGAAGAACACACACACACACACACACACACACACATATACCCCTCTACCTCCCAAGCTACTGACTTTGTGTGCATACATTCAGACTCTGCTTTCGCTTTCCCAGATCCGTTTTAAAACCCTGTTTACTTTCATGCAACTCTCCTCATATTTACCTTCCAGTGTCGTGAGGATGTGAGCACTTTCTTCCAGGACTGAGAAGGGCAGACCAAGTGGAGACTTTTCTGGGAGTAACTGCTCTACCTGTTCCTAGGCCCTCTTTGGACTGCTATCTGATTTTTCCTCAGTCCTCAAGCACAGAAGACTGGCCTGGTCTCTCCCCACAGCACCCCAAAGCCACCTGCTCTGGGTCCTGCCTTCACATTGTTTACAGGCAAAAAGGCCGTCCTTGACTCCCCCAGCTTCTGATTTCCTCTCTCTACTGTCCCCATGGTGTCCTGTACTTGCCTATATTACATTTCGCACCACCAGTCAATTATCATTCAAAAAAATGTAGGTAATACCCAGGCTGAGAGAAGCCCCTTTCTGTGGTCACGATCCCAAAACAGATGAGAGGAAAGTTAACCCCAATCTTTTTGCTGTACCAGTCATCTCTTTAACAAACTAAGATTTAAAAAAATCTACAGACTCATACCACTTCTTCTAATCTTCACCTCCCTGGTTTATATGATCCTCTTATCATGGATGAGCATTGCTCATCCCACTTTCTCACCCTTGGCCTTGGCTCATATCTGTGATGGGGCTTTGTGGATCAAGGTCTGGCCCACCTTTTTTTTATTTTAAAAGATTTATTTATTTATGCATGCAAGAACTGGGGTACAGGCCAGAGGTGCAGGGGGTGAGAGGATTCACCAGAGACAGAGTGGGGAACAGAACAGGCAGACTGACGAAATACACTGCTGAGGGGAGCAGCGGGTGAGACAGGAGAGGTCTGCTGTGCTGGGTATTGAACTCATGCTGCAGAGGCCGCGGACAGCTTCATAGGCTGTGTCTTAACCCTTGTGCCACCAGGGAGGCCCTGGCCCTCCCTCTTGCCCCATCCCTGTACCTGCATTCTCTATTCCCTTTGGCTAGTTACCTGTCCTACCTCTTCTGCCATCTTACCTCTCCCCTCACTGCTTTGTTTGTGTTCAAGGCAGTCACCACTGTACAAAAACACGGCTAAGGGGTAAGGGGAAAACTGGGTGTTCCACCAAGAGAGAATCTGGGATCCTGGGAGAACAGCGATTCCATAAAACATGCAGACAGACTCTACACAGTTACTAAGCAGTCAAGTAAATCATAATTGTATTCTCAACAAACAAGGAAACCCAGTGTAGTTATGGTGTCAACTCCTCCTTCCTCCCTAAGAAATAGGACAAAACACACCAAACGCCTAGGGAAGGAAAATGTGATTTGATCCAATCTAGTCATTTCTTTTTACCTTGCTGGTTTGGCAACATTTGACCTTTGGGTCCTAATCTCAGGGATTCATGTCCCATGGCAGTCATCAGAATGCATAATTTCTCCTTTCATCATTGGTCAATCAAAAGCAGACATTAGTCTATCTATCTCAGCCTGAGACTAGTGTATTTGTCAACCACATCATCCTGCTCCAACACTCCCTTTTTCACATGATGCCACACGCATTGTCCAGTGTTTTAACTTGAGACTTCTCCCGTTTGCTCTCTGAAATGCTGGCAACAGCAGCCTTGTTTCTGGAAATGTCTTCCTTCCCTCTGTAATCTCTCTGCCAGGGAAATGTCTTTCTCAGCAGTCCTTGCCTTGTGTTAGGAAAGGAAGATGGTAGCTGAGAAGCACCTTGGAAAACCTCCCCCAGTGGCCAAAATGATCTGCTCTGCCTGACAGCATCCAGTCTGCTGTGGGTGGGCCCAGAGTGCTGTCTTTAAAGCTTGGGGCTGCCCTCCCTGACTTGACACAATGCAGTGATCCCAGTGTGCATCCAGTTCTAAGTACTTTCCTCTATTATCTCATTTAACAAAATGCTAATCTGCTCAGAGGCTCATTTCATAAGTGTTCAGCTTGTGCTGTACATTCAGACAGACAGGCTGTGAGCATAACTGATACTGGCATCATGTTTGATGATTTACAAGCAAGTTCCACATGTATTATCTTTTTTAATTTCACAGCTCAGTGAGGTAGGCAAAAGCAGTATTACCATTCTCATTTAACAGATTAAAAAGTTGAAGTTAAGTGATTGTACTTGGTCAATAAAACACACTTAATCCCTGGCCTCTAGAGTGACATTATCTACTGGGAGAGAAGGCAAATAAGCGCACAAGGCACCTGTAATTAAAAATTAAATGAAGGCTAATAATAAAGAACAAGAAACGCTAAAGATAGAATGACAGGTAGGAGCCAATTTAGAATTCAGGACGGAGAGGACTCACTGAGGAGGTGTCCCCTGAGTGAGCTGAGAAATGAAGCCACTAAATGTCAGGTGGACTCCGGGTACAGTGCTCCGTCCCCTGACAGACGGCACATCTCTAATGCTGACAAACTCCGTCTGCAAAGAGCACAATCACTGCCCTTCCTGTAAGATTCCTGAAGCCATTCTGGCAGGGACATGATCACAGCTAGATGCCAGTATTCGTTCCCTTTCGGGGAGGACCGGCCATCTGGGCAGGCCTAGGTCAGAACCCCTACCTTCTGTCAGCTAGCTCAGCTCAGGTGGAGTTTTCCTCCCCTCATGCCCTCTTGCTTTTTTTCCTCTTACTGGTTGTGGAAAGCTTAGAATAAATTTATGTCCAGATGGTAATGGGGAACAAGGGTTCAGAGTCAGGTTTAATTTTAATTCAATTTGAAGAATTGGATATCTCCTAAGTTCCTGAATTTGTGAAGTCATCTTCAGACTTGCTACAAATACTGCAAGTCCCACAAAATCACCATTCTACATGAGTGTGTTCTCACCCCTGAAAATTCACAGGCCTCAGAACCAAAACTGGTATGTGGGGCCTCCGCACCATCTCATCTGTCTCTGTCCATCCCGGAAGGGCCTGTGTTAGCTATCTGGTAATTTGGCAGTTCTTCAACCTGCAGTTGTCAGTCCCCGGTGAACAGTGCGGAGGAGTGTCACGTGGCAACTGCTCAGTAAAAACTCACAGGTTATTCAAAAGGACTTCTTCAAAAATTACCTTTTAACTACTGAAACCGAGCATGAATATCGTTTTGCATGTTTATCCCCTTCTATCCTTTTATGCCTATTGTCTAGTGCTAATTATTGTGCTTCTTACCTTTTCCCTATATGTCCTGCTGTTAAGTGCACCCCAGTGTTTGTTTTGTTTTTCTTACAAAGCTCTAATCCCAGGCTCCTAGCGGAGTTCATGACACATGCATGAAAACACATGTATTGTCTCTTCTTTGCTAATCTACATAAAGCCTCGTTAACCCACGCCTGTACGTTCTCTAAGCAGTTGCCCTGTGGGTGCTGAGCTTCTAACAGTGCCCCCACCTTGGAGGTAGTGGAGGCCCAGGAGAGTTTCCAGGGTCTCCTTGACCACCCTCCAGTTTTTAGTGAACCAGCTCCAAGAACGAGCAGCCCCTGACCATGACAAAATGCCCCGCCTGCCATCTGTGTGGGCCTTGTCGAAGAGTGTCCTTGAAAAGCAGGTGCCCTGATTCCCAGGGCATCAGAAAGTCAGGCCGCAGCCAAGGAATAAAGACCAAATACCTCAAAGGCATGTAATTCACTTTGTCTCTTGGCCACGTTCATGTAATTTGCAGGGTGAGCCGGCCGGAAAAGAGGGTTACGTTAACTGGATGCAGGCACAGAGGCCACGTGAGAAGCGGAGGGATAGGGGTACAAGAGATCTTCCCTATTTCCAAATGTAGGTGGAGCTCACCATTCAGGGAAGGAAAAGCGAGCATAACGTGTTGTGCATTCCTGAGCTGTAAAATGCTTGCACGTGTGAATTAGAGTCCAATTAGGCAGACAGGCCCCAGGCAGAGGGCCAGGCATGCTGAATTTGAGCCAGGAAACCCCAGTTCACATCCAAATTCTGCTACTTTTGAACTCACTAAACTTGGACAATCTCTTTAAAGTCTCCCCACCTCCAGGCTTCACAGTCCTCCAATCCGTCCTCACCACTGCTGTCTGATGTACGGTCACGTGTCCCTTAATGATGGGAACATGTTCTGAGAAATGTGTTGTTGGACAATCTGGTTATGTGAATGTCAGTGTAAATAGACCAACTCAGGTGCTACAACTTACTACACACCTAGGCCATTGGGACCAGGGCCATTGGACGGAACCACTGTTCAGCTGATGCATAACTGTAACTTTCATAAACACAGATTTGACCTCGTCACTCCCCCTGGCTACTCTTTTACTCCCTGTGTGTATGGGATAAAAGCAGCTCCAGGGTAGCACTCTACAGGTCCTCTGTGATGCAGTAACACCCCTCCCTCACCTCAGTTGTTCTACCAGGAGAACCTGCCCACCATTTACTGGTATGGAGAACCATTTGCAGGAGAGATTTTCCCCTGCGATGTCTTCCTAACCATCATGCAGAGCAATTTCCCAATCCCTTTGTGCACCCCCACCAGGTCTGGTAAAAGCTGTACCGACCCATCTGTTTCAATGAAAGATGTCCAGACCACACTGTTAAA
Organism: Talpa europaea; assembly: GCF_964194135.1. Lineage (NCBI taxonomy): Eukaryota > Metazoa > Chordata > Mammalia > Eulipotyphla > Talpidae > Talpa > Talpa europaea. The sequence continues at coordinate 40,701,513 of NC_140068.1, forward strand.
AATAAAGAGTGGGCCTCCCCGGTGGCGCAGCTGTTGAGCGCTGGGTTGCGAAGCTGCCCGCAGCCTCTGCAGCGCCGGTTCGATCCCCAGCCACTGGCGAGGGTCCCACATGGCGCAGACCTCTCCTGCCGCCCGCTGCTCCCCTCAGCAGTGTACTTCGGTCCTTCTGCCTGCTCTGCTCCCCGCTCTGGCTCTGGTGAATTCTGTCACCCTCCCGCGCTTCTGACTGTACCCAGTGCTTGTATAAATAATAAATAAATAAATATTTTTTAAAAAATAAAGATAGTAAAGCTGATAAGATGACCAATTAAATTTTCAGCAGTATGGGGCATCCCTATACTAAAAAGTCACTCATGGTTAACCTGAAACTCCAATTTAATTGGGCATGCATTTTTGTAGGTTTTCCTTACCAAACTGAGTTATGTGTATGTGGAGGCAGATACAAGTGGAGGCAGATGAGACATCCGTAGATGTCTCACAAACGGATGACTTTTATTAACTTTGCATGATCGGTGCAAATCGGAATTTCTAACCTTAAATTTAATTATCTTATAGGCAAATGAATAAGCGCTACTCATTTTTCCTTTGCCTTCTAAAGCTGGCTCTGCTTTTGAAGTGTCTGCAGCGCTGATTTGATCCCGGCCAGCCAGGGAGAATCCCATATGGCTCAGCAGACCTCTCCTGTCTTGCCCGCTGCTCCCCTCAGCAGTGTGCCTGTTCTGCTCCGGGCTCTCTCTGATGAGTCCTCTCACCCTCCTGCGCATCTGGCCTGTACCCCGGTTCTTGTATGCTTTTGGTTTTTTTTTTTTAATTTAAATTTTATTTTTATATTCCCCATACAATTGCAACCCCCTTATTTTTACCCCAATCCCTCCTTTCCCCACCCCCCACCCCATAGAGTGTCTCTTGTTCATAGTTGTTTGTTGATTTTGATATTTTCTTTCATATAGTTATTCTTTTTCCTGGTCCCTTATTTAAGTTTTCTAGATTCCTGCTATGAGTGAGACCATCCGGTATTTTTCTTTCTCTTTCTGGCTTATTTAGCTGAGCATGATCCTTTCCAGCGCCATCCATGTTGCTGCAAATTGCATGTGTTTATCTTTTTTGAATGCTGAGTAATATTCCATGGTGTATATGTACCACATCTTCTTGATCCAGTCATCTATTTTTGGGCATTTGGGTTGTTTCCAAAGCTCAGCTATTGTAAACAGTGCTGCTATAAACATAGGGGTGCAGGTGCTCTTTTTCTGTGTCCTTTGGGTAAATACCTAGGAGTGGAATTGCTGGATCATATGGAAGCTCTGAAGTCAAACTATCATTATTTGCAGATGATATGATAATATACACAGAGAACCCCAAAAACTCCACAGAAAAACTAATTCAACTAATCCATCAGGTCAGTATAGTGGCAGGATAGAAAATCAACACGCAAAAATCAGTAGTCTTCCTATACACCAACAATAAACCTGAAGAAAAAGAAATTTTAAAAAGCATCCCTTTTACTATAGAAACAAAAAAAATCAAATACTTGGGAGTAAATCTAACAAAAGAGGTAAAGGACCTATACAAAGAAATCTTGTATGCTTTTGAAGACTAATGTGAAATCTAGGGGGCAGCTTGGGCCTTTCCAATTTCATCCTGCAATGAACACCAATGGCCTCTAGGTGGCGCAAGGAGCTAACGTACCAGCCCTGCGCCCCGCTGCGCGCGCCGGGTGTAGACAGGCGAGCTCTGCCGCAGCGCCCGGCGTTATTGATTGTGACGCTGCCGCAGTGGGAGGAGCCCGCCGCCATCTCGCCGAGGCTGCGCCGGGACGGCCCTTCCAGCAGCTTTTCCTGCAAAAAGTCCCTTTATGTGTGTGAAGAGAAGGCTGTTACAGACGTGATTTTTTTTTTCTTCATTCATAGGGAAATGGGATTTTTCCTAAGTTACAATCATTTTTATTCATTTTTTTTTCATTGTCAGTAGCATCTCCAAAGAATAGCAGCTGCACTTTTTGCAAGCCTTTGCCTTTTAAATCAGCGTTTATTTTTAAATATTGCCGAGGGCAGTTAAAAGGCAATAGAATTGGGAGGGGCGAGAGAGAGTGTTCATCACCCAGTCATAAGGCATTCTTACATAAATAGATGAAAATGCGTTGGATGTAAAATAATGCTTTGGATGTAAAAATGCACTATATCGATGTGACCACGACTACGTTTTCGGGAGGCTTTGTAGTCGGAAAGCTGCACGTTCCAACCGAAAAGAAACGTTCTGAAAGGAGAGAGGCTGGGTGGGGCCTCCCTTCCGACCAGTAGAGGGCGAGAATCCAGCCAGACAAAGGGGAACCGCACAAATGATGCACATTATGCAGCAAACATTTCATTGTAACAGGAATTTGCAATGTATAGTCACTCACCGGTCCTTTTCTTTAGTCAGTGCCTTTTTTTTGAATATGGGTTTGTTAATTGCAGTACTGACTTGTTTCCTGTCTTTGCAAACCACACACAAAGCATTCTCTGTTGTCTTGGGTTTCCTTACTCAGGGAAATGAGACTTTAAAGACAATGTAAAGCATCTTGACTCAGGAATCCTTGTAGATGTGCTGCTCACCATCAAATATAATTAAAATTCAACAACACGTTTGCAAGGGACTTTCCTTCACTCAGTCTTTCCTAAGCATTAAACTTAACTTTCCTTGATACCATCTGTTTTTATAGCTGTTTATCACTGGTTTTAATATTTCGTGGAATAGAGTGTTTACTGGAATACAATCAAATGAATTGAACAGGTTAACAAAGAAGCAAACTACACACTGTGGACCTCCTGCTACACCAGTCCACAGCCCTCAGTGGGCGAGGGACACCAGTCAGTGCTTTATTTCAGGCTACTGTAACAGAATACCACAGACTGCGAATTCTGGATCATACAGAGCCATTTCCTTGCTGCACCTCAAGTCATGGAAAGAGGAAGTGAGTGCTCTCTGGAGTCCCTTTTATATGGACATTAATCCCATTCAATGAGGGCTTCGATCTCATGATCTAATTACATTACAAAGTCCCACCTCCTAGTGCATCTCATAGAGAGTAAGGATTTCAGTATATGAGTGGGGGGCAGGGGAAGGAAGCAGGACAGAAATATTCAGTCTATTATAGTCAGGATGTTTCACAAGGGAAATGAAGAGCCTCCTTTGAGAGTGAATCTAGCCAGTCAATTACAGGGAAAATTTTCTGCAAACATTAACAGTTGTATACCCCTTCAGCCAGGATCAAGATCTTCTTAGAATCAAGGGGCTGTAGAAACAATTTTTGCATGAGTACTGCATGGAAATAAGTTTCATTCTAATGGGGACAAAATCGTGTTAAAGATACAAAGCAGCTGCCATCGAGGCTTTTCTGTTTTTTCTGGACAGTTACAAAGGAGAAGGGATAGAAATTTCCCCAACAAGGACAACATGGGGTCTCTGTTGTTGGATTCTTGAAGCATTTCCAAATCTAAACATTTTATTTTGTTACCCAGCATCCCTCAGTCCCACCTCTAATTAAAGCAAGTACATTAAATTTTCAGAATCAGCAATAAATGTCCCACTAGCCCAAGACATTTCTATTACTGTTGTACACCTTTCTGCTATAGGAAAGAAATAACTCAAGTTTGTGTGATACAAATGCTGGCTTTGGGAAAATGAATATGGAAGCAAGTCAGGAAGTGAACTACAGGAAGCATCGCTGCGGAAAAGAAAACTAGAGCCCACAGCCTCTGGGAGCTGGAGACTTCTTCCCGGTCTGCGACACTTTGGTTAGGGAGCTCCTTACTTCAGAAGACAATTCACACCCTCTCCAGCACAGTCACACATAGAATATTCTACAATGATGGAAATACATTGGTATATAGAACTATATTGTGCTTGCTATTGGATGCTTAAAATATGACTAATACAACTGAGAAAATGAATTTTATATTTTATTTCATATTAATTAATTTAATAGTCATGTGGCTAGTTGGACAGCACAACTCTATGTTCATTCCTTTCAACTTATGACGTACACCTCCGCCGGGTCCATAAAGGTTCTCAGATTGCTTACAAAACAATCAAACACAACATGAAATAGGAAAATTGAAATTTCCTAATGGCAAAAAATTCATAAAAGAAGAAAGTAGTTCTGTAAAAGGCAGCAGACAAATTTATATTCCCACACACATGGAATGAGTTAGTGATTGCCTTTGAAAATTAAATCTATTTCTAAATTGCTGTAAAGTAAGGCAAAAATGAAAAGTCACGCAGAAGGCAAGGTTGAAATTTGTAATTAACAACTGTTTGACTGCTAGCAGCACTTATTTTTGGAAATGGTTGCCCTGTCCCTGAAGCCCCCAGCCCTCATCCATCTCGATTATGGCAAAGCCATTCAGTGTGGCTCTACTGCTGGTGCCTGATGCAAACTGGCCAGTCAGAGATCTTTCCTCAAGAGACTGGACTGGGAACACAGGAAGGTATGACCTCTCCTGACAGCTGTGAAACTTGGGGTCTGTGGAACTGAGAGATGGAGGATGGTGGCCTGCTCCCAGGCAGATTAACACAGTGCAGACCCCAGGTTTACACCTGTCCTCTTACTTACTAGCTATGTGTTAGCCCGAACTTCTCCAGGTTTCCACCTCTATAAAACGGAAATGATTTTAGCTCAGTTTTTGTAGTGTTGTTGTGAAAAATAAAAGCAAGAGCATAATAAGTGCTCCACAAATATTGATATTAATTATAATAATATTAGGGACAGAATGCCAACAGCATGCAAATCATTAGGTTTTTGTCATTGCCAAGGACTTAGCAATGGTTAGTCCATGGGTTCCATGAGATACATTCCTCCCCCTTATTTCCAAAATAATACCTGGGTTTTTTTTGTTTTTTTGTTTTTTTGTTTTTGTGGGACCCTCGCTGATGGCCGGGGATCGAACTGGCGCTGCAGAGACTGCTGGCAGCCTCACAACCCAGTGCTCAACCGCTGCACCACCAGGGGAGGCCCCAAAATAATACCTGTTTTAAAGTTAATTTGGGTTGGGTTTCTGGTAACTGTGTCCTACAGAGTTCTAACACACATATCAATTTCTTTGGGAGTCTAACTTGTCTTCTTCTCTCTGCGCAAGGTTGTATGTGGGGCAGGAGCACCCAACATTCCACAGACTCTTACCACAAGGGGCATGGAATAGGAGGACTCAGCTAGACACATCTTCAGTGAACAACTGCCATGTTTTTGGCTTCCCAGAACCCACACCCTCTTCTTACTTGGGAATAAACCTTCCAGAATATGCAGCTTGGTGAAGATAGGACCCCACTTTCTACTGTAAGAACTGGAAGTTGGCCAAAGATATTTTTCTGTGCCCTTTGGCAGCTACAGTATAGACAGGTGTCCTGGGCTGGGCTAATTGAATGTTCCCCTCACCCCCTGCACCTCTGGCCTACACCCCAGCTCTTGTATGCATAAATAAATAAATCTTTAAAAAAAATAGTTTAAAATGGGTGTGCCAGAAAATGTCTAATAATGATCTTATCAATGAGTATTCTCTATTGATGAAGTAATGTATGACAGCTTCATCTTTTAATGTGAAGTTCTTTTGGAAACTTCTCACTCCACACTTTATCAACTATGTATTCTTTTCTAAGTTTTAGGTAGATGAGGGCACCTATGCCCAGTGTCTAGCATTGCTGCTGGGGAACAGTGGAGAGTAAATGTTGACAAATGAATAAAAGAGCTAATTAGTGAACTGGTGCACAAGCAGTTTACCAGAGCAGAATGAGGAGTCAGCCTCTGTGTTTGCCCTGAAATGACAGACTTTTCCGTGAGCTTGGTAATGGAGAAAGAGAAAGCAGGGCTGGTGATCCAGAACATCCACTCATCACAAAAACATGAGGCTGTTGGCCTGTTTGTTTTTCACCATGAGGAAAATTTACAATGAAATCCTTGTGTTAGGGTAGCAAGCACACTCAGCAGGAGACCGGCTGTGAGGCCAGCACGCATGGGCAGTTTGTGATCACGCAGGCTTGGTGGAGCTGCACCACTGACACTTAAGAGGGCACAACATAAAGAAATGAAAGAAACAATTGAACTAAATGAAGCAAAAATAAACTTTTACACTCTTAAGACTAAATTGGTGGTTACCAGAAGGGAAGGGGTAGGAGGGACGCACATAGGCAGAAGAGGTCACCTGTATGTTGAAAGACGGAATTGGACTTTTAGTGGTGAACTTATTGTGGTATGTACAGAGGCTTATTTATTTTTTAAAATATTTATTTATTTATGCACACAAGAACTGGGGTGCAGGCCAGAGGTGTGGGGGACAAGGGGGTGAGAGGATTCACCAGAGACAGAGTGGGGAGCAGAACAGGTGGAGCTACTGAAATACACTGCTGAGGGGAGCAGCAGGCTGCTGCACCTTGTGGGTTGCTCCTGCCTGGCAGGGGATCAAACTCCTGCTGCAGTGGCTGGTGGTAGCTTGATAGCTCTGTCTTTAACCTCTGTGCCACCAGGGAGGCCCTCAGAGGCTTATTTATAATGATGCACTCCTGAAACTTATAAAATGTTATAATGCAATGTTACTTCAAATAAATTTTTTGACACCCCTCCCCATTAAGGGGTTCTGTTTAACTCCACTCTCTTCCTCCAACTGGTTCAACCAGGAAGAGCAGGATTTTCTATACCCAGCTCATATTCATGTAGATGACTTGGCTGATATCTTAGGGCCTACATTTCTGATCACCCATAAATCTTTATTTAATCTGAAACAAAGAAGGAAAGGAGTCATTTCTGATACCATTTGTCAGCTATAGAAATGAAATTATACCATTTCTGTTTTTTTCTGTTTTGACCATATGAGATTTTCACCAATTGGGGATTGCCTACGCTAAATTATGTGCTAAGTGGTCTTTGAAAAAATTTGGGGACCCTGGAGACTCCTTCAAGATATTGTCCTGATGTGTAGGAGGCAGGTGACTACTGACCAGGAGAGACAGGCCGTTGCTACTAAGATGAATAAAAGCCACCACACAGGCACGCGGTTGGCAGGTTGTAAGTGGAATGGAGGAGTTGCTTTGCCCAGAACAACTCTACCTATCTCAGTGCTGCTCACACAGATGCAGGTAGCACTGTTTTTGTGATTCAGAATTTGGATGGCGCCTGCAATTCTGTGTTTCCAGCAAGTTCTGGGGTGGGGTCAATGCTGTGTGTCCTCACACTGGCCCTCCCCACGCCAAGAGTAGGAGGCTCAGGATCCCAGGTGAGCAATAGTGATGGTTATTATGAGACAGGGGGTGACAATTTCCCAGAGCAACTTCCAGGAGAGTAGATATATTCAACAAAGGAAACATATATATAGGGGGAAAAATGTTCTTTTAAACATTCCCATGCCTCTGAGGCAGTGGCTCTCTGACTACAATTAGAATCACTTGGGGAGCTTGCAAATATCCTAGTGCCAAGGTCTCACCTCAGACCAAAGGCATCTTCAGCATTGAGCCTCAGGCATCAGCATGTTCTAAAGCTCCCCCAGGTGATTCCAATGTGCAGCCAGGATTGAGACAGACAGCTAGGCTTCACTCAGGAGTCATTAGTATCTACCGCCAGCTCTACCTCTCACTGCCCCTTCTATTCCTTTTCTTAGAATGGTGATGGACACCGCCTGCCTGCGGAGCCATGAGCCCCACCTCAGGTTTGGAATCGCAGCCATTGGCTCATTTGCCACGGATCATCCATCTCGCTGGCATCCAGGCCTGCCTATGCTCTTGGAGCTAACACCAAGCCTGCTCTCTGCCAGGGCATGGCGCCCAGAGAATGTTCTCCACCACACAAATTCCACAGGGATGCTAATAGATGCTATTTAAAAAGAAAAATAAATGTTCTTTCTTATTAAAGTAGTGTGGGTTAAATAAAATCAACCAGATTTATTTACTTCTCAGAACTTTTAATATTTAATAGGCTAGTGTGTTTATTCCCAATAGAAGGATATTGCAGGCAACATTTTGCAAATGAATCTGACCATGAAAAGTTTTTTCAAAGAACAAATCCAGGAAACAAGCTTTGAAACTTACTATTCCAGGGTATAATTTAACTGTTAAACTTTTCTGGATAAAGATTCAAATATTTTCAAAACTGATGCTATCATGCGTAAGTTTTACTCAATTGACTTGTATTTTATGGGTAACTACCTTATGTCTGTGCTCATCAAGTGCTAGAGAGTGTAGGGCCTCCCCTGGTGGCTCAGCGGTTGAGCGCTGGGCTGCGGAGCTGCCCACAGCCTCTGCAGCACCAGTTCGATCCCTGGCAACCGGTGAGGGTCCCACATGGTGCGACAGACCTCTCCTGCCACACCCGCTGCTCCCCTCAGCAATGTATTTCATCAGTCTGCCTGTTCTGTTCCCTGCTCTGGCTCTGGTGAATCCTCTCACCCTCCCGCACTTTTAACAGTACCCAGTGCTTGTATTAAAAAAAAAAAAAAAGTACTAGAGAGTGTAAATTCGGTATCTGATTCAGACAAAACATTTACAGAATAGCTGTGCTTAACTGAGTTGCATTGTTAAAATACCATTAATTTAATTTAACTTAAGAAATAAAGGAATATTAAAAGAACACATAATTCAAGGAGGGCTTCATAGAAGAAGTGGTATCTTCCTTCAAGACCTTGAAGAATGAGTAGAGTAAAGAAGGGCATTTACTGTGTGAAAGGTTCGGCGTGGTAAAGAAAAGGAGAGCCAGGCTAAATTTCTCAAAAGGAGGGAAAGTTTATTGTGCCCCCAGCGGACCTCACGCACCCAAGGTGGGGGTCAGTGAAGCCGCCCACGTTGTTAGGGGGAAGCAGGGTTTTATAGGGTGAGGAGAGGTCAGGTGGGAAGTTGGGCTCCTATGGCGGGAAAGTTTGTTGGGGGGGGGGGGGTTTCTTGAGGCAGGTAGAGGTTCTTTGTCTGAGAAGAGACTCCTAGGGGGAGGGGAGAGGCTCACTGCCTGAATCCTCCAGGCTGGTATCCCCATTCCTGCCCCCCAGGTGGGCTTCCTGGTTGGCTTCTGCATTCTGGCCTCCTGCATGGGCCTTTTACTGCAGAGAGGTCAGCTGGAGGCAGACCCCTAAGTTCAGGAGTTGTGGAACCTGAAATGGGGGTGAACAGGGAGTGTGAGTGACAGTGAATGGCCAGCCCAAATGTAGCTTTGTATTTCGTATTGAACACACTAGTGATGGGAATTCTGTCCTGAATACAGTAGTGATGGTAATACTGAGTATAAGCAAATAAAAATCTCATTGACACCCAACTTTCCTAATGATGGGACTTTAAAAAAAAAAGTTTCAGTAGCCAACCTGTGTCCATAAACTTGTAAAGACGTAAAATAAACTAGCCATGTATGTTAATGAATGCAGCCCCTGTACTGTCACAGGGTAAGTTTTCTGGGAGCAGAAGCTGAGATGGAGTTTGGGGTGCAAAATATTAAATTTCTTTGCTTACATATTTTTTAAATGATCCTAAGAGGTAAACTTGGTAAGCAAAGTAAACTAGCTATGGTTTTAGTCTAATAGGTTCTCCAAGCAGTGATGTTTTGTTCCAAATAAAATAGTTGAGAAAACACCTGTATTATTAATGTTCTTTTAAAAAGACAACAAATTTTGTAAAGAATTAAAAATAAAGTGACTTCTCTCTTTTCTGAGGGGTGCTATTGTAACAGGGTGGTCCCCAAGAAAGGGGGAGGTTGTAACAGGGTGGAGCTAAGCAAGAAGAATCACGTTGGGCACCAAATCTGTTATAGGTCAGGGAGAGGGGCAGCCCAAACCCCGCAAACCTGTCTATTTTAAATGGGTTTTGCCATCCGTCGCATCAACACAAAACATATGAGATTTTAATGGGAAGGAACTTTAATAAAACTAGGAAACAATAAGGCAAAGAGTCTAGTTTCTAAATGAAGCACCCAAAGTTACCCGTCCCCTCGTGGGTAAAAGTCCATTTATATGGGAATGGCCCAGAGTAAGGCCCCAAAGCCTGCCACAAGTCTAAAGCATTTTTTAGTGGGGACCCACAAAAAAGAGTCAAAAACAACCAAACAAGTCCCCCCCAAAAAAGTAAAATCAACATCAAGATAAAAACTGCCATTGTCACCTCCCCATGGGTCTCACCCACATCTGTGTCACCCAGTCCACGACCAAAAGACAAGCGCAGTTTCTTCACGTGTCTCTAGGCTCCATGCGCCTCCTCCAGGTCTCCTGGCTCCATTTTGCTTCCTTCCTCAGTCTCTTCTGCAGCTTTTTTTCTTCTTGCTTAGCTCCACCCTCCCTTGGGTGGGGCAGGAAACCTCCCCCTTTCTTGGGGACCACCCTGTTACACTATTAGGAAAAGAACCGAATTCAAATTTGGGGCACAAATGGTAAATTTGTCCAGGTGACATGATGCCAATTATAGAAACTTTGAGGACCAAGGAGAAAAATCTAGAAGTAATATCATGGTTATGAGCCGGAATGTGACTTGATAAACACTTAGGAAACTCTCTGTGGCTAAAGAAACTTTCAACATGGATTGTGGAACTATTTTAGAAAGAAGTTATCTAATAACAGTTGTAACCAGAAACTATAATAAACTGGACTATGGGGATAACACAGGAAGTAAGCAGAAGAGCATTTGTAAAGAATTAATAACCCTGTTAGCATATTAGATATTGAAACAGTAGGAAAGTAAAGGGTCAAACGTGGCTTCACGAACTGAAAATAAGCACTTTAAATATGTCATTGGTGTACAGCTGGGGAATAGTTTTCTAATCATTTTATTTTATTTATTTATTTATTTATTTTTAGAAGTGGATCCACTTTTTTTTTTTATAGAGGCATGTTTTTTATTTATTTGTTTGTTTGTTTGTTTATACATGCACTGGGTACAGTCAGAACCGCGGGAGGGTGAGAGAATTCACCAGAGCCAGAGCGGAGAGCAGAGCAGGCAGAAGGACCGAGGTACACTGCTGAGGGGAGCAGCGGGCGGCAGGAGAGGTCTGTGCGCCATGTGGGACCCTCCTCCGGTGGCCGGGAGCAGCCGGGGATCGAACCGGCGCCGCAGAGGCCACGGGCAGCTTCGCAACCCAGCGCTCAACCGCTGCGCCACCGGGGAGGCCCTTTCTAATCATTTTATAACCTCAAACTTCTAGTTGAGGAATTTCTTGAAAACATTTTCAGCCACAACAGGAAACATCACCCACCTTCATCCATGCCCACTCACCTGTCCCAACGGTTGCTTTTTGGCAAACACCAAAATCGCTTCTTTTTCTCTGTTATCATCACTGACCACCCAGCACTATAGAATCATCACAAGTAACTGCAGGAGCCTGAGCTGAGTCCCAGCCTCCTCTCTGGGGGAGACCACAGTGTGACCAGCCACCACCCACCTTACTTCCTGACGAAGTCAATAGACTTCGCCTTGCAACCATGACGAGGAAGGTTTTTCTTGGAAAGTCAAAGAACTGCACTTTTTTTTTTTACTACCGTGATTGCTTTTCATTTACTTTTATTACAATGGTTTGTGTGTGTTCCTTAAGCATGGAAAACAAGCCAGATGTTTCATCAAAATGCAAGGATGGATTGACTGGTTAGTGGGTCGCTTGGTGGAAACGGATATGAACATCCAGGCCCCTTCTGTGCCGCCCTCCCCAGCATGTCTCTGACATTAACCTGGAGAGCTTGATAAAATGCGGATTCAGCTTCCTGAGGCAGGGTTGGGGCCTGAGAGCCTGCATTTCTAACAAGCACTCATGATGACCACGTCTGTGGAGAAGGCTCTTCCCTCTGATGGTAGGGAAGGTGCTGGGGTTTGGCCTCACTGGGTGTGTGCACATACTGTAGATCAGCGAGGTACTGGTGGTGAGTCCAGAGAAGTCGGGCAGCTAAACACAAGTGGTCTTCGGAGCAGCCTCCACTGTAAACCCTACTTGGTAGCCCTTCACAGCCGGGGCACAATCACTACGTTGACAGCAAAACTCTGGGGCCTGGAGAAGCTGCAGAGCAAGTGTCAGCTGCCTCTCAGAGGAGGCCGCGGAGGAGGGGTACCAATTTTGGCAAGAATGAGGACTATTTTATTATGGAGAACTCCCTAATTATGCAGTTAGAGAGCCGTGTGTGGCACATTCCAGAGCCTACACTGCTCTCATAAGGATTCCACTGTTAATTTTAAGAAGAGAAATAGCAATGCAACTTTCTCAACTCCCACGCCATTCACACATTGAATTTGTGTGCCAACTCAAAGCATACCCACTGGAAATGAAAACAGAGTTAAAGCCAACCCTTAAACTGAAGCTTGTTAAGCTACAGAGATAGACAGGGGAAGGGTTCTGTTTGCTTTCTCCCATTTCAAAACAATTTTTTTCCCCTACCGTTTTTAAAATTTGCATCAGACATCTACTTGTTAAACCAAGAATGCCAGAGCCCAAGCAGCCGAACTGAGGGCCCTTCCACAGGAGACATCTCACCCGCGCCTGTGACTGCCTGAGTGGTCTTTCATATACTTGATGGTCCACGTCAGCAAACGCTCAAGTAAGAGCTCCTTGTGAATGTCTCCACATTCTGAAAGCTTCCAAGCAAGTTAGTCAGATATGGTCACACGCTTAGGCAGCATCAGCGGGTAGTATGGATGGAGCTGTTCAGTCAGAAGGTGTCTCCGGAGCAAATAGAGACTGTGAGGTGGTAAGACGGTGGATCTGGTCTTTGAGGTTCTTGCCAAACTCTGTAGGACAAATGTTCACAAACTGTTAACTATGATTCACAGCAAGAAAATATTTTACATAACATCCCAACACACACACACATGCATGTGCACACACACACACAAGCACACCCCTGAAACAAGAACTTAACTTTACCCATTGTAGGGTAAGTAAAAAGTACCAGGCTTTTCCACCCTCCTGCCATTAGATTAAATGCATTCCTGATGGGGGGCACCTGGAGTGGGGTGTGGGCATACGTAGGTGGGTACACCTGGGTTGAGACTGGGCTTATAAGGGCAGCGTCACAGGGAACAGAACAAGCAGACAAGGAGCAGAAGGCGAGCGAGCGAGAGAGGGGAAGAGAACCAGCGGAGGAGCAGAGGCCACGTGAGAACGCCGGGGAGCCCAGAAAGAGTGACGATTCACCAGGGGCTGGGAGGCCTGCCAGCATCCCCGCCCCCCCCCCCCCCCCCCCCCGCACCCCTGCCTGCCGAGTACCTGGTGAACTCAATAAAAGCCTGAAAAAGCCACTGAGGGCTCCAGGACTCCTTCACCCATCTGCTCAGGTCTTAGAAACCTGCTCTGGCCCTTCCTGCCCCTACACCCATTTTACCCACCCTTGACCCCTCATTCCCTCCGGTAACCACTATTCTCTTGTCAGAATCTAAGAGATTGTTTTTGTTTTGTTTTGTTTTGTTTGCTTGTTCTGTTTGTCTTCCACATATGAATGAAATCACGCAGCATTTGTCTTTCTCTAATATTACATACAGCATAATCCCATCAATGTCCATCCATATTGTCACAAAGTGCAGAATTTCATCCTTTTTTTTTTTTTCCTCCACACAATGGGACTGGTATACCACATCTTCTTTACCCCGTCATCCGTCAATGGGCACCGAGGTTGTTTCCATATCTTGGTGGTTGTAACTAGTGTGGTAATGAACAGAGAGGACATCTGTCTTTTCAAAGTAGTGTTTTTGAATTCTTTGAATAGGTTCTCAGATGTGGAAAGCTGGATCATTTGATATTTCTGTTAAGTTTTAGAAAAATCTCCACACTATTTTCCAATTTACATTCCCCCCAATAGTGTGCACAAGGGTTGCTTTTACTCTACCTATTTGCCAATACTTATTTTGAGTCTTTTTTGATAATTGCCATTCTAACAGGTGTGCGGTGATAGCTCATTGTGGTTTTAATTTGCATTCCCTTAGGTAAATGATGAACACCTTTTCCTGTGTGTTGTCAATAGGTATTCTTTAGCGAAATGTCTATTTAAATCCTCTGCCCATTTTTTAAAATCAGGTGATAAATCCTAGTTTTTAATGATTGTCTCTTTAAATGAATCATTTAGACAGCCCTAAACCACACTTTTTTCATACAATTTTCTTTAACAACAGAAACCACATGGCAGTTTTTTCTGATCTCACAATATTTTAAAGTATCATTTTAATCCTTTTACTTTCATTATCCCCACTCAATGCATTGCTCTCATTCTTCTCCTTGTCAATAAATTTTATTTTCCTTTTTTAAGCCCTGAAGAAACAATTAGTGCAATGAGAAGTTTCATAGATTCTGGGGCCAGGCTTACCACCACCCCTGTGTGGCCTTGGGCAAGTTACTTAACCTCTCTGTACCTCAGTTTCTCACCTGTAAACAGGGCTACATTACAGAGCATTGTGACAATTTTATGTGTTTTTTTTTGGGGGGGGGGTTAATTTTTTATTTATTTTTTACTTTTTAAAAGATTTTATTTATGTATGCATACAAGAACTGGGTTACAGGCCAGAGGTGCGGGGGGGTGAGAGGATTCACCAGAGACAGTGTGGGGAACAGAACAGGAGGACTGACTGAAATACACTGCTGAGGGGAGCAGCGGGCAAGCCAGGAGAGGTCTGCTGCACCATGTGGGTCACCTCCCTGACCAAGGATTGAACTTATGCTGTAGAAGCTGTGGACAGTTTCTCAGTGCTGTGCTTAACCCCTTGCGCCACCAGGGAGGCCCCTCATTTTTAATTTTCTAAAGTAAATCCAGGTTTCTTTTTTTTTTTTTTAAGATTTTATGTGTTAATACAGTTAAAGCACTTAGAAAACTGTGGCGCACAGAGAAAAGAACCTGCACAACTGCTATTACTGCTCAAATCCTTCCCTCTAGGAGGAGGCTGTACAGCCAGCTGTCTCTGCTTGATCTTCTCAGCACTGTGCACTGGACCCAGACAATGTCCTTTCACATTTGGAGGTGCAGTCATGCTATGCTCATCCTGCTTTTCTCCAACTGCCAGAGTTAATATTTTAAGTACGCAGATTTATTTTCTTTTAAATACTGCTATAATTTGTTATATAACTTATATGGTTTCAGAAGATACTAAATCTACTTTAGACTTGCTCACAAATGGTCATCATTAGAAGCATTAATTGTAACATGAGGCTGTATTACAGAAATTCCTCTAGGACCCACAGTGAATTTCCATTAGGGGCTCCCTAGTGGTGCAAGGAGGTTAAGCACAGAACTATGAAGCTATCTGCAGCCTCTGCAGCATGAGTTCGATCCTCAGCAGGGCAGGGAGCTACCCACATGGTGCAGCAGACCTTTCCTGTCTCACCCGCTGCTCTCCTCAGCAGTGTATTTCAGTCAGTCGGCTTGCTCTGTTCCCTGCTCTGTCTCTGGTGAATCCTCACCCCCCCACCTCTGGCCTGTACCCCAGTTCTTATATGCATAAATAAATAAATCTTAAATGAATAAATAAATTTCCATTAATAAGATGTTTCCACCTTCCATTTGCCCCAAAATGTTACTGTGAGATTGAAAGCCCAGAGAAGTGTGTTTGTTAGAAGAATAAATAAAATCATAAGACTAAAGAATAAATCATAAGAATAAACACATTATATTTGAAGACCTGCTTAATGAATCACATGCATGCACTTTGGTGCATGTATTTAGGGACATTTATTCTAGCAGATCTAGGACACTGGTTTTTAAACTATGTTCCAGATTATTGTTGTTACCCAAATAGAAGCATCTCAGTTAGTGATGTGCTGTTATACACCGTCATGGTATTTCATGAGTGTGTGTAGCCACCTCTCAGTCTGATTCCAAGTAGAGTGGAGAGGCTGTTTTATTTATTCACCAATTCTTTCAACAAATAATTTCCAAGAACCCAGGGTGTCTGACATTATGCTGGGCAATGGAAATAATGACAAGTATGTATGTGGAACTTTATAGTCGTCAAAGTGCTTTTGGGTAAATTGCCTCATTTATTTTTTTTAAACAACTCTGCAAGTGATCTTATTGCTATTTTACAGACAAAAAAAAAAGGGGGGGTGAGGGAAGCCAGTGAACAAGAAAGAATAAAGGCAAAATAAAAAAGTATTAAGTGACCAAAACCGGACATCCCCTCCATGGTGGTGTTTTGGATGCACGACATACCCAGGAGACATGGACTTTGCTCCCTGAATATACTTGGTGCTCTGCCCAGCCCCTCACTGCACGCAGAGCCACTTAACCTTCTGTGGAAGGAATTCTGGTCTTGGTGAGATTTCAGGTCTTCTCTGGGGGAAAGGAGGGCAATGAATCCAGGAGCCAGAAGAAAGGATATTAGCCATGCTGATCCAGGTACAGGTGGGTAGGTGGGAGGAACAGGCAAAACTTAAAGGAAAGTACAAGGTTGATTTCAGTCTAGGGGCAGTGACAATACTTCAAAAAGGAGGTGGAGCCTAACGAAGGCACTGGGAGCTCTGGAAGGGATCCTTTCCAGGACATTATAAACTGACCTCAAGGAAAAAGGAAACACTCTTTTTGCTTTCACCAACAACTTTCAGTCAGCAAAGTGGTTCCAGATTTCTGGCAGCCTTTTGAATTAGGTCCAGTCTCAAATTCAAAGCAGAAACTGCCATAGATTCCTCTGTTTCTCAAAATTTCCTTTCTTTGTCAAACAGGACAGCTCAAGATACTTCTTATTAATGATCTCAAGATTGTGTCTTCACAAATGAATCAATAAGCCAAGTGTTTATTGGAGAAGAGCTGTGTGCTCACCACAGCAAGGTGCAGTATGCTGAGGACAAGACAAACAGTATCACAGCTAGCAGCAAGCACTGCAGGCTGATTTACAGCAGCAATCTTGTGATCTACCCTCATGCTAAGCACAGTAAAGGAGATTATACCTGGGTGGGAATTAAGGATCGGATAGGTAGCATGGGGTGATATCACAAAAAGACTAAAGAGGGAGGAGGTTAGTTCAGAGGCTTCCATTAAAAGTCTGGTGGCATGACAGGTATCCAAAAACTATCCACTGAATACATATATGTATGAGTGATTTTAAATGGGCACACTGTCCTGGTCTCAGGACACAGCCATCATCTCTCAATCATTAAATCTTGGGTATCAAATTGTATCAAAACACAAGTATGATATTCATATCTTTGTAGAATTATTCTGAGATTATGGATGGATAGAGGTCTTCCCTTTTCCTAAAGAGAATGACTTTTGAATTCCTGAATCTATTTGATTACTTGGAAACAGAGGAGAAACTGAAAGAGAGCAGTGCTTGGCACATGATGGGCTCACCCTACTAATTGCTGGCTCACAGAGAAATGATGACTGTAAGAGGAAAGAAGCCACTGCTAATGCCAACTTCTCTTCCCACCCAGGAATGGCCCCAGGGAGAGCAGCCACAGAGAACGTGGAGGCTTGGAAAGCAGGTTCACCACACGCTGCGGCATCCAGCTGAGCAGGCCTCTTGTCTGGATGACAGTCCATACTGACGACTGAGTCGTAAGTGCTGTGATTCCTTGTCCCTTCCTAGCCCTAGCATCCTTTCTCATATACCTTGTTTACCTTAGCAGTGTCAAATGTATTGGATATATACAATATCTCTGTAGGGCTAATCTGTTCGATTGTCTTTGAATTTTAAACTAGTAAGTATTCCAAATGAAAAGTGGACTAGTCCAGCAAAATGCTGTCAAACAACCTTCAGCAGAGGCAATTTCATCAGAACCTCCTGGGAGAACTGTGGCCTGTGTTTTCTCTCCTATGACTCCCCCCACCTTCTGTGGCTACACCAACCATGACACACTGATCTGACCCTCTACTCAGTCCTACTGCCACTTATATATTAGTGCAACCCTAGTAACTTGAACTTAATATGAGAGAGAACCTCCTTGGGCCAAGATCATTGTCTTAATGAAGAAGTAGTCTGGGCTGATACCAGCAGGAGAAATGGCTGAGAGGGACATGGTAAGTGAAGCCCTACACACAGTGGGTAGAATGAGTCTTGCTGTCATTTCCTTCAGTATCTTTCCCTTGATCTGAACCACTCTTAATCTCAGAGCAGTTAAGAACAGCAAGACATGGGGCCCCCCTGGCAGTTCAAGGGGTTAAATTGCAGCACTATGAAACTATCTGCTGCCACTGAAGCACAAGTTCAATCCCCTGTCAGGGAGCTGCAGGCGCAGCAGACCTCTCCTGTCTCGCCCGCTGCTCCACTCAGCAGTGTATTTCAGTCAGTCTGCCTGTTCTGTCCCCCCTCTGTCTCTGGTGAATCCTCTCACCCACGACACACACATCTAGCATGTACCCCAGTTCTTGTATGCATAAATAAATAAATCTTTCAAAAAAATAAAAAAAAAAGAACAGCAAGACATTTCTTCAGCAGTCCTTCCTCTCCTTCAATGTGAAGTCAAGCAGGAAGGAGTGGGACTTTCACCAAAGGCCCTATCCTTTGTGTTTGCTTTGTGCTGCTTGAGTGAACCACCATTTAATACTGATAGAAGCCTGTGGCTTTTCTAGATCCCACACTGGGTTATCTGTATCTGCTGGTTGACATTTCCTTTAAACAATATTAAGTAGTTTCCAGTAGAGACTTTGAAATATGCTCCTTGTGTTTGACATCAAAACCCATTAATTTGTCTAAGTTTTGTCAACTTCAGTACAGAGGTAGGTATCCTGAAGGTCCTCAGCCTCACAAGTCCACACTTACTTAAAGTGAGTCCTGAGGCTGGATAAAATGGAGGAGGGAATGTCGAAGGAGGTGGAGGGAGAAGCAAAGGCTGAGTAAAGTCAGATTCTCATGGTTTGGCCTTTTGGAGGATAATAAGCACCCCACCACTTGAGAATTCACAACCCAGATGTGTGAGGCTTTAGCTTTTAAGCTCCCACAAGAAGGGTACAACCAATGACCCCTTTTGGAAGAATTAAAATCTGCACTGTGACCTATAGCTGGGCCCTTTCACTGGCGCTATTTATTCAGTGTATCAAACAACTTGCCTCTCAAGATGAGAGATCCTCTTTGAAGACCGATTGGAATGCTGAGAACTTTTCTATGAGAATTGCTTCTGGAAGCTGCCCTCCTCTACATTCACCAACATAATCTTAGCTCATACCTGATTAACCAACAATAACAGCAGTGGGTCTGCTACTCTGGAGGCAATTATATACAACACTATTATGAGAAATCTTATATCACTTTAGACTTTAGTAGTTAACTGGTTTTGCAAGCTCTTGGCTGCAAGTACTGTGCACAACAGGATGTGGTTAGACAGTCAAAATTCACAGGTCTTGGTAACCCTATGGGGCAAGATGGAACAGGGTTCCTAAAACCCCTACCAAAAATATCAGAACATCAGCAGTCAAATACCTCAAATAGGTTAGCAGGAGGAAAAAATGAATTTAATTTCTTAACATGGGAAATCTACATGGATGCGGATTCCAAAGATAATAGACTATATGTATATATATATATATATATACACACGTACACACATACATGCGTGTGTATAATATACACACATATGCACATAAGTATACACACATTATATATTTATATAAATTTAAAATTTATAAACATTGATTTAATATTTATATAAAATATATTTAAGTCTAAAAAGTTATAAATTTGATATTTATATACCATACTTGTGCTATTGGAAGTAAAAATCACACACAATATGTGATGGGGGTATAAGGTATAACATATTTAGGCTGAATAAACTATGTTTAAGCTCTATTCTGAAAGGGGTGTGGCTTTCTGAGATTTCCTGCTCCGGCCACTGAATGGGTTTGAATGATTAGGTGATGTCAGCTCCATAGAGATGGCCATTTACAGTGATTCCTGGAAAGATTATTAAATCAAGGACTTTAAGAACAGACCAAAAGCATTTTCGGGAAAAACCTGAACCAGTACATTGGAATGAGAACTAGATGCATGTTAGCATACAGCTCCCTTAGAAATGTCTAAACCAAAAACTTCAGATGAAGGCCTGCAATAGGTTCTGAGACACAATTCTACCTCCTTATCATTCAGGAACCAGAGAAAACCAATTTGTTACCAACTGGCTTCAGTTCCAGTGTGCTCAGGTTTTTCCCCTAGTGCTGCTCATTTTTGGCTCCCCCTCCTCTGCTGGTCTGTGCCTGTGTTGGCCCCTGGCCAGGCTGAGGCTCTGCTTCTTGCAGAGCCACACACTGCGCCATGCCGGCTGCCAGCTGGGTCTTCCCTGTCATCAGGAGACTAGTTTCTCTCATAGCCTCTTGCTGCCCTAAGAGTTGTTCTGGGCATATTTTCGGGGCTCTGGCCCTACCAGTGTTCTGTGCTACCTGCGCACCCTTTTGTCTTTGGAAAGACAAAGTGTGAAGGAAAGAGTGATTTGTGCTATTTGGTACTGACATAAAAATGGATTCTTCCCTGAACAGAATCAAAACTCCTAACACTCCCTGTGTAACTATTAACTGTCCAGTGGCTTATTTTCCAGTTTAATCTTTGACCCCCCCCAACTATCAAATAGGCCAGTAAGGGTGGAGGTGTGGAAAACAGTCCTTCCTCTTTCTACTCTATCTATTGTAATTGACTGTCTGCCACAGACTGAGCTCTGAGAGTGCAGGTCTTCTGTCTGACATGGTTGTGAGTTGGCACCGCCAAGCACAATAGTAGGGTTAAGTAATTATTTACTGATTAATACAAAAATAAGTCATTACCTCTCAGGTTACTCCCAAAGTAGGGAACCATGCCCTTTCATATCCATTCTTTACTCCTTGATGTCCCAATGCACCATCCTAAAATTCCACATGAAAACCATCACAACTGTCAGAACAGTCAAAAGCACATAAAATCAATTAAAAATTGTGAAATATCCACCACAGTTATTCTATACATTTCCTTCTTCATGAAGGTAGAAAGATGAAATAAGTACCCTGAACACCACGTTACCCTGAGCAATAACTTCAGCTACCATTATCAAGTATCTAGTACCCCAAGCATATTGTGGTATCGACGGCATAAGCCTGGGTTCACATTCCAGCTCTACTATGTATTAACTAGAGGGCGATTGTGTTGAAAAGGAGAGGAAATCCCCCCCTCCAGCATACTCCTTTGGGTTCTTCTCAAACTGGCAGAGCAACCAAACACATCACAAAGATAAATAGGAGAAAATAAATTAACTTCACACTTGTGGGGAATCTACATCAATGTGGATTCCAAAGACAATAAGGCAAAGTGAGAATATATATCCTGATTTATGGAATGGGGTAGGGTCCTGGGGCTTCAAGGGGAGAAGAGGGGACTCACATGACAGAGGATGATGCATGGACAAAGACTCCATGCTCAGCAATTAAGTATTTGCCCTGCTATGAAGATAGGATTTTCCAAAAGAAAGAATATTGCTGGTAATAACCTTAATTCTGGGTAATACTTATAGTTTTCATTCTTCTAGGCAAAAGTTTTTCATGAGCCTGAAGGGCCTTGATTGACTTAATTTTGAAATAATCACCTGCCAGAGTGATATGTCTTGGGAAGGCCTGTTTTGAACATTTTGGGGAGCCCTCTCTTGAACATCTCATAAGATCTATCCTTCATTTGTTACTCTCTCCCCCCAAAATTCATATTCTGAAGACCTAGTACCTGAGAATATGAAGTTATTTGTAAATAAGAATGTTGGCAGATATAACTAGTTAAAATGAGGGTAGGTGGGCCCCTAATCCAATATATAAAATAGGGGGAATTTGGCCACAGAAGGACACACAGGAGAATGTCATGTGAAGACTAGAATTGCATTGCCATGATAACAAACTCTAAAAGAGAAGCGTGGGACAGACCTTTCTCGGGTCTTCAGAGTGAGCACTGCTGACATCTTGGTTTCAAGTTTCTGGCCTCCAAAACTGTGAGACAGAAGATTTCTGTTTTTTAAGCTACTCTGCTTCTAATATTATGTAATAGTTGCTCTGGGGAAATTAATACAGTGATCTTTGACAAATAAATTTCTTCATCTTTGTTTCACTTATTAGAAATAAAATTAGTAATGGGCCAACCTCATGGAGCTGTATCAGAATTAATTAGCTAATATCCATAGAGTGCTTAGAATGTACCTGATGCAGAGAGCCAAGGAGGTCTTATAATGGTTGAAGTTATCTCCTATTTCAGTGACACAAGTAGCTGTCACAAATTCTGACATAGCAAGTTTACAACTCATGGTTGTGTTAATACATTCCATAATCTAGTTTCATTCTAGAGCAAGGATACATCAAAGGACTCAGGAGTTCAACAAGAGAGTGATAAATGCTGGGAGTCTGACAATTACTTTAATGGACACTGAGAGCCCTCCCCCAGGCAAGATGCAAACCTAAGGATCTCATGTGGCCAGGTGTGGCTTCACAGGGAAAAATGTATATTACTTTATTGTTTCTAATATGGGAACTTTAATAATAACCTGATACTAGGTTTTCATCAGTTTGCATCATTTCTGACTCTCTCGTAAGTCACATACCCTGGAAATTCAAAAGAGAAGAAGTTTAAGAGAAATAAAATATCTATTATGGAGAATTGAAGCAGCAAATGGGGGAGTGGTTAAGACCAAAGAAAATTTAAGAATTATCATTCTCTTTTCATTTTATTTTTTTAAAGATTTATTTATTTATGCATACAAGAGCTGGGGTACAGGCCAGAGATGTGGAGGGTGAAAGGATTCACCAGAGACAGTGGGGAACAGAACAGGCAGACTGACCAAAATACACTGCTGAGGGGAGCAGCGGGTGAGTCAGGAGAGGTCTGCTGTGCCATGTGGGTTGCTCCCTGGCCGGCCAGGGTCGAACTCGTGCTGCCGAGGCTAGGGATTACTTCATAGTGCAGTACTTAATGCCTTGCGCCACCAGAGAGGCCCTTCTTTTCATTTTAAACCAATGGTCCTTTGCTTAGTAAATCTCTTCTTACCTTAAGGTCATTAGTGAAACTAAATGTGGGAGGGTGGCACAAGTTCTTTGGGAAAAGAATATAAATATCTCTATTCTCCTAGCCAAAATGAGCACCAGAAAATACACTCAAAATCAGTTAATCAATGAGTACTTATTGATCACTCACTGTGTGTTAGGTGATGGTTTAGGCATTAGGGGTATGACAATGGATAAAATTTTTTTTTTAAAAAATCTGTCTCCTTGGGATTCATAATCTGCCAAGGTAAAAAGCAACATAATAAATAAATAAAATATATAACATATCAGATAGTTACAAAAGCTAAAGAGAAAAATTAAAACAGGGGTATGTAATGGGGTGCAGGGTCAATCCTGGACAGGGGAGATGGTCAAAGTGGGTGGAAGGAGAGATTTTAGATAGAATGGCCAAAGAGGTTTCATTGAAAACGTGACCCTGGAAAAATCTGTAAGAGGTGAGCGAGTAAGTCATCAGATATCTGGGAAAAGAGCATTCTAGGCAGCAAGAAGAGCACATGCAAAGGCCCTGAGGCAGGACTCTTTAAAGGCAGCCAGGTGTAGCTGAAGCAGAATGAGAGAGAGTGAGGAAAATGAAGTGGAGATTATGTGAGAGATATAACAGGGGCCAAGTCGCAGAGGCCTTGAAGTCATAATAAGAACTTTGACTTCTACCTTGAGTGCCACAGAGTGTCATAGGAAGGCTCTCTGGCTGCAGCATGGTCTCTTCGTGACTGTGGGTCAAGGGAGGTTGCAGGGAGGCAAGTTAGAGGGAATGATTCAAACAAGATGGCTTGGCCAGGTTAGTAGTGGCAGCAATGGTGATTCTGCATATAGTTTGAAGTTAGAGCAAACAGGATCCACTGAGAGGGATGTGAAAAATGAAATAAAGAGAGGAACTATGGATGAGTCTAGAGTTTCCAATTTGAACAAATGGGATTAGAAATTTTCGTTTTTCTGAGACAAGGAGGACTAAGAGAAGAGCAGGTTAGCAGGACACCCCCAGAGTGCAGTTCAGTGTCCCCTGGATTCTAGGGCCCTTGTAGAAATGGTCTTTGTTTCCTATGGCTGTCATAACAAATTACCACAAACTTTGTGACTGAAAACAACAAAAATGCATTCTCTCATAGTTCTAGAGGCCAGAAATCCAAAATCATTTTCACTGGGCTGAGATCAAGGTTTCATCTTGGCCATGTTCCCTCTGGGACTTTAGAGAAAATTCCTTTCCTTGCCTCCTCGTCCAATTCCTGGTGGCTGCTGGATTCCTCCATTTGGGGCTGCCTCACTTCAGTCCCTGCCTCCAAGGGAACTTCGCTTTCTTTGCCTTTTCTGTGTGTGTCCCCATGCCTCCTTGTAAGTTTGCTTATAATTGCAACTAGAGCCCATCCAGATAAACCAGGGTAGTTTCCTCTTCTCAAGAGCCTTAACATAATAACAATTGCAAAGTCCTCTTTGCCATTTAAGGTAACATAAAGAGGTCACAGGGATTAGGATGTGGCTAAATGTGGAAAGCATTATCTTTTCCAAGGTCTGCCAGAGATATTCAAGTGCAGATGGTAGATGAGTTATTCCCTATGGGTCTGGATTTCAGGGATGAGGTACCTGCAGGTGTAAACCCATGAATCATCTGCATCTGGGTGATATTTCATGGAGAGATGGGACCCTATATTTCTGAATCACATACAGTTGTTGTTAATAAATATTACCTCACTATATGTGTATATATACATATGTGTGTGTGTGTATATATACACACACACACATATGTATATATGTCTGATGGCAGAAGTCTCTGGAGAGAATAGGCAGAAGGAACCAGAGGCAGCAAGCACTGACACAAGGTTCTTTGCCTGCAAGGCCACTACTGAAAAGAATCCCTTTACCTTTCCTAATTTTCAGAACAACAGAGAGAATGGTCATTGAAACTCTTATTAAAGTTCGAATTCTAGGATCCAGTAAAGATAGGCTGGATGTTAAAGATTTTCCTTGACTGTTTACTTGACTTGTGGGTCATTCCCACTGCTGAGAACAACAGGCTGAAAACTCCCCTTAGGCGAGTATCCTGAAGGCTTGTGGCTTGATGACTGTGGTCACATGGGCCACACCCTCAGCCAAGCCCCCAACATAGCAGGAGGCCTTGACACTTAGAGATGGGCTCTGCAGCCCCCCTCACAAGCACTGAAAGGTCTTTAAATAACAAAATTTCCAAGTTGGTAGGAGCAGGGCACCATTATATATACACTCTGGAGATAGAGAGCTAATTAACCTTGAACTAGGCAAGTTTCCAAGTCTCTCAGAGAAGTTTATTTATGCCTCGTGTAACTGAAGGCAATGACTGCAGCCTCTGATTTTAATTCTAGGTTTGAGAAAATGTGAGGCAGAACTTTAAAGCTAATGAAAAGAGGCAAAAGTAAATTAGCACCACCTTGCAAGGAGCTAGAGAAAATCACAAGGTTTTCTCATGGGTCTCTACTAACCTCTTCATAGCTGTGAGACTTAAGAGGACACAAGTGAAATAGCAGACAGATAAAGACCCATACATATGATGTCACTTATATGTGGAATCTAAATCATAAACAACAACAAGACCCAAGCTTGTGGCAGGGGAAGGGGAGGCTACAGGGACTGGGAAATTGGTAAAGCAAGTCAAATGGCACAACTTTCAGTAATAAAAAAAAAATTAAGTCTTGGAGACATAATGTACAGTATGGTGTCTATCGTTAATAATACTGTGTGGGTATATATATATATTAAAATTGCTAAGAGAGTATGTCTATCAAGCTCTGATCACATGAGAAAGAAATCTGTAGCTATGTATGGTGATGGATGTTAGCTAGACCTCATGTGATAGTCATTTTGCAGTATCTAAAAATATAAAATTATTGTGCTGCACACCTGAGACTAATACAATGTTACAAGTCAATTCTATCGCAATAAAATAATAAATAAATAAATAATGATGAAAGATCAGCCTCCAGTAAGACCAAAGGGAAAATAGTGGTTGTCATTTATTGAGGGCTTATTCGGTGATAAGCAAGGCACCAGATGCTCAGGTGCATTATTACTCAATCTTCACAGGAGTCCTGTGAAGTGGTTACTTCTGTTGGATTCATTTTACAGATGAGAAAAAAGAGACCTAGTGAAGTGACAGCTTCACTCCATTCTCATAGGAATTGCAGGTGAACGCAGAAGCACAACAGCTAGACCCTCTTGCCTGGAGGTGAGATCTTG
Source organism: Talpa europaea (assembly GCF_964194135.1). Classification (NCBI taxonomy): domain Eukaryota; kingdom Metazoa; phylum Chordata; class Mammalia; order Eulipotyphla; family Talpidae; genus Talpa; species Talpa europaea. The sequence continues at coordinate 40,727,606 of NC_140068.1, forward strand.
CAGTTCACCATGGAAGAAGGAGCCTGGGCTCAGGAAGGAATCTGGTCTCCAGAAACCGACCTGCAATGCCCTGCATCTGAAAATGCTTTGGCAGTAGCTTACATCATTCAAAATTCTCCATTGGAAAGAGAAAATGCAATGTTCTCTTTGTGAATGGACACAGTTACAAATGGCATAGCAGGCGTGAGACAAGGGGGTTCGCCTTATAGAAAAGAAAGTTTGCAAATAGAGAGACATTCATTTCTGGACAGAGTAGTTCACTGAGTTTATTGAAGGAGGCTGGGTTTGCTGATTGGCTGGACTATGCATGGGGAGGGGGAGAAAACAAAAGCTAGCTTCAATTTCCCCACAGTCCATGTGCCAGTAGAATTTGTGTGTGTGTGTGTGAGCACTCATCAGTTGTGAGATGCAAGTAACCATGTACTCTGTACCACTGCCATTATGCAATTTAAAAATGTCAATGGGTTAAATCAAGCCTGCAGTAGTGAAATGCCCTTGGTGTTTCCAGACCCATTTGCCTGATGATCTTGATACTGAGAGGGGCTCCATGGCCTTGTAAATCCAAGTAGTCCAAAGCAGGCTTCCGTCCCCCAACTCAGCACAAGGCTCAGCTGCTGACTTCCTGGCTTCTTTCTGGGAGTTGATTTCCTAAAGGACTTCTTTGACCACACAGATAAATTCTCATTTAAATTCAGGCACATACACCCACAGGCTGATCGACAGAAAAACACCATGAATTGAATGATAAATAATACATGCAAAGACAACACCAGTGCTTATTTGCAGATGAAAGAACACTAGAAATTATTTCTGATGGAAATATAAAAGATTAAATTCAAGCAGGGAGTGGGAGAGGAAGTATTTCTGTTTAAAGTTCCTTAAGAAACAATTTCATTGTTTCATTTTCAAAAAGGCACTTTCTGTCCTGAGTTGGGAATTCAGTGGGCACTGGTAACCTGCATTGCCAGTGGTTTATCCCAATGAGAGATGCTCATCCAGTAAGGATAGAGCCCAACGGAACTGAGATGGAATTAAATTTGATAGGTCGCTTGCTGGGTGGAGCAGTCTGACATTGGAATCTCTTTCTGGAAATTTCTATCAGGGCTATCTTTTCTTTTCCATTCCCATTTCAGAGAGTCAAAGAGTATCTTGCCCCACCATCCACAGTGATGGGGCAGAGTTGGGCAAATGAACCAGTCATCCCGGTGTGACACGTTTGAATGTATGAGGAAAGGAAATGGGGAGATAATCACTCAGAGCCCAGATTAGGCAATACCTTATCTTTTTTGTATAATTACAACCTCACCTTTTGATAATAAAGCACTCAGGAGGACTTGAGTAAGAATTTGTATTAAAATTGAGAGGATTTGGGGATCCTAATTTAAAATTACTCATGGTACCCCAATCTTACATTGTAATAGCTTGAGTAAGTACATGTGCATAAATTAAGTGTAACATACATAAATGAATATGTATGTATATATATATATATATATATATATCTAACTGCTAATATGAAGGCTATCTTGTGGGTATTAGAAGATTAAACCCACCAACAGGCAAAATTTATATAAGAAAATTGAGGTTTGTCAATTGATAATTGATATTTGTTAAGGATTCTATAGAACGTCAATAGAGAATTACATGGCAGACAAGGTCCTTATCTGTGATTGGGGGAAATGATTCTCAGAAGGAGCGGGTCATGACCTATGAAGACACCTCAAAAGATATCTCATACAATATGAAAATGCTATTTTAAAAGAACAAAGGAACACAAAATTAGAATCAAATCGAAACTTATACATTGTAATGCTCACAAAGGTGGTAAAAAGTGAAGGAGAAAGGTGTCCTTATAAACTGCTCCAAGCTGGAAAGATAACTGTCCATGAAGAAGAAGGAACTGTGAAAAAGTTGATTTCATCTACTTCAAGATTTAGGAAAATGCCTACAGGATGGAGGTGAAATGTTGTGGTGTGGGGAAGAGCCCTGCGGATTGCTCTTATCTTCAGGTGTGAGGGTCTGAAGTCTAGTTCAGAGGATCGGTGGTCTTCCCCCTCTCTGTCCACAGTCACAGCCTCTAGTCAGCCTGTCTTTGACCTCTTACCCCATACTCCATCCACCGAATCCCTTCTACTTTACCTTCTAGATCTATACAGATTCTAGTGCCATCTCACTCTTTGGTCCTAGTTATCAAAATGATAACTCCAAGCATCTCCTGATCGGTCCTCCTTCTTCCACCCTCATTCTCTTCCAGTCTCTTCTATATAAATGAGCCTTTAAAAATATGAGTCAGGGGCCTCCCCGGTGGCGCAGCGGTTGAGCGCTGGGTTGCGAAGCTGCCCGCGGCCTCTGCGGAGCCGGTTCGATCCCCGGCTGCTCCCAGGCCACTGGAGGAGGGTCCCACATGGCGCGCAGACCTCTCCTGCCGCCCGCTGCTCCCCTCAGCAGTGTACTTCGGTCCTTCTGCCTGCTCTGCTCCCCGCTCTGGCTCTGGTGAATTCTCTCACCCACCCGCGCTTCTGACTGTACCCAGTGCATGTATAAACAAAACAAAACAAACAAACCAGCAAACAAATAAAGCATGCCTCTATAAAAAAAAATAAATAAAAATAAATAAAAAATAAAAATAAAAATAAAAATATGAGTCAGGTCATGTCACTCCTCAGCTTGAAACCTCTCCATCTCCTCCAATCAAAAATCAAGTTTGAGAGAGCAAAGCAAAGAAAGTGAAATATTTATGGGAAATGAAAACAAAATTATTGAAAGACCAGTGTAAAACCCAACAGAGAATATAAATCCATTGTTTATATTCTAAGTTTCATGAAAACAATGTAATCAAAGCAAAACTAAAGGAGTATAGATTTGAACCACAATGGGGGAGGAAGAAGCACAGGCCTGGAGTCAGATGTGAGGATTCATAGCCCAGTTCTACCACTGAACTAGCTGTGAGCTGTTGAGGAAATCACTTCACTTCTCTAGATCTTGATTTTCTCACCTGTGAAATGGGCATAATAATAGTATGTACTTTATCAGGCTGTTATGAGGATAAAATAATACATTTAATATGCTTAGAAGCTTGCCTAACATATTTGAGTGTACAATAAATATTATCTATTAGTAATAATTATTTGTGTTGAAGAAAAAAATTTTAGATAGTCAAGTTATAAGAAAGTACAAAAATATTGCCACAATCATGATTGTAAGAGAAAAAAGCCTAATGTAGGCCATGTCAGAGATATTCTATAGGAAAGGGAAAGGTAAAAATTTTATTGTTATATGCAAAAATCTTTACATATTCAGTTAAAGTTCCCTGAACTCTTCTGGCAATCAGATAAGAATCAACTAGGTAGGTAGGTAACTATTTTCATAGACCAAATACTCATCCCATTAAAATTCAACTTAAAATTGCATGTCAAGGTTATGGATTTTTATCACAGGAAAGTTCTGTTTCAGACCAGATGTAGGACAATTTTTTCTATTATCAGAGAGAAGTATATTAAACATATGTTCGCTCATTGTTCCCATGGAAATTTTCTGTTCGGGGAAAATAATGCTGAATCATATTATCATTCTAAAATTGTGAGTAGTCCAAAGTTACTTGATTAGATCATATGACACTACAAAAGATGTGGGTTTTTTTTTCTTTTTTGAGTTTTAGTTATTTAATGATGTAAATGTTTCCTTATATAAAAATAAACATGGCAAAGGGGTTATGAGACAAATAGTAATTCTATTATGTGAAATTTCAAAGGTATGATTCTTGTCAGGCCAGATCTTGGCCTGTACCACTGCACTGAAAACGACAGCCTATTGTACTAGAGAAGATAATAAAAAATATGTGTTGTCAAAATTAGAGATTCCACTCACATTAATAAAATGAGACTCAGTAAAGGAAAACAAAGTGGTTCCCATATGAACAAATAACCATGAAGCTGAGGCTAGGCCTGCTGGTCTAGCTGAGCATGAGTAATAATTGCTTTGGCGGTCCAAAGGGAGCCAGAGCAACAACAGGCCATGGTGCATTGGGCTGAGAGGCAGGGATTTTACTCTAAGGTCAAAAAGGCATGTGTTTATTATTCTAGATTTGGCATTCACTAAATGCAAACCCAGGGGATAACAAGAATATTCTTCTTCAAATTTCAAAATCAGTGTAAGGCCAATGAAAGAAATTTCAGAGGAAAGTGAGTATGATCAAATTTTTGAGAAATAAGTCTCATGAGAAAATGCAAGTAAGATGGCCTACATTTGGCATGTAAGAAAAAAGATTAAAGGGAAGTCATGTGTTTTTAAGTATATAAAGTTATGTGGCAGAGGACAAAAATGGTATATTTTTTCCATATACTGGGATAGTTGGAATAACAAAGGCATGGTGCCAACATTGCTTCATGCGCACTGACAAATCTATAAAATTGTCAGGGAGGACAACCATTGGCATAGTCTGCTCCACCTTGGGTAAAAGCTGGCCTTTATTCAATATATTACTCAAAAGTTCTGGCATTTCCTCCACTAGCGTAAACAAAAACTACCCTCACAGAAACCTCAGGAAGGAACAATTCCCCATGCTCTCACAGAGAAGGTATCAAAATAAAAATATATTCTAGGAAAAAGCACGATGTTGAGGTTGGGAGAAGAAGGTTTCGCTTATCACCACCAGTGCCAGTTCTCTGTTCTGCCAGTACATGGGAACTGGTGAGATCTTAGAGTGCTAGGCTAAGTGAAAATGTCTGTGCTCTGTGGACTTTGTACACTTAGTTTGTTCTAAGCTCCAAAATAAGACCTGGAAGTTGTATAAGTTGTTCTGAGAAACAGAGGGTCTTTAATAGAATGCAGGGTAGGGCCTCCCGGGTGGCGCAGTGTTTGAGCGCTGGGTTGCGAAGCTGCCCGCAGCCTCTGCAGCGCCGGTTCGATCCCCGGCTGCTCCCCGGCCACCGAGGAGGGTCCCACATGGCGCGCAGACCTCTCCTGCCGCCCGCTGCTCCCCTCAGCAGTGTACTTCGGTCCTTCTGCCTGCTCTGCTCCCCGCTCTGGCTCTGGTGGATTCTCTCGCCCTCCCGCACTTCTGACTGTACCCAGTGCATGTATAAACAAACAAACAAACAAATAAATAAACAAACAAATAAATAAAAATACATGCCTCTTTAAAAAAAAAAAAATAGAATGCAGGGTAAGGTGGCTCTCTTCTGGAAATTTAACTCCCATCCAGCCCAGTGTAAAAGCAAAGGCACTCTCCAATGGATGTGCTGGCTCTCCAGCATTTCAGTTCATCTCTCCAGACCTTGCCCTCTTCCCTCACACAGAACAGTTCTGTTCTGTCCTATAACTTCATTCTGTCTGGTTGCTTCATGGCTAGTTTATGAATATTCTTTCTGCCTCAGCAAAGTAACATTCTGTGTGTCATCTTGGCTTGACCCTCATTTCAGACTCTGCCTCTGTGCTTCCTTTTGCATTTCCCTTGATTCCATGTTTTGTCTCCTGAGTGCCACCCTCCCTTCCTCCACACCAACTCAGGTTCCTAAATCCCAGACCAGTTCAGCAGTCCAGCAAAGATAAGAGTTTGACCCTGCTACCCAAGACCACTCTGAATATATATAAATCCTAAGTAGAGTTAATGCTAAGTAGAAGGTTATTTGGAATGAAACTTACAGATTGTTGGCCAAGATTCAGCATCTGACAACCAGCCCCACCATAGTTTGTGAGGGAAATAGGATGAAACCCTTTGCTGTCAAACTTAAGGGAAAAAGCACTCACTCTGACTCTATGATACAAGGGTCACAAACAATACAGCCAGAGCTTAGACAGGTGATTAGAATGACCAAAGTGGGCCAGGAGGAAGAACGCTTGGAACTGCAGCCTGCCAGAAAGCATGTCCATTTGTATTCGTTTGCCAAGTTAAAACCCCACAGAATGAGTGACTTAGACAATAAAAGTTTATTTTCTCATGGTTTTGGAGTGTGGATGTCCAAAATCAAGGGGTTGGCATATTTGGTTTCTTCTGACTCCTCTCCCTTTGCTGTGTAGATGACTATCTTTTTATTATGTCTTCAAGTTGTCTTTCTTCTGCATCTTCCTATATCCTAATCTCTCTTAATAAGGACCCCACTCATGTTGGATTCATGTCCACCCTATGACCACATGTCAAATTAGTTGCCTCTCCAGACCAATGTCGACACACAGTCACATTATAAGGTACTGAAGGCAAAGACTTCAACATAGAATCTTTGGAGGGCTACAAGTCAGCCATGACACTATCTAAAGGAGGAGTCATTACCTCATTTCCACCAGTGTGCACCACTATAATATGGGTCCAACAGTAATAAAACATCTTATTTCTCAGAAGAAAATAACACACAAAATCCCCAATTTTTAAATGTGAACAACTGATTTTTATTTCTTTAAAGTATCTCATGGGGCTGTAGGTGCCCCAAGGCCAGTTTGTTACCTTTCCAATGACACATATGGCAGCTTTTGGAACCAGAGCTAAGGATGACCTTGATTCTTGATATTAGCAACTAAACAACCAAGACAAAGGCAGAGGCTGCTGCGTAGGCCCCTTCTCCCAGCAGCACTCTGCTTTGGCCCTGTCGTGCTGGGAATGGGCCAAGAGAAGACCAACCTCAGTAAAAAGTGACTTCCTAAAGTCTTTGGGGTTTAGTCCCGGGCCCCCAACCTGATGTGCTTGGCCTTTACAGGGCAGGATATGACACCAGGTGACAAGCAGTCCAAAGAGAAAAAGGGAGACTGAATACACTATTATGTTGAAGTCAGAGTATATCAGCATTTTACCTTTCACACCACAAGCACCACCCCTACTCCAGGACTAAATATTGTCACGACCCACATCACTACTATAATCCTCAGAGATAGAAGATTAGAGTAAGGGTTTTCTTTGTGAGGGGGGCAGAGGAATTCAAGGGAGAGTTGGCCATCAAGTAACCTCATTTTAAGTGAGCCCCTGGAAAACTGTTAGAACCAATCTGATCTGGCCATCCCCAAGATAATCCTGTAAAAAGGCATTGAAAAGGGGCCTCCCTGGTGGCACAAGGGATTAAGTCTCAGCACTATGAAGCTATCCGCAGCCACTGCAGCACGAGTTGGATCCCCAGCCAGGGAGCTGGCCCACATGGCGCAGCAGACCTCTCCAGTCTCCCCACTGCTCCCCTCAGCAGTGTATTTCAGTGGATCCTCCTGTTTTGCTCCCCACTCTGTCTCTGGTGAATCCTCTCTCTCACACACACACACCCCACCCTGGCACCTCTGGCCTGCACCCCAGCTCTTGTATGCATAAATAAATAAATCTTTTTTTAAAAGGCACAGAAAAGAAACTAATATATTTTAGGAAAGCTCTATGACTTCCCTGGACTTGATTTAAACATTTGGTGATGGTAGAAGGATTATGAGCAGAGTGTCACATGTGGCCCATAATCGACATAACTGCATCAGATTCAGTAGAGACATGGTAGCTAAAGTCCAATAGGCCCCAGAAAAGGGCAAGGACTGGAAGCTAAGAAGAAGAGATGGCAGGTTTCATCTGTCAAATGGGCAGTGGGATGCCACGTCCAGAGAGAGCAGGGAAGCTAGCCAAGTGGATCAAGGTGGGCAGGGGTCATAATCTGGTTCAGGGATGGCAAACAGGAGTTCACTCATGACCTACTCTAGATGGTAACGGCTGCAGGGAATATTGGGTTGAATATGATCTGCAGCCTCATCGGGCCCTGATGGAAACAGTGCTGGGGTATATTGGCTCTGTCTGCCCTGGGCACAGGATGGGGAAGATGGGGAGTGGTTGTGACTGAAATCCCTGCTCTAGGGGGTCAGGTGGTACCAATCCAATACCCCAGGCTCAGAGAGGGGAAAGCTCAAGGATGTTTCAGCTACAAGAGGCCAGAAAGCAGGTGAGGAGTCTACGTACAAGAAGCCTCAGCAGAAACAAGGGATGCACTGTTAGCAACCTGGCAGCCAAACAAAAGCTTAGGAACATGGAAAATAAAGCAGAGGTGAGAAAATCTGAGGTGTTGGTTATGGAAGCTAATTAATAACTTGGAAGCCAGAAAAGAGGTAGGAACAAGTGGTTCTCAATAGGTAAAACAAGCACAGGATCAGACACAGGAGAAAAGGTGAGAAGAATAACAGCAGCATGAGTACCTCGAAGATGATTCATTTGCCAGAGGAGCCAGCCACAAGTTGTCTCAGACAGAAAGAGCCAGGTGTGCGCACCTGACAGCACCCAGGTGCAGCTGGTTAGGGGAAGGCTGGGCCTCCAACCACCTCAGCACCCGGCCTAACACAGGCCAGTTCCTAGACTGCAAACTCACTCGTCCATTCATAGGAATATTTACTGAACAGCTGCACTGTGTCAGGAACATAGCAGTAACAAAGCACACTCACGCCCTTGAGGAGCTCAAAATTAGCAGGAAAAGTGGACATCCTCGCGCCTGAATGAGTGTGCTGAGCACTGAACGGTGTGCTGAAGGGAACAGGACTGCAGTGGGAGCACTGGGTCGGCAGAAATGAATGCTTGTATCTGAAAATGCCTGTGAGTTTGTTGAAAGAAGAGCCAGGATAACAAATGAGCATCTAACAACGTGGAGCCAAGGCTGACAGATCATGTTATTTCTTAGGAGAAGTCTGAAATTTCACACAAAATTCTCATGCTAAATGCCTTTACAGGGTCAGGCATTATTATAAATGTCTCACACAGGTTGACTTGTTTCATCCTCTGGGCCAGGTTTTTTTTTTTTTATTAATTTTTTTTATTTTTATATTCCCCATACAATTGCACTCCCCTTATTTTGGCCCCATCCCTCCTTTCCCCGCCTTCCCCCATAGTGTGTCTCTTGTTCATAGTTGTTTGTTGATTTTGATTTTTTCTTTCTTACAGTTATTCTTTTTCCTGGTCCCTTATTTTGGTTTTCTAGAATCCTGCTATGAGTGAGACCATCTGGTATTTTTCTTTTTCTTTCTGGCTTATTTTGCTGGGCATGATCCTTTCCAGCGCCATCCATGTTGCTGCAAATTGCATGTGTTTATCTTTTTTGACTGCTGAATAATATTCCATTGTGTATATGTACCACATCTTCTTGATCCAGTCATCTATTTTTGGGCATTTGGGTTGTTTCCATAGCTTAACTATTGTAAATAGTGCTGCTATAACCATAGGGGTGCAGTTGCCCTTTTGAATTAATGTTTCTGTGTCCTTTGGGTAAATACGTAGGAGTGGAATTACTGGATCATATGGAAGCTCTATCTTTAGTAGGTTGAGGAATCTCCACACAGCTTTCCATAGTGGTTGTGGGCCAGGTATTTTGTTAGTATAATTTTACAGATAAAGAAACAGAGGCTCAGAGACATAACTTTCTCAAGTTCCCACAGCTAGTAAGTGGCAGAGAAGAGCTAGAATTCAAACCGTGGAGGTCTGCCCCCAGAACCTGTGCCTTGCAATCTCTAAAGAAGGTTAGAATTAGATTTAAATGCTATTTTTTTTAATAGAGGCATGTTTATTTATTTATTTATTTGTTTGTTTGTTTATACATGCACTGGGTACAGTCAGAAGCGCGGGAGGGTGAGAGAATTCACCAGAGCCAGAGCGGAGAGCAGGCAGAAGGACCAAAGCACACTGCTGAGGGGAGCAGCGGGCGGCAGGAGAGGTCTGCGCGCCATGTGGGACCCTCCTCTGGTGGCCGGGGAGCAGCGGGGGATCGAACCAGCGCCGCAGAGGCTGCGGGCAGCCTCGCAACCCAGCGCCCAACCGCTGCGCCACTGGGGAGGCCCTAGAATTAGATTTAAAAGGTCAATCTTAAAAGATTTTTCAGGGTTAAAATGCCCCTTTGAGTTCATCTAGTCCTAGTGATACATGGAATTCAAAATTCTTGAATTCCTATATCATTCTGAACTTTCTGAGATTATAAAAGCCTCCTACTCTTCTCTACAAAGGGTTAGCACCCCTAGGACAAAGTAAGTGGGCACCCAGAAGAGGTGCTATCTAACCTAAAGTCAAAAGAAATGAACAATGAGTGATCAGGAGGCTGAGAACTGTCCCCCCAATAAAAGCCACGATCCCTTGCCAGATATGAGTAAATTTTGTGGAGCTAGAACATTAATAAATGTAATATTGGGTCCAAGGAAGGTCCTCACAACATCATGACAAATGCACCCAGTAATGATTTCCCTTGTCCTCCCCTAAAGGACCACATGGCCATTTGCCAGGGGTCTGCCAAGAAAAGGGGAATGGCCAGATATTCTGAGGTCCATTGAACACAAGTCCTGACTTGACAGTTGTAACTGAAAACTCAAAAGCATGAACATATCCCTCCTGTTAAGAGTGACTCCAAGAAATAAATGGAGGTTACCCATAGGGTTATGGGCTCCAAGTAATAAATGGAAGAAATCTGGCCCAGCTCTGGCCCACAGTGGGCCTACTGAATCCATAGGCCCAGTGGCTGATCATTTCCACAGCCCCAAAATGCACAATCGCATGTACATATACCCACCTCGAGTGCCTGGTCTGTTAAAAAAGTGAAGTGCAAATCTCTGAAACCTTACTTTTGTCAAACCCACTTCAAAATGTAAATCAGAAGCAAAATAACTTCCTAGAGGTACGGCAGAAAAAAAATGTAAAGATGCAGCATAAGTGAACCCCACTTCACTAGCATTTAACTCACTGGTCTAGTCCCTGCCAAAACCACATTGATCCTGAGGGATGACAGCAGATGACTGACATTCAACCACGCTCAAATGCACATGCTGTGCCAGATGAGCTATCTTGCTAGAGCAGCCAAACATAGCCAATGACCTGGCAAACATATTATTTTCCAAACCTACCCAAAAAAAGGGTCACAAACAGTAAAGTGTAAATTTATGTTCTGCTCTGAGGGCTATGTTAACTCTCCCAAATTCTGTTATAAAATCATTCAAAAAACAAAACCTGGGATGGGTTAACATCCAACAGATATCACACTGGTCTGATATACACAGGCCATTTCGCTGGTTGAGCAAGAATTGGTTTATCTATTGCAGGCCTACCTTGGCCACATGTACTCTGAAGGTGAGAGAGAAGCCCTATGAGGATTTAGGAGCCAACTAACTGTGTCAGTAAAAATTTTAGGTGTCCAGTGACAAGAATACCAGAGCATCCCCTCCAAAATTAAGGCACATGACTATATCTTGCACATCCCCCCATGAAGAAAGGCCAGTGACATCTGCTGCCAGTGATGAGGACTTGAGACACAGGCTTACCTTTCAACCCACATGTGGATCAGGGAAAGTGGGCATTAGAGTATGTCTGGAAGTTGCTATTACTCAGAAATGGCTGGCAGTGATCTAACTATAAACATAAATGAATACAAACCACCTAATCCAAATGCATTCCTAAATTCACTTCCCCTGGTGAAGATCCCAAGATACTCCACCACCTAACATAATAGGAAACTGGAATGTAGACCTTTTTAAGTCTGTCCAAGTAAACACATTGCTAGGGCCTCTTCTAGGACTAAGAAGGGGTCTGTGCATAGGAGAGGCTCTAGCATTTAAGCACCAGTGGTTTCTAAACTCACCAATGGTCAGAAGCCAAGTGAAAGCATCTAGGTGGACTTGAGGAAGTGTCAAGCCAAGGCTGGAGCTGGATATGAAGACTTGATTTAATATACTTTCCAGAACCTCTTTTCTATTCCCATGTGCTTAAATGTTTTCACCATTGTGACAATTGCCAAGGGTTTTTTGTTTGTTTATTTTATCAAACTAGGTTCCATCAAATACTGTTATGATTAGGAACAGTCGGTGAAGTAAAGGCACTGGGAGTAGAGCCGACTCCCCATCTTCATCCAAAAGGAGAGTAACGGAGACCAAGAGTTTGACTCTTTAGCTGCTGCTCTAGGTGGGAATCAGAACTCTCTGGACTTTTTTTTAACTATAGTCTAAAATTCAAGAGCTTTAAGACCAAAACATGAGAACTTGCTGTGTCAGTTTGCCCATCTGCAAATCAATGATATTTACTCATCAGTGACAGCTGGATGAATAAAATTATTGAACTGCAAAATATTAGTATTATTGCTTTTCCTCTTTGATCTCATGGGGCAAGATAAATTTATGATATCGTAATTGTTTCCATAGCAGCAAATCATATTGTCCCAAACAGGGGATTTTATGACTTCATGGCTGGATTAAGAAAAAGGAGAAATCAGAAAGGGAGTGAGAATTTTGCTCAAACATAAATATCTTCAATGATAGCAAGGGGAATAGAGCAAATTACAGATAGGCAAAATTGCTTTGGGTTTAAATGCTCTTTTTACAAGTTTACCCTCTTGCAAAAGCCCCTTCTCCAGGCATATAATTTGTATAATGATGCCTTTTTGCTTGAATTCACAGAAGGCTTCACCATTAGGTGAAGCTCATCTATTTTGGGAATGCTTCAGCAATGCTAATACTAATTGTTTTGCAGTAAATATCTGGATTTCTTCTCTGTTTGTTTGAGGGCTTTTTCTAATCCTTCAAGGTTTTATCTTCATGAATTTATTTGAAACAAACCAATTTCCAGATAAAAATTTGCCTTTTGTCACCTGAAAATCTGTCAAGAACTCCTCCTCTTCATATACAAATGGCCAACAGGCATATGAAAAAATGTTCAACATCACTTGCAATCAGGGAAATGCAAATCAAAACTACCATGAGATAGCATCTTACACCAGTGAGAATGGCACATATTAAAAAAACTAGCAACAACAAATGTTGGCAAGGATGTGGAGAAAAAGGAACTCTCCCGCACTGCTGGTGGGAGTGCAAACTGGTCCAGCCACTATGGAAAGCTATGTGGAGATTCCTCAACCTACTAAAGATAGAGCTTCCATATGATCCAGTAATTCCACTCCTAGGTATTTACCCAAAGGACACAGAAACATCAATTCCAAAGAGCACCTGCACCCCTATGTTTATAGCAGCACTATTTACAATAGCTAAGCTTTGGAAACAACCCAAATGCCCAAAAGTAGATGACTGGATCAAGAAGATGTGGTACATATACACCATGGAATATTACTCAGCAATCAAAAAAGATAAACTCATGCAATTTGCAGCAACATGGATGGCGCTGGAAGGGATCATGCTCAGCAAAATAAGCCAAAAAGAAAAAGAAAAATACCAGATGGTCTCACTCATAGCAGGAATCTAGAAAACCAAACTAAGGGACCAGGAAAAAGAATAACTATAAGAAAGAAAAAATCAAAATCAACAAAAAACTATAAATCAGAGACACACTATGGAGGGGGGGCGCAGGGAAAGGAGGGATTGGGGCCAAAATAAGGGGATTGCAATAATATGGGGAATATAAAAATAAAATTAAAAAAAAAGAACTCTTCCTCCTCATAGAGGCATCTGCTTCACCCTTCCCAGTTCCTATTGACTTTGCTCTCATATTTAGAGTCCATCATTACTTTCTGTATATTATGTAAGAAGAAAGCAAGACCTTTTTCTAATTTTGAAGGCACTTAAGTTCACCTCAATTTCATTTAACCATATATAACAATGACTTGGGCTGGTTCTCTCTCTCTCTTTCTCTCTCTCTTTTTCTTGCTCCTCCCTCTTCCCCTCAGGCACCTTATTTCTCTCTATCTCTCCACCCACTACACTCCTTTATTTGCATCTATTTCCAGTGCTTCCTACCAGTAATCTCCTCTTTTCCTTTTAACTTTTAGCCACTCAGAATCTTCAAATTCCTGCTAATTTGAAAATTTCTCACAGACCAACTCACCCAAAAGCACCACTCTTTGCACACCCTAGAGTATACTGCTTCTTTTCTAGGTCTCTCAGTCATCCTTTTCCATTCTTAATCTGGAGACTCCATTTGATGAATCCTATACAGTAAATCATTCCTCCATACAATTCCAATAGCGAGTGCTCTGTGGAAGTCGGTTCTTTGTGTCACTTGGGTAGACTATAGTACCCACTTATTTAATCAAATGCCAAATTTGGTGTTTGGTGTTTCTGTGAAAGTATTTGGTAGATGTTAACATCTAGTTGACTTTTTAAGTAAAGGTAACTATCTTTGATAATGTGGGTGGGCCTCAATCAGTTGAAGGCCTTAAGAGCAAAACCTGAGCAAAAAGAAATTCTTTTTTTTAATTGAAGTAATCTTGGTTTAAAACATTATAAATGATTCAAAGGTATAGGTTTACACCTCTTCAAATGTATGTTTTCATACCACTCCTACCACTAATGTACCCATAATATCCCACCGTAATCCACTTATTCCTTCCTCTATTTCTTTCCTCATCCTCCCCCTGGTAACCTCTATTATGCAAGAGAAGAAATTCTGCTTCAAGACTGTAACATTAACTTCTTCCTGAGTTTCCAATCTGCTGTCTGCCCTACAAATTTAGGAATGGTCAGAGTCCCACAATTGTGTTAACCAATTCCTTAAAATAAATCTGTGTGTGTGTGTGTGTGTGTGTGTGTTCCATTTTTCAGAACATGCAGAACACACTAGGTGTTCAGTAACATGTTGAGCAAATGCTGTGAGAAGCACAAAGGACTATAAGCTTCGGTCCATTTCCCCGAAGAGCTTACAACTCATGGAAGCACTGACTGTGCCTCTAACAACAGTAGATTGTTAAAAATAACAAAAATGAGATCTAGATGTTCTGTGTAGATGCCCAGGAGTTCAGGAGAAAGAAAATTTAGGGAAAGCTGGAGGGATCAGGGAACATTTCATGGAAAAAGTGAGTACAGAACTGGCCCAGGGGGTGGAGGGTGAAGGGGCGGGGCACGCAAGGATTTGTACAGGCATGGGAGAGGTCACAAGGCACCCAGGCAAGAAAAGCCAAGTAGCTGAAGGCACGGAGTCAGGGATTGGTGTGATCTGGTTAGAGAACTGGGAGAGATCACTCAACTGTAATGAGGGGCATTCTGAGACCTTGGAAAGCAAGGTTGGACAAGTAAACCAAGAATGTATTTTGTAGAAACTCCAGTCAACCCTAGGAGGACTGCTGAGGCCTTGATGTTCTAGAAAGAGAGCCTATTCAGACAGGAAGAGAATTTCTAGGTTGACTTAAATGCTAGTATATTGCCTGTGGGTCATTAATGGCAGAGTCAGAGACCTAGGTTTCTTGATCCTATTAAATTTTATTCTACTCCACCACTGCTGCTACATAGAAGGGAGAAGGTATCATCAAAATGGTTTCTTCAAGAGATTGTCACATTGGTGGACTTAAGGGGCAGGGCTAAGAAGTTAGAAGGGGGGATGCCAGGTATATGGATGAGGGCCTCCCCTGGGTAGTACAAGCAGGATGCAAGGGAAGTGACAGCAGGGTGAAGAGGGGCTGACTTAACGTGTAAGCCCAATAGCTCCTTCCCAGCCTTCACCTTCCCCATGTCTTAGTGGCTCCTTCCTGAAACTGTCATTCTTGTTTTCACTCACATTTTTCTCTCTTCTCCTTTATGTTCCTTCTCTGGATCCTTCCTCCTTCTGTCTCATGAAAGCAGGTGTTTCACAAGGAACCATCTTTGGCCTTCTTGTATCTTTGTAATAACACTCTGGCAGTTGTGATCACTTGCTTAACCTTAACCCTACCGAGGTGATGGCCTCCAAAGGATAATATCTGGGTCTCACTGAATGGTTTTCAGACACATCGGCTTCATTTTCCACTGGACATAGCCACCTGGACAGTCCCTGTCACTTCTAACTTTCTGTGTCATCATTCTCCTCACATCTGAGCATCTGGTGTTCCCCTTTTCTGATTTGGACATCAGACACTTGGACTCAACACCTCTGCATCATTCTTGCTCCTGCTCCTGCATCTCAATGTTTACTTGGATGGTCACATCCGCTGCTTCTACCCCACTGAAGTCTCCGCACCGCCCTGCACTGCACTGGCCCTCGCCCTCTGCTGTTAGCACCGACGCCATCTCTCTGTACTAGGAGACCACACTTTGCCTTGCACTTCTCATCTCAACCCATTTTCAAAGCTGTATCTGAATGAACATTCCTGAAACAAATCTCTAGTGCAGGATTTCTCTGCTGAGTATTCCTAAATCTCTTTCCAACCCCTTCAAAATGAAATAAAAAGCCCCCAGCCTATCTTCTCCTTCCTTTCTACTCTTCCCCTCCTCACTCATGTTTATCTTGCTTCTGCTGCTCTATTCATGCTGTTCTCTCTGAAAAGCGGTCCCCAGGGTCAGCAGGCCTGAACGCCACTTCATTTTCAAGGCCCATCAAAAGGACTCTCTTCCCTGAAGTCTTTTCTAAACCAAGTGGAAGGAATGTTTCCCTTTCAACATTCTCAAAACCCAATTTGTAATTCATCATTTTCCAGCTTAAATTATAATTCCCAAATATGCTTATCTACAAACTCCCTGAGGAGTTTGAGCAGAGTAGAACATGAATCTTTAAGACACTAACCTTAAAGCTTTTTAACATGGTGTTTTATAGCTATTAGGCAATGAATAAATATTTCTTAATGAATTCTGAAGGGATAAACTTGCAGCACTTGCTGTGGACTCGGAAACAAACTTTTTAAGGAAGGGAATAAATGAATTTGAAATGTTTCTGGCTTACCTGAGTGGAAGGAAAACAGTGACATTAGTAGGGATAGTTACTGTGGCACTGGAAGGTGATTTGGGCTTTTTAGATGACAGTAAGACATCTAAATGGGAATGGCCACCATGTGGCTGGATAAATGGGACTAAAACTCAGATGACAGGCCAAGACAGGAACATAGATATAAGGGAAAAAGTTCTGAGAATACTTTTAATTTCCAGTGAATAAAGTGGAGTATGGGGAAAAGTACATGCTAAGAACCCAAGCCTCAAAAAAAAAAAAAAAATTGAACAGAAAACAAAGAAATTGTAACCAAAGAGGAAGAATCAAGAATTAACACTGCTAAGAGGACACCATTTCCAGAAGTTAGGAGATTCCAGCAATGTAAAATCTAGAAAGATCTGTAAGTCACTCACTGAAGGAATATGTGTTGAACATCTACTATGTCCCCAGCACTGTTGGATGTGTTGGAGATTCAGTGTTAACAGACTCCAGTGGGGAACGAGAGAGACACTGATAGATATATACTACATCAGGTGGGATGAGGTGCTGTGAGAAAAGATAAAGTGGGATATGGTGATAGATGAAGACCAGAATGCTGTCCTAAATGGCTAGGAATGGCATTTGAGCAGAATTCTAGATGAATTCTGGAAATCATTTAAAAGGAGGGAGGCATGTAAACATCTGGGAGTGTCTGGAAATATCCAGACAGTGAAGGGCATGACAGCTTCCTTCTGGGGTGTCGTAGGATAAATGAAGTTAATCAGGTTTTTTATGCCATTGGCCTATGTGGTTATCACTTGCAGCCTTGATCTCATTAGCATAGAAGGTGCGTGGGTGTGGGGCATGTGTGCCTGATTATGAACACCCGAGCATGGGTGTGTACGCATGTGTAAGTGTGCACACCTGTGCCTTGGAGGGAGTGAATAAAAGGGTGATCATCCTAGGAAAGGAAGCACAAGTCGCTCTCTGCTGGCTTGTTTTCCCTGCTTACCGTTAAAACCTACGAAAATGATGCCAAGAGCTCCAAAATTCTCTTTCAAATCACTAGAACAGATGGTGAACCTACCTGGCCTGGGATGGTTGCAAAACAAGTGTTAACCTGTTCTGGGAGGTAAGGGGTGAGAGCACAGGGTAGAGCTGGAGGCACTCCGAAGGCCTGAGGAGGAGAGAAGGCCTGAAACAGCCACTGCTGAGTGAAAGCTCATGGTGCGTGGGTGGACCCCATGCCAGGCAGAGGCAGGGGAGCTGTGGAAGGTGGACAAGGAGAACGAGAATGAGCTGGGCTTTCCCCAGCAGAAACTTTGCATCTAGGACACCCCCTTTACCTGATTCACCTTCCTCCTTCAGAAAAATGTGGTCATTTCTGAGAATCCAGTTGGTCAATGCCACCATTTTGCCAACTCCGTGACAGAACTTCCCAGTAATCTTTGGTTCCTTTTTGGTCTATATTAATCCAATTCATTAGCAAATCCTGCTGCCCCTTTCTTCTCTTGATATGTGACTGTTTATTTGTGTCTTCTCTGTACTGTCACAGTCTGTGTGGCCTTTCCCATGGGAACCTTCTTCCTTTCTGACTTCTACCCTCTCAATCTACTTACCCTCCCCCACTGGCCCTCAGCGACTCAGTCAAAATCATCTTCCCAATTGCATGGTTTTCATTATTAAACCATAATTTTAATTTTTTGTCCTTTTTGAGCCAGGATTCTTAACAGCCTTCCACAACACTGAAGATGCAGGCCAAAACATGCATCCTCGGTATCAAAGACCAGGGAGTTCTACCCATTTACCCTTCATTGAATCCCTTCCCCTTGACCTTCTCAAAGTGTCCCTCTCCTCATCCTAAACATGTCCCAGAGCTGTGCCACACACACAGCCACTCCATCTGGGAAAACTTGCTGAATAGATCCAATACAGACACAGGCCTCCATGGCTTTATCTGGCTACTCCCTTCATCTTGTCATCAACTTTCTGTGCTCATCCTCACGAGTCACCCGGTGCTGCTGGTACGTACCCATGATGTTAGGGGAACACATGGTGATGTACAGTGAGTTTAAGGCTTTGGTTTGTTAGCTCTAAGAACAGTTCCTGTTTTAAGCAACTCCTTATGCCCTTGATCTCACAGTGTAGGGAGGAAGAAGCACTGATGAAATTGGGAAGGTTCAAGCACAACCAGGTAGGTGATCAGAGCTTAAAAAAAAAAAAACAAAATAGCAAAAATTGCAGCATTTCTACTATGAAGCTTCGGTTCAAAATTTAGCAGCAGGGCAAACCCAGCTGTTACAACAACTATGAACTGCGAATCTATCAGCCTTCTACAGCCTGAATTTACAGGAAAATATATTATTCCCTCTCCAACCTCAATCCCCTATTCCCATCACAAAACAGCAAAGTCATGGGCCAGGAACTGTGATTTTAGCCTTTCTCTGAAAAATATCCTCCTGGCTCCCAACAGAACTTGGAGGTCACCCACTGGCCTCATTCTTCAGTGGGAATGAACACCATCAGCCTGAACTCACTTGGCCTAACACCACCCTTGAGAGTCAGAGCCTGACTTTGGAAGAGTGGGAGGGGCAGCAGGCACACAGAGCAGAGGCAGGGAGTGAACCCTCTTTGGCTGATTGTAAGTACCTGATCAGGGGAGAGAAGTCCTCCACAACAGACAGGAGAAATGGAGAGCCAGTCATCCCGGCAGCCTCAGGCAGGAAGGGTGTCAGTGAGACAGAAGCCCCTGACTCTCTCCACAACCCAAAGGGGCACTGCCTGGACCCTTTCTCAGCTCCCTCTCCAATCCTCTTGTCTTCAACCCTCCTTCCAGCATGCTCACCTACCCCATATTCCGAGAGTTTCATTCTATCATAGGTGAACGCTCTGGTTTAACAGGTCAGAGAAAATGAGAAGGTTTAAAAAAAGAAATACTAGTGATTGGTTGGGGGGTGGGGGTAAGGCAACATTATGAATTGCATCACCAGCAGCGAGGGTAGTGATCGGTGCAAGAGAAAATCTTCAGTCGTCAGTTCCGAGCTTCTCTGCCAGGGGAAACAATGGGAAAATGTCTATCTCGCCTTTGGGAATTTCCTGAGAATTCACATCTCTTATCTGTTTTCATTCTGTGCTGTCAGCCAGATGCAAATCCGGAGCTTCACGCTAGAGGTCGCTGTTCATTACAATCCAACCTCTTCTCTGGAGACGGGAGGGGGAAGACCAGACCAGCCTCACGTCCTCCTGTGGAGGCAGCAACCTAAGGGGACTTGGAGGCAGGAAAATCTTCTTGGTCACATCCAAGCTCGGTATCGCAGGCTGCATCTGCCTGCGTTGTCCTTCATTAGACAACGGTATCATCAAAAGAACTTGAAATTAATTAGAATTTTTCTAAAGTTCTACATTATTCATAATCTTTAAACGCTTCCCCCATTCCCTCCTTGCCTACCCATCTGTATCACTTCTTTACAGGTGACCCCCTCAAGCAATTTGAGGAATGTACAACAAGAAGTGCTTGAATAAAAGACCAGGTTTAAATACCTGTAAATAACATACCTGTAGCTAGCCAGGGCCATCAAGTGGATTTTTATCCCTTCCAGCTGGTTCTGTGCCCAGAATATGAAACAACTAAGAAACAGAATGACAAACAGAGCTGATAACACTATAAGCAATTGTTGCTGCTCTTGATGTTGATATTTCCAAAGTGCTACTCAAAGAGTAGTGTTCTAATTGAAGGTCACTATTAATGAAGTAGCACTGGGTCTGGTTGACTCCCATTATTCTGTCCTAATTCTCCTGAGTGTGTTCCTCTGTCTCTTCTTTAGTACTAAATTTGGAAATTGCAATTCATTGAAAACCCACCAACCCCAAAGGCAAGAGAGAGATTGGAATTCACGTAAAAGTCATCATATTACTTCTTCAAGGCAAGTCATAAAGCATGTATTATTTGCTATCATTCCACTTCTCGCCTTTACTCTGGGTCCAAAGTAGAATTTATCTGGTGACACAGAGTCATTATACTTGCAGACATTGGTTCAAGACGATGTGTAATTCAGCATTACAATCAAGACAGAGACTCCAAGTCTTAGGGAAATTCCTAAAAGTTACAACTCAAAGTATGGTGTAGACTGGCAAACATAAACACATTACCATCACCACTATCCATCTCCAGAACATTTTTGTCATTTCAAATAGAAGCTCTGTAACCGTTGAGCAGTAATTCTGCATTTTCTCTTCATCTACTGCATCCCTGCCCTGATAAGCTTTAATCTATTTTCTGCTTCAGTGAATTTGCCTATTCTTGGTAACTCATGTAAGTGGAATCACACAATCTCTGGATTATTTCACTTAGCAAATGTCTTCAAGTTTGTTGTAGCATGTATCAGAACTTCATTCTTTTTTAAGGCTAAATAGTATTTCTGGGTATGCATATACCCCATTTCATTTATCCATTCATCTGTCAATGGACATTTGGATGGTTTCCACTTTGAGGCTATTATAAATAATATTGCTATGAACAGTGATGTACACAGACCTGTTTGAATTCCTGCTTTCAATGCTTTGGAATATGTATCTACAAATGGAATTGCTACAATATGGTAATTCTATGTTTAACCTTTATGAGGAACTACCAAACTGTTTTCCACAGAGGCTGTATCATTTTACATTCCCACCAGCAAAGCTTAAGGATTCTAGTTTCTCCACATCTTCACCAATACATCTTATTTGAGGTTTTTTTTTTTAATATAATGGCCATTCTAGGGGGTATAGTGATATTTTATTATGGTTTTTATTTGCATTTCCCTTGTGATTAATATGTTGAACATTTTTCCATGTGTTTATGAGTCATTTGTAATTCTTTGGAGATATATCTATTCAAGTCCTTTGCCCATTTAAATGACTGTACACTTTGGAAACAGTCTGATTTTCCTGTCCTGAATCAGTCAGTATTTGTGGGCCCTGTGCTAGTCACGTAATTTCTGAGTGTTTCAGTTCCTTCATCTGTAATATATAATTTTCTCTACCTTGGAGAATGGTATAAGATTTGAATGAATTTATATCTGTAAAGCCTTTTGCATGGTGCCGTAGCAGATACTCAGTGTTAGATATATTGATACACAGGTGGCTTGGAGAAGAGAGAGATTGAATATTGGGGCACCAGCCGGGAGCCAGCTTTCTACCACCAGTGTTAGTGGGAACGGCCACATAGAACTCCTAGGTCAACCCCTTTGCATAACAGGAAAGAGACCAAAAGTTAAGTCTGAGTCCAGTGGCCAGAGGGGCCCTTAAAGTCACATCCGCAGTCTTAGTTCAGGATTTTTTTTCTGCCACACTTTCTCTTCACTGACATCTGTTTCTGCCTGCAGCATTTTGTTGATGCTGTCATGGGATATGACTTGAACATCTTCAACCCACCTTGCTATACTCATCTTGGCCTCACAAGCTGGGATCAGCAGGCCTGCAAGTGTCTGGTCTGAGGGTGGGAGGGGGAACTGGTGTGAGCCAGAGGCAGATTTGCCTCTGAAATTCCCCTTTGGAGTAAAGGAGCCCCCAGCTTCCTCAGTGTTTGGGGAGCTCCAGTTTTAGTCAGCATCAGGGTACTTTTTTCTCCTCTTAATTGACTTTTTGTGTTGAAGTAACATTGTATTTATCATTATCTAAGTTTCGTTTTCCCACCTTCCCCTCCGGCCTCCTACATCCAGGGGAGGGCCCAGTCAGGGTGGAAGGCTTAGGGCCTCAGGGCTTTCTTTCCTAAAAAGAAGAATTTTGGGACTCCACAAAGAGCCCAAGCATTCAGGCAACCTCACTCCCTTCAGATGCTGGTTTTTTTTTTTTTTTTTAAAGATTTATTTATTTATGCATAGAAGAACTGGGGTATAGGCCAGAGGTGCAGAAAATTTGACAAAGTAGAGAGCAGAACAAGCAAATCTACTGAACCACACTGCTGAGGGGAGCAGCGGGCAAGACAGAGAGGTCTGCTGCACCATGTGGGTTAGCTCCCTGGCTGGGGATCAAGCTCTTGCTGCAGTGGCTGGAGATAGCTTAATAGTGCTGTGTCTTTAACCACTGCACCAACAGGGAGGCCCCCAGATGCTGTTCTTAATGACCAGAATCCTTCTATCTCCGTGCAACTCTGATTGTTCTGTGCCTGCCAGTAAATATGAAAATGCTGGCTGCCTCCTAACCCTGACTGTGACAAGTGGCACAGAAACAGCTGGGCAAATGGAATAGAAATGAGCTGAGGCTACAGGACTTACTAAAGGTCTGCAGAGCACTGCAGAAATAATGCTGGCATTACCAGCAAATCAATCTGCCTCTTCTCATAGTCCTAAAGCTGAAGTTCATTTCTAGTGCCCTAAACTTTCCCATCTCCAGCAGCATAATCTGTTAATAACAGTTTTGGTTAGCCTGGGTGCTTTGTGTGTCTGTCTTAGATTCAATAAATGTGATTTCTCTTGTCCACTGTCCATAAACAAGGCAAGGTGCACTTCCTCTCTGGCTAAGCCACATGGACCCCCTCTGTATGGTCGGCTTTCTGATGATTCATATCAAATTTCCTGTTTGGTTTCCTTTATAGACATATGGCTCCTAATGTTTTTACCCATCTTCTCACGGTGCATCCGGCCCAGAATGCTTCTTGCTCTTGTCAGTTTAGCAGCTGCACTTCTCAACCAAGGCTACCCAGACAGGAGAAGACACTTGAAAATATTTTGATTATTCCTTCTGATTGTCTCCCTTTGCTTCTAAAATGAATAACAGTGGATTTTAATAACCCTCAGCCCTCAGTACACACCCTGGAAAGGCATGTTCGAGGAGACAAGAAGCAGAGGAGGCTCCATCACCTAGTTCTCTCTCCTGGGCAGAGGATAAGGCCACGGACTCAGCAGCATGGGGGTGATCCCCAGACCCTGCTCAGCCATTGGAGGAAGAAATTAGAGCTTTTAGGTTTGTCCAACACAGCAAATAAAGGTGATCAGTCCCACATGTGGAAGGCACCTGGGATATAGGCTGAGGGTTTTCAAATTGAACTCCCCAGGGGTACCTCAAGCAGGAAATGAGGGAGAAGCCAGCTGAGAGGCCTCTTCTTCAGACTTAAGCAGATCAACTCTGAGTTTTATACATTTTATACTGACTTTTATCTGCAAGAAGGGCTTCCGTGGCTCCAAACACAAAAATCTGCTAGAGGGCTTGAAAGGTCACTTGTTGGGTTGCAGGCCCTGGGTCCCAGCCTAGCTCTGTGGCCTTTGGCATGGGCAAGGAGAAGGCCAAGGTCCTGCTTGTTGGAGCTCTCCTTTTAAAAGTTATTTGTAACCTTTCGGTGACCTTGCAGTTGTGAGTCAGAAAGGCTTGGACTCCATTCCAGCTCTTCCACTCACAGCTCTGATAGGTGAGGAGGGAGCCTCCTACTGTGGGAATTTCCATTCACCCTTCCCTGTAATTGTTAATATTAATGGCCTTGCAAGGTTGTTGTGAAGATTAAAAATAATATGTAGAGAATTTTTTGAGCCATAGTAGCTGCTCAGTAAAGGGTAGCTGTTTCTGGCCATGATCCTGATGCTTGCACCAGGGATGGGACTTTTCTCTGTAAGTATCTGAGTGAACATCACCAAGATGTCCTCAGAGGATGATCATAGCAGCAAAATTTGTAACACAAAAAGAGGGAAGGGTGTGAGTAAAGGGAATGTGTCTGCTGGCCAGGGACACCTCTCTATATATTTGTACTTTGTGACCAATAGATAGGGGTTTTTTTTAGGATTTTTACAGACTATCTTTTTGTTTGCCTACTTCTTCATACTTGTCTGTGTGAAAGGCAAGTGCAAGAAATGTTATTTGTTAATGAAAACTTTCCATATTCTCTATATTTGTTAAATAAATAAATCTTAATCATGATAAGGCTGATGAGTAGGTGATGATGGGTCACTTTTAGAAGGGGCAGGAATCCTGGGATGTCTCTCAGTTCAGTTATCAACAAGGATTGGCATCTTCAAATGGATTTTTCTCTGGTTAGTCTTTTTTCTGATCACATCTGCTCCACTTGATGATTGACTTGGTTCTTCCTGGGATCTTCTCCAAGTGAAATAACTCTTTGACCCTTGTTTTTATTTTTCTTTGTTTTACAGCAGAGAAACTAGGAGAAAGGAAAGTTTACAATTCTTCTCAGATCTCAAAACATTTAAACAAATGCCCAGCTGAGCATCGCCCAGATTCTCCTGGGACACACATCTAACCTCTTGTTTTCATTATTGGTTTCTCAGCAGTTGTGTTTGAGAGTAAAGCTGCTTACATCCCCAAGCAGGTCATCTATTCCACTTACAGAAAAGAGGCTGGTGTCCTTAGATAGAAAGCTGAATTGTTTGAGCTTTCTCTACTTTGTACTTAAGATTTCTTTCCCTACATCCCTTTAAAATACAGTATCAGGGGCCTCCCGGGTGGCACAGCGGTTGAGCGCTGCCCGCAGCCTCTGCAGCACTGGTTCGATCCCCGGCTGCTCCCCGACCACCAGAGGAGGGTCCCACATGGCGCACAGACCTCTCCTGCCGCCCGCTGCTCCCCTCAGCAGTGTACTTCGGTCCTTCTGCCTGCTCTGCTCCCCGCTCTGGCTCTGGTGAATTCTCTCGCCCTCCCGCGATTCTGACTGTACCCAGTGCTTGTATAAATAAATAAATAAAATCGCAATAAATAAATAAATAAATAAAATACAATATCATTTCACAGCCACACAGAGCAAAACAAATATTTCCATTATACAGATTAAACAGTCTAATCAAGATAACAATTTTTATGCTAGGAAATAAAATTTTTTAAAGATTATTTATACAAGAACCAGGTACAGGTCAGGGGTGCGGGAGGGTGAGAGAATTCACCAGAGACAGAGCGGGAAGCAGAACAGGCAGATGGAGCGAAGAGACTGCTGAGATGAGCAGCGGGTGAGGCAGGAGAGGTCTTCTGTGCCGTGTGGGTTTCTCCCTGGCCGGCCAGGAATCGAACCCATGCTGCAGAGGCTGTGGACAACTTCACAACACAGCACTTAACCTGCTGCACCACGTGGGAGGCCCTAGGAAATAAATTTTTAAGGAGGATTGTTTGGTCCTCTTCTTGCCTGTGAACATTACCTCTCTCTCTCTCTCTCTCTGTTTCTCTCTCTCTCAGACACACTCACACACACACAGAATTTGAATGTCACACTATTTCCTCTGACTCCAGGGCCCCATTATGACATCGTAATTTCCATATGCCATACCTAATTTCTTCTAAAGTGTGCCAAGCGTTACATAACCTTTCCCCCTCCTTTCCCTATATACCTCTTTTCTACTCCTTATACTCCTCAAGTCCCCCTGCCCTCATACAAACTCAAATTTTCTCCCCCTTCACATAAATATCAAAAGGAAGTTAAGCTGATTCATTCATTTCATTTATAGCATGAATGACCAATGACCTGATCATTTTCTCAGGGAATGTAAAGTTTTTATCAGAGACATTCAATGCAAAGCTTAATCCTGCAAAATTATAAAACTGTTATAGGGCAGCCCCAATACAAAATGGGGTGCCTGACTGTGGGTCCTCACCCGCGCGCTTAAAAAGGACTTATCAATGCTCTACTGCAGGCACACACGAAAGGTTAATAAAAGGTTTATTGACAAGGGAAGGGCAAATGAGGAAATGTACAGCTCAGGGAGACAAAGTTTTAAATGCGTCCTACCCGATCCGCCGATCTGGAATCCCAAATGGCACTCTGAGAGCTGGCCGCGAGCCAGGAGCCGTGAAGCCAGGAGGCAAGAGACAGCGAGAAACCCCAAGGCCCACGTGTTTGGTTTTTATACCCAACCCGGCTGCTTAACTCCACCCACAGGTTCCAGCCACCTTCCCTTTGGTAGTGACGGGATTTGTCTTTCCCAATGTCTTGATGACTTTGGTCTGGAGTGGGGGTGGAGTCCACAAAGCCTGTATGGGATTAGCTCAGGACATCCTTTCCCCCTAACAATTCCCCCCTTTCACTTTTTGCCACCATTTCCATGGTGATGAAGATCAAATGTATGGATGCTGGGATATAGTCTCAGATGAAAATTTTCCAGGGTTCCAGTGTGAAAGAAAACCAGTCCCTCCAGGTATTGTCCATTGTGGAAAGCAAAAGTCCTCCATTCCTGGAAAAACAGTTTATTAGTCCAAGCCGAAAGAAAACATCTGGAGGCATTAGCCAGAACAAGACAGCAAATATGTCAAAATCACAGGAAAAAAAAAATCTTAAAATGGTTCAACTTATGTAAGAACAAATTCTCTCAACCTTGATCCCAAATTTTTGAACAGCATAGCAAAAGTTTGCAAACTAAAGGTACTTTTAAACCATATTGCCTATTTTTGCATAAAATCACAGGCAGAATAACTAAGCAGCAATTTTTGCTGGCTTTGTTGGAATACTCCAGATAGGATTCAGAGTGAACTGTTGGCATCCGGTCCATGTAGGCTTCAGGAACAAGTTGGTCTCATCAGACTCCACCTGGGCTTTCCTCTTCTCAAGGGTACCAGGGACTTTTCGTTGGCTAGGCTGTCCAGTCCTGCCAATGGAGGCAAGCTTCCTCACCTTCTTTGGAGGTCTCTGGAACCCTACGAACAAAGCAAACAGGTTCTCAAGGCGCCAAACTGTTATAGGGCAGCCCTGATACAAAACAGGGTGCCTGACTGTAGGTCCTCACCTGCACACTTAAAAGGACTTATCAATACTCCACTGCAGGCACACGCGAAAGGTTAATAAAAGGTTTATTTACAAGGGAAGGGGAAATGAGGAAATGTACAGCTCAGGGAGAAAAGTGGGGGACAAAGTTTTAAATGCGTCCTACCTGATCCAACGATTAGGAATCCCAAATGGCACTTCGAGAGCTGGCCGCGAGCCAGGAGCCATGAAGCCAGGAGGCTAGCGACAGAGGGAGAAACCCCAAGGCCCACGTGTTTGGTTTTTATGCCCAACCTGGCTGCTTAACTCCGCCCTCAGGTCCCAGCCACCTTCCCTTTGGTGGTGACAGGATTTGTCTTTCCCAATGTCTTGATGACTTTGGTCTGGAGTAGGGGTGGGGTCCACAAAGCCTGTATGGGATTAGCTCAGAACATCCTTTCCCCCTAACAAACCCACCACATTTTCTTTCCTCCATCCCTCACCCTGTTCAGAATAGATGCTGGTCCACAATCCTATTATGGGAGGGATACTAAGGGCTGATAGGACCTCAGTTCATCAAGAAAAAAGAAACTCCTCTCCCTGTTGACCATCCTCCTGTAATCCCAATTCCTTCCTATTTTGGGTACCACGTAGTCTCTAGCTCTCTCTCTCTGTTCATTTTCAGGGCATCAAACAAGCATTCTGCTGGGTATTAACCCACTTTTCATATTTTGTCTTTCTAGTGGCTGCTCAAGTTGATCAGGGACAAATCACAGAGGGACTCGACTCTTATGACCACCAGTCTCCCAGATGCCAACCTTCCCTGCATAACCATGCAACTTCAGGCTTGGGAAACAGGAGAGAAAATTAAGTCAGGATCTGAGTTAAGAGCCCCATATATGAATCATGATTGCTGCTTGTTCAAGGGCCCCAGAGATGCCATGAGTATGTTCTTGGGCAACATTTATTTTCCATCTACCTTCTGTTACTCTCTAACCTCAAGATTTTGCCTGCAAAGCTCTGCCTTCTGGCTGTCCTGCAGCAGCTCTAGTTATTTTGCTGTGTTTCTTGGAGTCACAGTCTCTCTGAATCACCATCTAGAGATGGGGGTCTTTCTCCCACCAGTACAAAAAAAGCAAAAGTATGAGATTGTTGGACCTACTCAGTGGTTTGGAGCTGCCAGTGGGAACTCTTTTTCATTTGAGTACAAACTTTGTTTTATTACAGTTACCCTTCCCTTTGGAAACTGGCACAAATCCTCTGCACCAGCAGACATTATAGAATGTTGGCTGCACAAAATATCACCAAAACAACTTGTTGGTAAGTCAGAGCTGAGTTTATTGCTTATAACAGTAAGGGAGAGCACTTCTCCCCAGAGTCTTAGTCCATCTCAGAGCAAGAAGGACTAAGGAGACATAGTGAGGTTTTAAAGTCTGGCTTAAGATACCTGTTTTAATGTTTGGACATGGTCAGAACTGAAGAGGAGCATTGTATTATCACTTAGGATTGGTAGATATAATAGCATAAGGATTTTGAGAAAGAGGTTCTAAAAATTTTAGAGTGTAAACTGTCATGTGAGGCTTTTTTTTTTTTTTTTTTTTTTTTTTCTTTGCTAAAGACTTCCTAAGTCTTTCAGGAAGTTCCTGCAACAATCAATAAAGTTATCTGCAACTTTTGTCTCCCTGGCAAGAGTTTCTTAGGACAATAAAGTTATGTGAAGAAAGGAGAATAGTTAAGTCACATGTTAACAGCAAGTTGTGTTGGTTTGAATCTCAATAGTAATAAGTCTCAGTAATGCCAGTATCCTTAATTATCTCCCTTTACTCTCTCTCCCATCTGTACAGCCAGCCCCACCCCTCTACCTTCCTAACTGCAGAACTAGAAGGTTCAGCCCATTTTTTGCCCTCTTCATTTCTTCTCTCTCTGAAGCAAACAGGATTCCTTCCAGCCTTCTGGACAAGCCCAGACAAGCCCGAATTCATCCATAATAGGTATGCAGCATTGGCCCGCCTCTGATTTCCATAGATATGAAGTTTTCATTTTGCAGCAGAAAGTGAAATTGAGGCACACTCTAAAATAATATCAAATTTAAAAGTACCACATAAAATATCCACATTCATAAATAAAATTATTATTTATAATTACACATAATAGATAAAATATTAGTAGTATAATAATTCATATGCATCTAGACACTTTCGTTAGAAGAAGAAATGAGGCAGAGATGGTTGGGTGCCCACCAACATCTTTACTCTCCCTCACAGTATAAGGTTTTTGCTGAAAATTGGCTGCCCAGTCAGGGACATTCATTTCCTAGCTTCGCTTGCCTCTGAGTGTGACCATGTGGCTGACTTTTGCTAAGGGAATATAAGCAGAAATGACATCTGTCCTTCTAGGTCAGGGTATTTAAGAAGCGGGTATAACTTCTTCCTATTCTCCTTAGCCTTCTGCCAGCTCGATGAAGATAATGGTTACCCCAGGGAATATCAGATAAGTTAGAAGGAGCTTGGGTGTCTGGATCATGAAATTGTGTCAAGTCACCTGCCATGCAGGAAGTGTGGGAGAAATAAACTATTGTATTAATCATGAAAAAAAAAAATGTTTGGTCTATTTTTTTTTTTTTTTTTACAGCAGCTACTACAGGAAATGAAATGGTAATAATAGTCCCACAGGGAGTCCGAAGAAAATAATTTTTCATTGTTTTTGAACTGAAAAACCATACCCCAGTGAAGAACACCAGTTTAAGCTTTGAGGACCGTGATGGAAAACCAGAACCAATTAATTTGGCTCTTAGCATATTAATAAAGTGGCAGGTATTTATACAATGTGTCATTAGCTGATCATCCTTTGAGAACCAGTTTGCTTCTTGGGAAAGGTTTTGGCAGCTGTGAATAGGCTGCTGGTTCTCTTATTTCCCTGCTCATGGTAATGTGCTGCAATTATTCGGATTTATGTGCTTCAGATGGAAAGAACGATAAAGCAAAGTCAGGATCTCCCCAATATCTACACCACTCTTCCTGAAGCTGAATTTGCAGCAGAATCAAAAGAATAGCCTCTTCCAGGAAACTGCTAAATGTCCTCGTGTCCTTTGAGGACAAATGCCTGGTGACAAAAGGGTCCTCACCTTCAGGGTCTGTCCTGCTGTTTCACCTCCCTAAGTGTAGGTGTTCAGATGGAGTCAAGGAGAAAAGAACACATCCACCGAGGATGGACAAACATCTTTTTCTTCCTATGTCCTGGTGACGTTATCAAGAAGGACTTACTGTTGAGCTAGGTACAAAATCCACATTCAATTGCCTGGGATAACAACTGTAAGAGGACTTAGCCATGCAGGTTTAGGGTGGGTCACAGCTCAGGAACATTGCAACCCTGTGCACACCCACACTGATCAATGAGTATTCTGATTCCGACTGTATCTGCAAATATATGATCCACGGTAAGGCATTTGACCATCTTCTCCATCAACTCCACCATTTTCCATAAAATAGGATGGATAAAATTCTCCAGTTTCATGAGGGAGTAGTAAATTGATATTAAATAACTACAGACTATAAATGAGGGAAATGCAGAGCACTATATACAAACACTACATACATGCTAATTAGACCCTATGCGAGGACATTTCTTCCTATCACAAGGTAGAACCCGTGGACTATTTTAATCTTTTTAAAATTTTCTGTGTAAAACTTTTACAGTGGAAAAAAAAAATGTAGCATCTGGCTCATCTATCCTGTGTACAAAAGGATTCCATAGGCAAATAATGTTATTAGAGGAAGCTGTCCAGCTCATACCTGCTCATTCATTAGTAAGAGCGTGAGAGCTCTCTAGCAAACTGGTTTTGTGACATTCTCCCTTGAGGAAGTCACATGATGCTTCCACACATTTACATTTGTAGTCCTGGCTTTGGTGGAGTTATTTGTTGGCAAGGTCCACATAAAAGCAATGGAAGGGTTGGCTTTTTGAGATTTCGATGGGAGTGAGGAGAGAAGTTGGCTCCAGGGACTGATAGGCCTGCAGATCTGAGACTCAGCACTCAGTACTATTTTTAGACAATAGTTCTTCAACCTTACTGACATGATAAATGCCAAGTAAAATAAGAATGGGCCTGATTTAACCATCAAATATAGCAGAGAATAATAATTAGAAGTACTTCGCCTTAATGACCACCTTTATTTGGTTAGTTATACCTCTTAACTTCTAAGTAGTGGTTCACATTACAGTATTCAAGGGCATGTGTCAGTGTTTGAGGGAGGAGCACTTTTCAGTACTCTTTGGATTTCATTCTCGTAACATGAGAATTTTCGGGGGGAATTGTAATGTTTTAATTTTTTTCTCTTAATTATGTTCATTGAGGTAAAGCAGGTTTACATCTTTGCATCTGCCCTGGCTCAAACCTCTACAAATATACACTCCACACCCTGCTCACCACCAGCACTACAACAACCCCCCACCATGTTCCATTAGGTTTGTGACATGAAACATTAAATAAATAGATCCATCCAAATTTAAGTATGGTTCAAGTGTACTTTTTGTTTTTAGTTTTCACTTTTTGTTTTTAGTTTTCAAACATAAATTCCATAGAAACTTATCTGAGGGCTTATGAAATCACCAAGGAGCACTACCTTGAATGGACTTTGTACTGTTGTCCCCTTACTCCTGTGGCATTCATCCCTCACTCCTGGGCTGAGGTGAAGAACAGCCCAGGGGTTCCTGTTGCAACCTTGTCTACTGCTCCAGCCTGGCAACCACATGATGAGAAAAAGTGGCTATCCCTGTGGCTTGTCTCAATTTGAGGAGTCAAGGCACACTGAAACTAGGTCAAATAAAGGATATTTGTTGTGGGAATCTAAGGGAAACAAAAAAAGACACCGAGTTACAAGGACCTCCAAGAACAGAGCCTGTTGTTGAACTTGGTCTTGAAAACACTAAGTGTTAGTCCTAACTTCAAGGAC
This sequence comes from Talpa europaea, assembly GCF_964194135.1. Classification (NCBI taxonomy): domain Eukaryota; kingdom Metazoa; phylum Chordata; class Mammalia; order Eulipotyphla; family Talpidae; genus Talpa; species Talpa europaea. The sequence continues at coordinate 40,759,710 of NC_140068.1, forward strand.
ACTCCATGGATCCCAGAGATAGAAATGAAAAGAACTTCCCTCTAAAAGCAACAAGATCTGATAAAACTCCTTTCAACTCATGTCACACTGCTCCTCAAAATAGGCCAGTGGTCCCCATCTCACTCAGAGTAAGACAAAATTCTTTTTTTTTTTTAAAGATTTTTTTATTCATTCATACAAGAACTGGGGTACAGGCCAGATGCACGGGAGGGTGAAAGGATTCACCAGAGACAGAGCGAGGAACAGAACAGGCAGACTGACGAAATACTGAGGGGAGCAGCGGGAGAGACAGGAGAGGTCTGCTTCGCCATGTGGGATTCTCACCAGCCAGCGGGGATCGAACCTCCACTGCAGAGGTTGCGGACAGATTCACAGTGCGGCGTTCAACTGCCTGCGCCACCAGGGAGGCCCCTAAGACAAAATTCTCACAGGGACCCTCAAACCCTGTGAGAGTTTCACCTTCTCCCTCACCTTGAACCTCCCCTCAGTCACTCTGCTTGGTCAGACTGCCCACCTGGTGGTCCTTCAACCCTTCAAGAAGACTCCTGCCTTGGGGATTTTGCCCATGCTATTCCTTCTACTCGGAATACTCATGCCCGGATAGCTGCTTCTCTTTTCTTTTCAGTCTCTGCTCAATGTCACCTCCTCAATGAGGCCCTCCCCATCCAAAATTGTAAGCCCACCCCATTCCAACACTTCCTATTCAAATTACTGCTATCTTTTAATTTTTTATGAAAAATTTTTAAATAATCAAAAATAGTGCAAATAGGGATCCAATGTTGATCAGATGTCTCATTTTTACTCATCTTGCTTCATCAATTCCTCATCTTTTCCCTCTATTATTTTAAACCCCTCCAGCACTTATCACTACCCGACAAATTTTTTCTTTCTTTTTTTGGTTATTATTTGTCTTTCCTCACTAGCATGTCAGCTCCACAACTGGGACTGGTGCCTGCTTTGTGCACTGCTATATCCCCAATACCTACAAGAGTGCCTGATGCATAGTAGGTCCTCACTAATAACAACTGAATGAAGCAATGGAGCAGTTTTTAACACAATGCTTTCTTTCCCATAACCTCTCCTACCATCTGATGGCTATGAATGCCTAAACTCCCCTAATCTGACTCCACCCAGTGATTGTCAGTCACTGGGCACCCACTTGTCCCCCTCCCAGACTCTCAATATATAGTTTCTGGGTCATATTCCCAAGAGGTAAAACCAGATTGGCCCGGCTTTCTGTGAGCCATGCACAGCATTGCAGCAAGTCTGTGAATTAATTTCCCTGGGGTCTTCATGTCGCTAATGGTCGCATAGGTATGCAGCAAGGACCAAAGAGGGGGCATTTCTCTTAAAAAGGTATGTGTGATGAGCATCCCTCTTTCACCACACAATTTGTTAGCAAATTTGATAAGATTAGACTATATTTCTTTTTAAGTAGGAAATTCTCCCTGATAGACACTAATGGGTCCAGACATCTTTGGGGATATTGTGCATTATTATTACTTTTTCTTTTTTTGCCAGGCTCCACTCGTGAAGCAGGAAGAATGCACAGAAAATAATTTACCCTGGTTCATTTCTTTCTTCCACCATTTTCAAGACTGTCAACCAGCAAAGCCCTTTGCACATCAGACACTCGCCAATTAGGCCTTCAATAAAATCAGGGGGTGTTGCCAGCGGGGATGACAAGTCAGGAACCTGAAGGACTGGTAATATGCTAGGACTCCAGCAACCACAACTAGAATTGCATGGCAAACGCTCCTTGCCAATAGTGTTTCTAGTCTACCTGCCAAAGGGGTGTGGATTCCTCCTTGGCCAACTTCTGTATAAACTGAGCATTGACCAGGCCAGGGCAGATCTAGAAGGAAACATCACCACATCAAAGTATATCCCAGGGCTGTTGCATTCTTTTCAGTAAAGGCTTATTTATTTTCACCACCAAAGAGTACCCCTGACAGCTCAGCCCTACCCTGCTACCGCTTAAGTCAATTTTTTAAGTCATCTTGTTTTTAAAGTCATCTGAAAGGGTTGTGCAGACTTAGTGATTATGAGTCCTAATTCATATTCATATTTTTTAGTTAAAAGTAAGGCCTCCATTGACTGTTGGATACTTTGTTGATGAGTATTAGCCAAGACCTCACATGGGCACATTCTTTTTCTAGAATAGGATTGTCTTTCAAGAATAGCATTGATATTCATATAGTGCTATCTGGTATTATCTCTGTTAATGTACTGAAAAATCTCCATTCCATCTAGTAAGTAGTTAATGCTTACTACCATCTCAGCTACCTTATCCCCTCCTCCAAGACATCTAGACCTTGGTAGATGGAGAAATTAAAGGATTAATGCTGGTCAACACGGATTTTTAGTATCCATTGTGGTGGTTCAACACTTATACTATGCCAGTTGTTGAATATTTTGAATCTCCCCACCCTGATTCTACATTAAAAACCTTCACCATAACCTCTCATTTAGATACTTTCATCCTTGCTAATTTACAGAAAATGATGCCCAGACAAAAGCAGGAAATAGAATTAATCACTCAGGCATTTTCCTTCATTTCGGACATCTCTCCACTAAAATGATATTCACGACTATAGGAATTTTTGTCCAGTTTCTGCATTGCTGTATTCCAGCACCCAGAAGAGTGTCTGGTACACAGAAAATGCTCAATAAATCAATACAGTTCTGAATGAAGGCATAAATTCCCTGACCTGATGGCCCATTTGTTGCCTAGCTCAACAAACCCAGGAGAATCTAAAGCTTTTCAGTACTCCACAGATTTGATATTTTTTTCTAAATTATTGAATGTTTTTACACATCAAAACATAAAAGCAAGCATATCCATCATGCATGCCACTGCTGAAGTCTCCCCAGCCACAGTGTTGTGGTATTTGCAGCATTGCTCACTGGTCTCTAAGACATTCTAGTTTCTCCAAAAGATAATAACTTTCATTTCCAAAAAATCAGTCCCCCACCCAACATTAATTTTGACCAGTTCAACATAAGATGCCCTAGGCCTCAGCCGAACACAGGTGAAACAAAAAAAGGAGAGCAACATTCTGAAATCACAGCTCCATCATAGCAGCATCATTTGCTGTTTTTGTCCTAAGGTGCTCCAGGGAGCGGAATGGAGTCAGGGGCCAGGAGGAAGTGTCACTGGTGGTAACTGTGGTAAGCAAGCGCAGTTCTCTAGCCTCTGAAGACAGATGGATCCTGGAGAATGGAAAAGTGATGGGTTTTATTCACCATCCTTTTCCCTGTCCCATCATCCATCTGTGCTTACCTGGGCTGTGTTTTCTGTCAGCAAGATCTCTATGAAGTTTGAGAGCAAAGTCTCTAAAGGAAAACTTAATGTGTATGACATTTGAATCAACTCCCTTCCCTGTTTACAAAACTACTTGCTTATGAACATACTTCCCACCTGCAAATCCACATTTTCCTCTTGACTTTAGTTTGGGGACCAATGTGGTTTCTGATATAGGTCTAAAATGAGACCCTCATCCCCACCCACAGAGTCTATGCTCTGACATGAATTTTTCTGACAACTTCAAATCCATTCATAACACAGATGGCCTGTTTCCATGCAAGCAACATGACCTACCGTGCGTCACAACCCCACTTTGTTTTTAACCCCTTTCATCCCTGCATTGCCACGCAGTTTGCAAACTTTAATTAATACCCCTTCACAAAGTAGCAAGTATCATTATCCCTGTGTCACGGTTTGAGAAACCGAGTCACCCACAGGCTGTGACCCACAGGCCACAGGCTGAGTCAGTGCAAGAGGGAGAGTCTGGATTCCTGTCAATCAGCTGCCTGCACTCTTGGCCTGGCCTCACACCTAGTGCCAGGAATTTCTTATTTGAAGATGCTCTTCTCAACCTGGCACCAAGTAGACGCCTTCTCTGAGGTCTCATTCTCACTCCACAGCTTAAAATGAAGTTGTGGTCTAGGAGAGGCAGAGGACAGGAGAGAAATCTGAGGATCTTAGTCATGGACAAGGATCTGGGCCTGATCTGGGAGTTTTCTCTCAATGTTAGACTACAAAGCACCCTATTGTTCCTGAGTCTTCCGGATGGCTTTTGCCATTCTCAAAGCATGCTGAGTCCATGCCTCCCTATAATCTCAGTTCTTACATCATTACCTCAAACCTGTATCACTCCTTCTGGAAACACCTCCACCCCCAGCATGCCCTCACCTTCCAGCAGTGCTTTCTCTGAGCAGAACTTTGAGCTGTTTCCCTCTCTAAGCCTAGAGAAAGTTCTTATATACTACCCATCTTCATTCTCATCAGCAAAGACATTGGAGGAAAGTACCCCCACAAATGTAGCAAAGCTGTTGATTTCCTTTCTCCCCTGACCCCTACTCCACAGCCATGTCCAGTGCTATACCCTTCCTAACCCTATCCAACCAACCCTCCTCGAGGTGAGTCTTTATACTTAATTGCTCTAAGTGACTAAATGGTTTCAGCTTTCATCCTTTTCTTCCTGTCACAAGTCATCAGTCCCCTCCTTTCTTTTGTTCCTTATACCACACATGCCTTACCTCCTTTTGCTAAGGCCCCCACACCCACACACCTGTGCCTGAAAGTTCTGGCCTTCCAGCTCACCTTCTGTATATGGGGTCATTCTGGCACTCTCTGGAAAACTAAGCCAGAAACCAATTCCTTAGAAACCAACTCTTACAACATGGGAGACTGCACCATGTAGGGGGGACACCCAGATGCCTGGGAAGGTATCTTGATCAGGAATGGCCTCTAGATGTTGCAAACAAGGTCATTTTTTTTTTTTTCTTGAAGGAGGAGAAACACATGAAGTAGAGTCCTGACAATTTTCATTCATTAAAAGGCAGTGTGGTCCAGTGGTGAAGAGAATGGCTATGAAGCCAGATTGAGAGCAAACACTGGCTTCATACTTAGCAGCTGTGTGACTCAGGCAACTTTCTTTATTACTCAGTGCTTCAGTTCACGCTTTTGTAAATTGGCTAAAATTGTACCACCTGCCATAGAATTGTCATGAGAAATCAATGACTTAAGCCATCAAAAGTTCCAAGAATGCTGTCTAGTTTTTTAATTATCAGAATCTCTTCCAGGGCCTAATGGGAAAAATAGATAAACACATATTTGTTGTGCACGGTGGTATTGGTCGGGTTAAGGATATGCACAGGCCCTCTTGAGTCTGCTTTTGTGTGAATTAAGAAAACAACTCTAACTCTATGGCACATGTTAGGCAGTGGAGCTTGGGCAGATATTAGAGATTCATTTCCTTTGTGCCATTTAGCAGTGAAAAACCTGCACAAGTGTACATGATGGTCCTGCACAGTGGCATTTCACCCACCCTGGGAATGAAAAGGAATGAGTCAAAGATGAGTTTGGTGGAATGATGGCTGAATTTCTTCTGATGGTGATTTATTTATCAAAATAGATAGGGAAATCTGAGTGTCATTCTATGCTGAACGAAGAGCCTGATCAAGGCAAAGAAGAAAGAGCAATTATACGCAGGAAAAGACAAATAATTTGTTACTGCCTCAAGAATGAGGGATCAAATGGTAGTCAATGACTGTTTCAGGTGATGCCCCTGAAGGGGGTTGCTGATGAGAATAGATAGCCTTAGGGAAAATGCTAAAAAGTATCGCATTATGGGGTGGGGTTTCTGATAAGTTAACATAAGGCTCTGCAGAGGGGGACAGATTTCATTCAGTCTTCAAGGTTCAAGGATTTTGGATCTTCTGCAGTTGGGATCCGGGGATTAAGGCCCCACCACACTGATCTCTAGAAGGCTGTTGCGGGCCTCTGGAGGTAGAGGACTTCAGCAGCTGACCTCAGAGAGGAAAAGTTCGGAGGTATTGCAATTAGCCGAGCAACTGAAAGTATTCCTGATTTTGCTGCGGTTACAGACCGGCAGATAAGGAGAAGACCCAGAGCTGGGCTGAGCTGCATGAGTGTGGCCATTTGTCAGTTCGTTTGGCCACTGCAGCTGCTGTTCTGAATGTCCCTTCTCTGGTGCTGCCCTAGAGTGTGCCTGCAGCTCCGGGATCATCTCCTGTTGCGTCTTCTGCTGTCTTTGTGGGTCGGAAGCTGGCCTGGAGTCTGGCTCCTGCGTGCTCGAGTTCAGCAGAGGCAGGAAGACACACCATCTTGGACACGTGGCCTATTGTTCAGGAGAGGACCTCCGCCTCCTCTGGGTTGGGAAAATGCCATTTTAACAGCTTTTGCTTAGGACTGGAAAACATTGGATACTACTTTAGGTAAGGTAAAGGTCATTGTTGGCCTCAGTAACTTTTTGTTTTACCTTTAAATGAATCCCTTTGTTATTGTTCCCTGAGCCTGAGTAGTCTTACAATTGTGCACATGGGTGAAGAACTCAGACAGTGACCGGTAAACTATTTGGGCAGTGTCCTTGGCCAGTTTAGTGCCCCTTGCTGCCCTATATCAAGGGCATCGTTCATCGTATTAATGTTCATCGTGTTAACATAGCCCACCATGCTTAAGAGAAGATGGACATGGTTCAATTCTTTATACTGACTCTGAATTACTGACTTTAATTTGTTTTTTTCCCTTTTCCATATTCGAGTTTGAGTAGGTGTTGCTTATAGCTGGCACCATGAGGACAAATAACCTGAAAACTTTAGTCTCCCATCATGTCAGGTCATCAAAATTAGATTGGGACCCTATGTCAAGGAGTCTTCCTAATTTGTCAAGGAGCACTAAATGAAAGGTTGAATTATTTGCACCTTCTATAATCTACAACTTCCTCTGAAATCCCAAGGGAAGCCTCACTAAAATCACTTCAACAAAAGAAGAAATGGATACACTCTGAATATAGAAGCAATACTGTCATAACATTGCACATTTCTTAGATGGTATGATTTCACTGAAAATGAAACCCTATTTCATGGCAATATGGGCATTCACAATTGTAACTTTGCTTTGGAGATCCAATTTGTATTTAATGTTTTATTAATCAAATGTCGCAGACTTAGTGAATGTTTATTTTCTCATTTTTCATCAGGGAAAAGCAGAATGGATATATTTTCAAGGGGGAAATATGAGTCTCTACACAAAACACAAACCTCGACCCAAGAACTTCTTAATCCACCTCAACCTAGAATTTGGATCTTAGTCCAAATCTCTTTCAATGACCTCATTTAATCATTCGATAACTATTACTTAGTTCATTAGTGAGACAAGATCTGAGTTTATAATCTATTAGAAATGACCAATGTGGGGCCTCCCTGGTGGCGCAGCAGGTTGAACACAGCACTGTGGAGCTGTCCCGCAGCCTCTGCAGTGCAGGTTCAATTGCCAGCCAGCCAGGGAGAAACCCACATGGCATGGCAGACCTCTCCTGTTGCGCCTGCTGCTCTCCTCAGCAGTGTGTTTCGGTCGTCCGCCATCTGCCTGTTCTGCTCTGTCTCCAGTGAATCCTCTCACCCTCCTGCGCCTCTGGCCTGTATCCCAGCTCTTGTATAAAAATAAATAAATCTTAAAAAAAAAATGACCAATATGTAAATAGATAAATTAAATTACTGGATAACTGATAAAATGATGCAACAAAACTATGACATAGTTTATGGAATTCATAGAAGGACCAGCTTGGTTGGGAAAGTTGATGTAAGGGGTTGCTTTTGAGTTGATTCTCAGAGGTTGAGTAGGTGTATCTTAGAGAATGTAGAGAACATTTCAGGTAGAAGAAAGTGCAAGATTTTGAAAGATTCTGGCCTTTCAGAAAACAACAATTCATTCCATCACACTGATTGTGGTGAAGGCTGGAGGGTCAGTCATAGGAACTGAGCTATAGTTACAAGTTGGAACTTGGTTGTGATGGGTCTTAAGAACCACATGATGAGGTTTGATTTTTAGAAAGATTTCTGGTGGCAGCTTAGAGGACAGACTGGCATGCAGTGCAAGTAGTGGCAGGGGTTCTATTGGTGGAGCCATTGCAATCCCCTAGGTGAGCAATGGTGATGTCTGATCTATGATCATACAGTGGGATAGTTGTGAGGTAGAATCCTTTTACTTTTTGACTGACTTTGTAAGTGAGGAAGAGTAGAAGTTCAAGAGTGACTCTGAAATGCCATGATTAGGAAAAAAGACGGTGACCGTATGAACAAAGATCAAGAAAACTTGAGGTAGAGGAATGAGGAATAAAGGGTTTTGTTTGAGATATGTTAATTTTAAGGTAACAGATGATCCTGCAGTAATATCTAGTTTTTCACAGAAATTATTTGACTAAGCTAAGGAGAAAGATCAGGGCTGGAAATAGAAAATATGCACATTATTATGGGTATTATGTGTTGAACTATATGAAATCACCAACCTTTTGATCACATATTACCTATAAAATTGGCAATTACATTTGTGAAATTATTTTACATGGAAAAATACACAGAATAAGAGAGAAGAGATGAGTACATGGAAACACTGGCTTCTATGGGTGGGCAGAGAAGGAGAAATTAAGAAGAAAAATGCAAAGAATAAGTAGAAGATAGCAATATTGGGAAGAGATATATAGAAAAAATTCAGAGGGAGGAATGGTGTAGAAGCCAGAGTAGGAGTGCTTATTGTAAGAATAGAGCATAACAGCAGCCATTTTAAAGTACAGCAGCCATTTAAGAGCTTAACTGACAGTGAGTTTGCAATTCCTAGAATCCTAGATTCCAGGAACTGGCATCTGTAACCATTAGATTAGCCTAACAGTCGAATTCCTAGAATCCACATCTGAAGCTGTCAGATGACCCCGAGGGGCCCATTCTGTATGCCTATTTAAACTGCTTAATTTTGGTGCTCGGGGTCCAGCCTTGTCTGGGCGAGGCCGCTGTGTCGGTTCCACTCCAGGGGTTCGTACCCTACTTCGAGCTAGCTAATAAAGGCCACCTTTGCTTTTGCATCGAACTTAGGTCTCGGTCATTCTTGGGCTCTGCATTGGTGTGCTGTAACACTTCTGAGAAAGGAGGTGGGTGTCCAAGAGCATCAGTGCTGTAGAGGACACAAGTAGGAGGACCGAAAGCAGAACTCTGAATCTGGCAGTTGGGAGGTGACTGTAACTTGCATGAAATTTCTTAGCAGAATTCTAGTTCACTGATGAGGCAAGAGCTCTAGTAAGAGATGGAAGAGTGCCAGCAGGGTTTACTGGTTTGTATTTGTTTTTTAAGGTTTGGGGAGATTTGCACATATTTGTGAATAAAAGGAAGAAACCACAGAAAAGAAAGCAATTGAAGATATATAGCAGAAGGAATAATTTAGATAGCCAGGTCCTGAAGGAGACAGGAATAGGCTTGAATGTCCAGGGTGAGGGCTTTGCCCCAAATGGCAGAGAACGGAAATGGCTCACTAAGAGCCATTTTATATCCCTAACCATTGTGTGCATTTCCAGCCATGCACTCAGACAGATCAAATTTATTAGGGTTATTACATTTTCATGGGACAAAAATCCTTCTCCAAGAGAAAGATGGGAAAAATTTTAATTACCAGAACTTCCCAGAGATTGGTTCTAATGCCTTTGATGTATTCGTGGGCACACCTATTTCTCAGACTGCAGCATCAAAACTAAGCCCTCCCCAACTGACTGGTGAGAGCACACCCTTGCAAGAAGAACCACCTCTTTAGAAATACCTACCTCAAGAAGAGTTAGGTTGTTTGGTGAGAAATGAGAAGGGTGCCAAAAGTCATTCTGGCTCTCAGTCTTTGGAGAGATGTTTGGACATTTCTTTTGGCCCTGTAACTAATGGTTCCAACTCCTATGATGGAGAAAAGCTAGGGCAAAAGGCTTCCCTTTGGTTCTAGTTTCTAATCCAATGAAAGGGAGAAATTTATGGCTCAGGAAATTTGGTATTTGTTTAACGATGCATCACAAGCATAGATGCGGACTTAAAATTCCAACTAATCCTGCCCAAGTTCTCATTACTTTGAGATGGAAGTGCTGAGATTATGATATATTCAACTATTCAGAATAGTTGGAGAAATGACCTTAAGAACACAAGTCTCCTCAACCATAGATGGAAATAAGTAAAAGACTCAACAGCTCAACATTACAATAAAATATCCTACAACCCATTATGCAAGGGACCCAAGTTACCAACTGAGCTGCTCACAGACAAGGGAACTTGGGAAATGGGTGGGAGACCAAGAAATTTCCACACTAAGTCCCTCATACATTACCCACCTAGTACTTAGAGGCAGGATAATTGTCAACTTACAGTTCTGTTTCTAGTACAAAAGACCCTATCTGTCATAAAGATGTTCAATAAACATGTTTATAATAAGTAAGCAAGCAAATAATGAAGAGTATTGTCAAGTAACCATGCTATTTATCCACATAGGAGTTCAGTTTATCTTAGTGTTTGTGTGTGCATGAAAGAGAAAATGAGATATGTTCTTTGGAAAGTTAGCATACTTTCAGTTCCTGATCTAACATGGAAAACTAGTTTAAAAAAAGACCACAAATCTTCATTGTGTGTATATATGTGTGTGTACTCATGTATATAAGCAGAGATAAACATTGGTAGACACACATACATACAAACAACTATAGCTGGGAGAAGTGTGATTTCAGATCCTGAAAGATTGTGAGAACAGTGATACATTACACCTAAATAACACCAAGTATTTGTACTAGTCTTTTGAGATAAATAAAACATTAATTCATTTTTTCCAGTATCCCAACAAATTTTGAATTTAGCTCCTTTTTGTTTTATTCAGCTTCCCTCTTTTTTCCTATAATCTTCCACATATTTCTTAGGCTGTGAAATGATTTTGTTGCTATGGAAACCACAGGGTCTGCATAAAGCTCAAATATGATGTCAGCTTATAAAGTGATTTGAAATTGTCCCATGGCTTGATAAAAAGCATTTGGAGGAATTACCACACCCCACTCCAGTGATATGCCTATATAAAACACATATCTGGGAATAGACCTTTTATTTCTTTTAATATGGATGGGCATCTGAGTAGGAAAACATGATTAATGAAGAAATATCTCACAGATGCTGCTCTGAATGAAAATAAAGCTTGGTTAGGAAATTCCAGCTTTGTAAAATCATAGTAATTATGAGTTATAGCATGTGGGATTTATCCCTTACGCGTGAAGCTTTGCCTTGTTTGTGAAGCACTTAAGTCAGAGCTTTCTAAAAGTTTCCTAGAAATATTCAAGAACAGCACATTAACCATCTAAGAGGAATTTTTTTTAAGTGACTTTCTGCCTGAAAGCAAAAGATAAAGAAGTTCACCTACTGGGGTCTTTGCTGGGCCTCTCTGAAAGCCTAAATCTCCCACAGGAGAACTTGTCTCATTTGCCCCTGGCCAAGTTCTGCCTTCAGACTAACACATATGTTTCTGATGTCATCATCTGGCCTTGAGTCTACATATGATTCGGTGGTAGTGGAATCTGCCCTAATACTCTGAAATCACTTATTACACTGATAACCAAAGGGTGCCTTGGAACCCACCATCACAAATCTACCTGGTTATTTGCACAAAGTCATCAGTCTGTGAGGGCTGTTGGACAGAGAGATAGAATAAATGAAAAAGAAAGGCATTGTCCTGCTGGTGGCCTCACACCCTCCTCAGCCAGCTCCCCTCCCCTCCACAAGTGTATCATCTCAACGCTCCAGAGGACATTCTTGTTGAGTAATAAGAAAGCATAATTATATGCTTCAGAGCTGTTGAAGTTTTTTCCTATTTTCAAAACAAAGAATATGCAGCGGAAAGATAGCACCACTTGTGAACAAGCAGAGATTTCACACAGACAGTGGTGTAGAGGAGAGACCAGAGGATGGCTCTATAAATGTTTTTATGCCTTGGACAACCTAACCAAATTTTTCTGGGGTGTCTGCAGGAACAAAGTTCTCGGTCACATAGTTAGAAGTGTAACATCTTCAAAACTAAAATTGCATCTTCTCATTCTCTTTTCCTTTACATGGAAGAAATGGTCTATTTCTAATGGGTGCTGAATGAAATGGACTTGTTTATAAAATGCAATCCTGCAAAACTCAAGATTTCCACAATGTATCACATTTGTCCTTTTAGATATTCTCATTTCTTACCTCAAATGGGATCAATAAGAGGTGGGGACTATTTTAAATGTCCCCTCAACTCAATAGTCCTGCCTTTAGTATCAGAATGAAGCTTCAGGAATGTGCAGTAACATATGGTTCCCAGGCAGAAGTTCTTTGCTGTGATTATCATACCCACATTCTTCAAAGTCCAGCAAAAAGTCACCGAGAACAGTTGTCACTGGGGCTAATGAAAATAACATGCAGCATTTCAAAAATGCTAATCAATGTCTGTTTAAGAAGTATTGGTATCTGATTCCACAGGTAAGAAAACTGAGACCCACAGAGACTCAGAAATACACATCTCAGAGTCCTTCTTCAGAACGGATTTCCCAGAACAGAGTCTCTTGCCTTTACTTAAATCAGGCCATCCTTCAGAGGATGCTGCCTTGCTTCTGAAATGTCAGGTAAGTGGTTATTTGTACTACAGCCCACGAAACTCTCAGTTTCTCACAAATTGCTCCAAAGAGAACTTGGTTTCAAGTAAAAACATCACATGTTTGCTTTTATAAAGCTTGTGTCAAGTTCTTTTGACCATGTGGACTCTGTCATGTGAAAATGAAAATTGCTCAAAAAAAAATTGTTCAGGATTTTTCCCCATGAGAGGAAGCAAAGCATTCTGGGACTCACACAACCACCAGCCAGTGCCCTGCAGTGAACCACAGCCTCATGGAGATTCTGAGGCAGACAGTGGGGGCCTGATTCGTTTTACTTTGGTGATGGTTTGGGAAATATGATTTTATTTCCTGAAAATCTGCTCCTTGGCAGTAAATACCAAACCTAGTTGGCTGAGTCACTTTTCCTTATCTAACTTTTGTTTCTTAAGCAGTTAGGAAATTCTGGAAAATCCAATTTTTAGGAGTATGCAAGTATGTATGTGCACACTCGTGTGACTTTGGGAAGGAGTAAGGGAAGAAAAATACGTATTTACCCTAGAAAAAAATTTCTACCAGGTTATTCATATTCTAAGACTGTGGTCTTAAAGAAGACTGTCATTTTACTGGCACATGTGACTTACCGTGCAGTATGCTGGGCAAAAGTTTCTTAAAAAATAGAAGAAAACCCAGCCATGTGTGGAAAATGCCTTAGCAGATGGAGCACAGCTCTTCCAGACCCCAGCTCCTTCACTATCAAGTTTATGTCTTTTGTGTTGAACCCATTCATTGGTGGGGAAAAAAAATGCCAAGAAATTCTCAATAGCATAGCTGAGGAATCTGAAATGAAGAGAAATCTAGACTGTTTCAGGAAACTCTTAAACAAAGGTATCTAGCCTACTTTGCCTAAAGGTTAAGGGTGTTCTTTACATAGATAAGCAGTAACTGAGATGGAGCCTCACACAAAATAATGCTGCCTCTTCTTTGATCTGAGCATGCTCTGAGCCTGAAGAGGCAGAAATTCTGACTTGTTTGTAATTATACTTCTTACTGGGTTAAATCCACTTTCTAAATCTAAAGAGAGACCAAAAGAGTAAACCTGTATTTGTAGGCAACTAAGCGTTTTCATTTTGTCCAAAGAGCAGAATGAGTTTATTTGGAAAACATTTTGATGGCGATACTGCTAGGCAAGAGAACAATGCTATTTTCCTCAGCATTTGACTCTCAGTTTCCACAAATACTTAATGTGCACATATATGCAACTTCTGAGATGTTGTATGTCAGGTAGAAACTTTGAAAGATAAAAACATGTAAGAATCATAGTACAGAGCCTGTAAACCAGCAGAGATTAGAGCTGATACTCAATGAAAGGATAACTAAAAATACGGTTTATTTTCTGGGTAATCAGAAAGGTATCCAAAGTGAGAAATCATAACCCATCTGAGAATAAGCAGATAATAATTTTCACTTTTTTATTCATTCATTCATTCAACAAATATTAATCTGGCACTTATTATGGGTCAGGCACTCTTTGAGGAATTGGAATAAAGCAGAGAACATAATAGGCAAAAATCCCCAGTTCTATGGTTATTATACTCTAAGAGAGCAAGTCACACAGTTAAAAAGTAAGGAAATTGAGAGGTAAATTGTGTCAGACAGAGATAAGTGGCATGGAGTAAAATGAAGCAGGAAGAGGAATGGATAGTGCCAGAAGCATGGTGCTGAAGGGGGTTTTGAAATTTAAATAGGGTGATTGGGGAAGCCTCAGTGAGGTAGCAATTGAGTCAAAACCTGAAAGCAGTGGAGGGAATGATGGTAAAATAGGAAAGGAGAAGAACATTCCAGACAGAGGGAACAGCAAGTGCAAATATCTGTGACAGAAGTGGCCCTGATGTGTTTGTGTATGAAACAGAGCAAACCATGAGGAAAGACATTATTTGTTGTTGTTGTTGTTTTACAATAACTATCCTAATAGGTGTGATGTTTCATTGTGGTTTTGATTTGCATTTCCCTTATGATGAGTGATGTTGAATATCTTTTCATGTGCTTATTTGCTATTTGTATATCTTCTTTGGATAAATGTCTATTCAAGTCTTTTGTCTATTTTTTAATTGGGTTGTTTGGGGTTGGGTTGTTAATTTGTAGCAATTCTTCATATATTCTGGCTATCAATATCCTATCAGGTACATGATTTGCAAATATTTTCTCATTCTATGGGTTGCCTTTTAATGCTCTTGATAGTGTCCTTTGATGCCCCAAAGCTTTTAATTTTGATGAAATCTAATTTATCTTTCCTTTTGTCTTATTGCCCTGGCTTTTGGTATCATATCCAAAACATCATTGCCAAATCCAAAGTCATGAAGTTTTTCTCCTGTTTTCTTCTAAGAGTTTCAAGTGTTAGCACTTACATCTAGGTCTTTAATATATTTTGAGTTATTTTTTTGTGTATGGCATGAGATTAAGGTCATTGGAGGCCTTGGAATAGAGGAGAAACATGATCTGACTTACATTTTTAAAGATCATTCTGGCAGCTGTGTTGGGACCAAACTGCTACCAGCTGTGCTTCATTCAATCCTTTCACATACCAAAAGGTGGATTCCCAAACCACCCAAAGTCTGACTATGACTTATCAGTCAATTCTTTGTCCAGCAATTTCTCATTTGATACTACTTTTGCATGAATATGTGCATAACTCCCTCATCCTCTACAAACAACCTAACTCATCATGTAAGGAATAGAGAGATAACACTTTCCTGTACATTAATGTTATGCTTTTGTTATCATTCATTTCTTGAGTATGCATCATTGGGTGCCTATGATGAGCCAGGTACTTTTCTAGGCCAAGGAGATAATAGTGAAAAGATAGATCCTATCTTCACGGAGCATTCATTCTTATCCTGCATCAAGAAATTGACCTACTGAATAAATGGTCCTCATATCCAATGAATACAAAAAGAATGATTAAGATCAACTATTGAAAAACAAACATAATAACTCTATTCTCAAACATATCCAAAGCATCTACTAGGATGTCAAAACCAATCAATGAAAACACAGCTGGTAAATAATTCACAGAAAACTATATTGTTTGTGGATGTTTATTTTTTTCTGTTGCCACAGTCAGCAAACCGTAGCAATAGATTCATTCAGTCCTACTTTGTTTTAACTTCAGAATCTACAGGCACTGTTCTGAGACCTGAAAGACTGTGGGATGAGCTAATATTGGGAAGAAAAGCAAGGACCAGATCATATAGGGTCATAAGGTCACACAGAAGGGCTTTCCTGCTGGGAATACTGTCCAGGTATATTCTGTAGTGTGGAGACTCAACCCAGCTACACATAATTAACTACCTAGAAAATTTTTTTAAATGCCAGTCCTGGAACCTAGCCTTAGAGATCCTAACTTAATGTATCTGTGGTGGGGTCAGGGCATCAGTATCTTTTCAAAGGTCCCTCAGGATTCTATAATAAAGCGAGGGCTAAGAACAAGTGCTATGGACTCCATGACTGCCTTCACCTCCTCATCCATGTATGGTAGAAGCCCACTGTAGGCCTTTTTCTTTGAAAAAAAAAATCAGTTGTTTTATTTATTATACATTATTTATTATATGTGTTTGTCGTACATACAAAGAGAAACATCATCCAAAATCCCACTTCACAGAGATTTCGCCTATCAACATTTGTTGTATTTTCTTGTGCATACATTTTTGCTTTCCCCCCAAAATTATATCCAATGTTTCCCCTCATTTATTAATATATCATAAAGAACTACCCAGTGTCATAATTGAGGGACTATTTTGACCCTGTTAGTGGATATTCTCTCAGCCCTCCATATGCATAAATAGGATAGTTCTGATCAGGGAGGTATCATTACTTAGCTCTTAATTTTCATTAAAAATGCCTTGGTCTTATTCTCTAGCCTACTGATTCTCCGATCACATTTCTAGGTGCTTCATCAACAACAGAGGGTTCCCATACTCAGAAACTTGCCTTGAACTGTACTTTCACACACTTTTCAAAAGCCTGGTTGCCAGGGATAGTATCTATAGAGGACTCCGTGAAGGACATGAGTCTATTTATTCCTCTATGCATTCTAAAATTTATCCTTGCAGTATGCCAGATCTTGGAGGATTGCAGACATAGAGCACATTGTTTTAACTCCTTGAATTTCAAATTTATATCATCAGCCTACATTGAAGGTCATCATAACAAACAATTTTCCAAAGTTTATTTTCATATCTATTATGAAAGTAGACACATTATTATGCTAGACACCATTTGCTCAAATCACTTGGTGTTCCCTTTATAAGAATTCACAAAAGTGCTCAGAAAACAAACTTCAAGTTTCATACAATCATTTGTTTCCATCTTCCCTTTGGCTGCTAGGAAGCTCAGTAAAATGCCCGAACTAGTAACTACACCTAACCATAGTATACACTTAGCATCTCCTCTCAAACTCTTTTTTGTATCTCTATCTTCATTTTCTTTTCACATTTTCTCCTCAACTTTTAATTTTTTTGTATATTTGATATGTTATTTTAACTATTTTTGACAGAGTAGAGAAGGAAAAAGTATAAATGAGGAAGAGAAAATATAAAAGGAGAAAAAGAAAGATAATGATAGGAGGAAAAGAAGGCAGGCAGAAAAAGCAATAAAGGGCAGCCTAATAAGTGGTATAAAAGCTGTGTCCAGGAGTCTGGAGGAGGAAGAGGTCACTTTGTGTATAATTGGGCTGGTCAGCCAAGGCCTGAGGAGGTTCATGGTAATAGCAAGCTCTCCCGATAGCTGACCCTCTGCAGCATGCTCTGCCAGGTGTTTCTAATGCACCATCTCATTTACTCTTTATAGCAACTCCTCGAGGAAGGTGCTATCATCATGGCCATTTTAAAAAGACAAAACCCCAAAGAAAGGTGAAGTAACTTGCCCAAATTCACACCGTGGGTAGCACAACTGGTTTTTAATCCAGATCTGTTAGCTATACACTACAACCAGTAGTTTACATTTAATATGATTCTTTAAAAATGGGCCATAAAAATCTTTTCGAGAAACCCAAACTCCAAACAAGAGATATTTCCTTTTCCATCATCTTGGAATGTGTGTGTATAGTGTGTTGGGGTAAGGGTGTTAATAAAGGATCACATTTCCCTACATCCATCAATTTTCATCTCCCAAAGAAATGTAATTACACTGAAAATGAGATCAGGAATGGGGGGGAGAATAGTACAGACTTGCTGGCAGGAAGAGCGAGCAGGAAAGCCAAAAGGACAAAGGGAGAGCTGACAAGACAGAAGGAAAAGAGTGAGCGATGGGAGAGCAGACGGGAAGAGGTTCTTGCAATGAACTGAAAACCTGACTGAAGGCCAGGGAAAAACAAAGGCACTCTTGGCATAAAGCCTGGCATGAGAAGTGGCAAACTAGAGTTAAAATACCAAGGAGGTACTCAGGAAAATCTGAAGTTTTAAGGAGAGAAACTGAACAGGCCTTTTAAACCCATCTCTGGGTCCCTGGCAGGAGCAGGGGTGGCACACAGCACTTGGGTCAAAACCTGGCTCTGATGTTTTACAAAGTTGCAGCTCCAGATATTTAATTCTATTTTTAGTAAGGAGAATTTTTTGCCTCATCTCCAATTTTGCAGTTGTTCATAGAATCTTCATTTCTAACAGCTCCCAGGTCTAAGTAAAACTCAATATTTCTTTAAAAATCTCTAAATCCCTGAGGGAGCTTTACACTAATGCACAGATGAAGCTGGATTTATGGACCCTCAGGTGTCTGTGGACAGCTGCGCTGTGCAAAGCAAAATTCTTCACAAATGTACCAATGCTAAGCACGTTGCTTAGCGATTCTATTAGCAATAAAGTGAAAACTCATCCTTTTTGTTTGGCTAAGGGACATAATCTCTACTTCAACTGGTTCTTTTCAAAAAATTATCCCAGTCACTACACAGCTGGTCATAGAATCAAAAGATTCCATTCAGGAAAGCACCCAAAAGCCCAGCATTCATATCCTGAATGAATATAATGACAATTCTTTTATCTTTTACCGTACCTCCAATGTTTGACATTGAAAAATTTCAAGCCTGTGGGAAGATTTCAAGCAAAGTACAATGAATATCCATATATCATTCACTTAGATTAACCAGTTGTTCATATCTTGTCACGCCCATGCCTTGTCTCCCTTTGTGTGTATACGTATACATACATTCATGTACACACACAGACTTTGCCAAACCTTTGAAACTATACAGAGTTATATGCAGACATCACAACCCTTTGCTCCAAATACCTTAGCATGTATCTCCTATTGTAGACACCCACTGTCATACCCACAGTACAATTATCACAGTCATAAAATTTTACAAAATAATATACTATTATCTAATATACACTCTACTTTCAAATTTCTCTACCAATTCCAGCAGTATTCATTATGCCTGTGTTTCCTTTCAACCCAAGATCTTGACAAGAAGCAATCATTATATCTGGTTGTTATGTCTCTCTAGTGCCTTTAATCTAGAAGAGTGTTTCAGCTTTCTAAAAAATTCTTTCACAATACTGACATTGCTTTGAGAATCTAGGCCAGTGTTTTGCAGAATGCCCCAAATTGGATTCTCTGGTTATTTATTCATGACTAAATTCATGTTAAATAACAAAATACTGTTAGGTTGTATAGGATGAAGCTATCATTTTTATAGACCAAATTCAGTCAAGTACCAGCAATTTCATCTGGTTTAAAAAGGATATTGTGTTCTTCTTTGTGTGATATAGCACATCATGGACATCTGATGCCCTGTTATTGGTGATGTTAAGTTTGATCATGTGATTAAGGTGGGATCCACTAGAATTTCCCATTGTGCAGTACTTTTTCCTCTCTATAATTATTGAGAAATCTGTGAAGGATCCTTTAAGACTGTGTAAGTATTCTGTTTCCCAATAACTATCACCCAATTATTACATCGTCTACCAATGACTTTTGCTGGAATCCACTCATTCTATGGGGAATAGAAAAGGGTGCTTTTCCAGAATTGCTTCCAAATTCACTAGCTGTCATTTTTCTGCAAAATGTTTTACCCCCCAGACATTTTAATCTCAATTTACCCTTGAAGTTCTTTAACTGCTCAAACAATATGAAATTTGTTCTTAAAAAATGAGTAAGTACAGAATTTTTGTGCTTAGCCTGTGTCCCCATTGCCCAGGCCCCAAGTAATTCTACTCAGAACCAAAACCACTGAATGTAAGGGTGGAAATTATCTTTCTGGTTAACTCTTAATCTGAGGGTCTAGCCCTTTGGGGTCCCAGTTAAATGAATGGTATCTCTCATTAGATTCCTACCTTCGATAAGTAATAGACTTTGTTTTCTGTCCCTCTAGTCCCTTGGCCCATTAAAACAAATCTAAGTTTGCCGGGTTCAACAAAATATTAGGTAAATGTAGTTTTCTTGTCAGAGTGTTTGCCTTCAAAAAGGTTGACCAATAATTCTTTGCAATGTTTTTAACCCTGCTGTGCTTTAAAAAGTATTTTTATAACTATATTATCAAGATTTTCTAATTGCCTTTAATAACCATATACTCCAAGAAATAGAACTCTTAAGTCCAGAGTAACCGCAGTAGCTTCTCAGATGGCACATGATCATTCCATTTTGTGAGACAATGAAAACTTAGTTACATAAAATTTTTTCATTCATAAATATCCCAATTTGTTTGCTATTAATTATAAAACTTATTATTTAAAATGTATCAAATTATCTCAAAAATATGAATGTGTTCTGGCAAACCATGAGAACCATAAGAATTTAAACATTGATGGTTTATATGCAATTAATTTTTTTGTTTAAAATCTAAACTTTTTGGAATAAACAGAATAAAGTACCAAAGATCATTATATTTTGCGGTATTAATGCTTAGGTTAAAGCTGCCATTTAGTTTCATTTTTATTATTAATATCTTCTTATGTAAGCATATCTTAATTAAATATGCAAAATACTGTTCAGTGATTCAGATTCTTACAATATTTCTGTTATTAAAAAAGCTATCAAAGATATTTTGAAGTGTTTATTTAATCCAAGATACTGCTTAATGATTCAGATTATTACAATGTTTCAAGCTATCAAAGATATTTTAAAATGTTTATTTACTCCAAAGTATCCTTTAGAAGTTATTGAAAAAAACTTAAACATTATGTATATCATATACAAACACATCTAATGTTTATTCATCATAGTCTATTTATCATCCACATCAAAAGGTGAGAGAAAACAAATGGTGTTTGATTAATTTGGGATAATAAATTAGGCAAATTTCAGTTAATTCTGATTTTTATTTCCAAACAATTCTTATTTTTATACACGGCATTGTGAAAATGGCTAACATCCCTCTTCAGTAGACCAATAAATAGAACATTACTGATTGATTTGAGTACTATATGATTAGTACATTGTTTAGGTGGTTGACTTATACTTTTATTTCCCCTGACACAGTTTGGAAAAGAATTCAATCATTTTTAAAACCTGAAAGAATGGTTGGTTGGTGATTCAAGTTGCAAGAAAATTCAACCTATAAGCAAAGTAATAAGACTTGGGAACTCTTCCAATTCAGTAGATTCATTCAATAATTTTTTTAAAGATTTATTTGTGTATACAAGAACTGGGGTATAGGCCAGATGTGTGGGAGGGTGAGAGGATTCATCAGAGACAGAGCAGGGAACAGAACAGGCACATGGACCGAAATACACTGCAGAGGGGAGCAGTGGGCGAGCCAGGAGAGGTCTGCTGTGCCATGTTGGTTTCTCCCCGGCCAGCCGGGATGGAACCCTCACTGCAGAGGCTGTGAACAGCATCACAGTGCAGCGTTCAACCACCTGCACCACTAGAGAGGCCCTCATTCAATAATTATTGGCTATGCAGCCACTTTGGATATTGTACTGGACATTATAGACACACAATGAAGAGATGGAGTCTGCCCTCAAGGAATTTAGCCTCCTAAGGCAGTCTAAGACCCTTATAGACATTCAAGGGGGGGCAATTGTTGTCCTTCTCCAGCACTTTCCTTCCCCTTAATCTTCTGACTGCTCTCTGCTGATCCATCCCAACCTAGGATACATTTTTGGGAATACTATGAGAACCAGATAGCCCAGTCACTCCAGCATTTGTCGTGTTGAGCCATGCCCTCACCTGTTTCTATTTCTTCACCTCCCTCTCTTAAATCCCTTCCAGTGCCTCATCACAGAGCACACACATTGGAGTCTGTGGTGAAATGTCCAAAAGAGCCCAAGCCAGGCTTTGTTCTAAAATACAGGAGCTTATTTAGATGGTCTGACGTGACCGATGGTAATACCACAGGCAAATGTAGCTTCACCTTCAAATGGGTTTGTAGTAGTTGATATCAGGGAAAAGGCTACTATAGAAAAATGTGAGTGTGTTTATAAGCACATTGGAAATGTATCTTGAAAATTTTTTTAAATAACTGGAGGAAGCTACATCTGGGAGACTGAGGTCCTTATCACTAAACAAATCAGCAAGAGGTGGGCTTTGAGGAGAATGCAATCTCACTGTTGTCCAAAGCTAATGAGAACTGAGCACATCAGCACTATATATTTTCTTCCTGTCTCCAAAATGTAAATTGAAAAGAGAAAAAGGATTGAAGAAGAGTATGGAAAGTCCTCATTGGGAGCTTTTTAATCTCTATTTCTCTTTCTAAAAAACATGACGGCTTCAAGGTTAGGTGTATAAGGATGAAGCTTGAAATTAGGTAGACTCTCCCACAGTGAGTCTCAGAGGATAGGACTTGTTCAGAAGGGATAATGTTAGGAAATCAGAAGTAGCAGTCTGGTTCTGGGTAGTGAGGGGAAAAAGGATGCATTGCCTAGGACCAAGAAATATACTGAGTCTTATTTATGCCAACAGGAAGCGTGGACTCCCAACCCCAGCTCTCACCTCCAAAGGTAACTTGTTTCACTACCACTCCCTGCAGGTCCATTCTCACCCCTTAATCCACCCACCACCACCTTCCACTTCATTTTAACCCAACAACTAATTTACAAATTTTAAAATCATGGCTCTCAACCTTGGCTGCATATTAGAATTACCTGGGGAGCTTTTAAAAACCCCAGTGCCCAGGCCAATTAAATCAGAAGTGAAACCTAGGCATCAGATTTTAAAGCTCTCCTGGCAATCCCAGTGTGCAGCCAAAGCTGAGAACCACTGCTTTAGAAACACAACTTATTAATAATAAATTGAATACTGTGTAGCTTTTCATCAAAAGCGGTGTCAAAAAGAAAAACAGACTAGCAGGAATAAGGTAGGGGTGGAGTGCAGAAGTTAGAATTCTGTATCAGTAATGACAGAGAGCAGATATGTGTGTGAGTGTGCGTATGTGTGTGTGTGTGTGTGTGTTGTCTCCACATGAGTTCTATGAAGAGTACATTCAAATTTAGAGGAAAAACAATGAGAGCTTCCCAAGGAAATGTACAAAGTTCTTGGGTGATTTACATAGAGAAATATAAAGAGCAAACATGGAAAAATCCTTTTTGCTGATTATCAAAAATCCTAAATTAAAAGCAATCTTGAGATTGCATTTTATAACTACTTGTGTAAGAGGAAAAAGCTTAAATGACACTTAATTTTGATGAAACCAATATGCTCACAAATTCTGATAGCACTGTAAATTGGTTTTTAAAAACTTCTTCTGGGGCCTCCCCTGGTGGCACAGCAGTTGAGCACTGGGCTGCGAAGCTGCCCTCAGCCTCAGCAGCGCCAGTTGGATCCTCGGCTGCTGGTGAGGGTCCCACATGGCGTGCAGACCTCTCCTGCCGCCTGCTGCTCCCCTCAGCGGTGTATTTTATCAGTCTGCCTGTTCTGTTCCCCGCTCTGGCTCTGGTGAATCCTCTCACCCTCCCGCGCTTCTGACTGTACCCAGTGTTTGTATAAATAAATCTCAAAAAAAAAAAAAAAGAAGTATTTAAACTGAAGCAAAAAGATACACACAATCTTGATTGAAAACAATCTCTGCAACAAATTGTAAATAGCAAAAAATTGGAAACAACTTAAATTTCCAGCGTCAGGGTAATGGTTTAATAATTCATGGCATGCCAGGAACATTATGCAGTCATTAAACTGACAACTATGAAGACTGTGAGGAAATGTGAAAAAAACACGCTCCCTTGAGGGGACCCTGCCCTGGGCTCAGCACAGCCCTACCTCCTCACAGCAAACTGCCTACAGGGCCAATCCCAGAAGGCAGCTGTGATTTGACCTGATTTCCCAGATTCCCCTAAGAGGCCCGAGGGAGTAGATCCTGTCAGATCTCACATGTATGTAAAAGTCCACCACCATGGGGACTCTAGCCTCTTGCCACCTGTGCTTTTACCCTCATAACTCTGAAGGACCCCATCACACACACATACACACACACATACACACACACACACACACTCACACATACAGCCACCACTTCCACCACCCAAAGCCTTGTAGTCTGTCTCTGGAACCTATGAGTGTCATCTTCAACCCCCCTCCCCAACCCACCCCCATATCCATCTTCATCTCTGAGTCTTACCTTGTCACTCTGACTCTGTGGTTAGGAAGCATTTTGGAAATTTGAAATGATAGTGGTCAAAATGATGGCATGCTGTTTCTGCCAGAATGATAGGATTTGCTGCAACAAGCAGAATGGCCCCTCACAATAAAGAGTCATCCTTTATCCTGCCAGACAGTTACATCATTTATGAAACTGTTTACAATAACCTGAAGCTAGAATTTAACTCTCTTCTACATATAAACCCGGAGTATTTTTCACATGGTTTGAAAATACGCTGAATTTTCCAGAAATAAAACTTCCATATAAATTGGAGGAACATTGCACTTTGTTTTGTGTGTTAGGGTTTGTAGAGTACTTTGGAAAATGTCACATTCATGGTGTTGCCTTAATTGGTCCAAATAGTGAAAACTTCATTAGGCCTTTCAGTGTAGTCCTGCTCAAACAAGTCAGAATGAAGTTATCGATTTAGCTTTGCATTATATACATTAAAGCTGCATAGCTTTGCATTATACAGCTTGGGAGTTACAAACTATTTGTTATAAAGGGGACCAGCAGTTTTAATAGGAATAAACACCAAACTCCCTGTGTGCTCTAGAAAGGCGAGACTGATTTCTCAACGGTCACACAGGGCCTCCAGCTGGTCCTCCACTGTTGCCTCCGGACCATCTCTGTTATCTCCTCTATTAAAAATATCAGTTCTTTCTGAAGATCATGCTGTCAGACAATAGCACTCACAAACCCCTCTGGGCGTGCTCAGCTACTGACTCAAAATCTGTACTCACGGATCTGGCATTCTAGAGGATGGTCAGAAAATAAGCTTCAATGTATATGTCGTAATGATAAGTGCTATTAAGAGAATCAAACAAGGGAAAGAGCAGAGAATGATGGACATACTCTTTTAAGATAGAGTAATCAAGGAAGACCTTACTGAGGGGAAGACAGTGAAATAGTTTGGCAACCAATAATGATTGGTAGAAGCACTTGCTATGTGCCATCTGATCTTTTGATCAGATTACATATATATTAATTTTTGAATTAAATTCTATAAGAAAATGTCCTAAATAAGAACAAATTTGTTCAGTTAAAAAAATGCCATAGCTTTCCAAACATGTCTAGAGCAAAACAAAGTGTGACAAGGGCAAAAACTTGAAACATAATGCAGAAAGACAAAAGCAAGTAGCTTGAAAAGAGCAGGGTCTACATTTGACTCTCACCAACACCATGAGCTTGTACCACCTCTGGCAGGGAAACCAGCAGTGAGAGAGCAACCTAAAGAGTTTGTGGGAAAGTGGAGACAAGATTCACACCCATGTGATTAGGGTTTGTCTTTAATTAAGATATCACTCTTTTCCTGTTAGTGTGCAAACCAAGGGCCACCCCAGGATTCCCCTCCCCCCCAAACTTTCAGGTTCTAAATGGATTCTGCCATCCACTGCAGAAATACAAAGTGTACTCTCAGTGTGAAAGAACTTTAATAGATTATTGTGCATAGAGAAGAAAGGATAGTAGTTTCCCAATATTACACCCAAAGTTACCCACCCCCTCATGGATAAATGTCCAGCTAAACAGTGTTGGCCCAAAACAGGGTCACCGGGGCCTGACTACTTGACATAAGTCTGAGGCACCTTCTGGCAGGGAACTATAGGAAAGGGACATAGGGGCCCAGCAACTATGGGATGAAAGGAGAAAAATCACAGTCAAACCAAGATAAAGGCTTGCATTGTTGGCCTCCCCATGAGTCTCTAACCCACATGGCTTCCAAGTGTCTTTACATGCCTTGACTCCATGTGAATCCTTCCATGTCCCCCAAGTCCATAGTGTAAATTCAAAGCCAAGAAGAAAGTGGAACTCTTTCTTCACATATTTCTCTGCTTCATGTGTCTCTTCTAAGTGTTTCTGTCCAAGACTCTCCTCCCAGTCATCTTTAGCTTCTCCTCCCTCCTTAGCTCCACCCCCATTAGATGCGGCAGGAAACATGTAACCTCCCCTTTTTATGGAAATTACACTCTGTAACATTCCCAACAAGGGTCATCTGGGAAAGAACCACCTTCAAGGTGTTGTGTGTTTTATGGTCCAGATTCTTTCACATCTAGCCTCAAAATCACTCCTTAAAGTATCCTGGCCAAGAAATAACCCCTTTTCAGAGGTTAGGAGTCTTGTACTCAGTAAACAAGAGTTAGGACTGGTCTGCTGGCTCTAAATCAAATGAATTCAATAAACATGTATCATCTCCTGCAGTGGACTAGGCATGGCCCAAATGTGGGGGGAATACTCTTACCTCCCCTCCTCCTACCTCCCATCCACTGCCCTGGGAACATTGGGGTGTGATGCCACTCTCTCAAGGGCTCCCCAGCTCATACAGTGTGGGATAGCACACCCCAATTAATGTGTATTTTAGGCAGAGGGAGACAGGGAGGGGTGAAGCATGTGTAGTGATGGGCATAGACTCACATTCCAGCATGAAAGATCAGAGATAATCCATCCCTGACATTTCTTCCTTCCCCCTCTCTAAATCAATCCCAAAACTAGTTTCCCCATAACTGAAAATCTGTCTAAAGTACTATATACCAAAATACAGACTTTGTAATCACCATTTTTTTAAATCTAACAGACCCATGGGGAGGCTGACAATGGCAGCCTTCACCTTGATGTGTACTTTGATTTTGCTTCTTTCCTCTCAGACTTGCCTGGCCCGTGTATCTCTGTAGATACATGAAATACATACTGTCGTCGTTCTCAATTAAACGAGTTAAGAGCTGGAGCAGAAAGAGAGCGTGCTCCCTGGCAGAGCCCTGGGGCTGATGAAAGCTTTGAGTTGTTGGGTCAGAGGAACACATCTCCAGAGACACCATCTGAGTTGAACCAGGTATCAGAAGACCCATTGAGCCTTTTAAATGGTTAAGGGAAGGCTGTGATCTGCAGAGTTCAGGGCTGCTGACCAACATCAAAGACACTCAGAGCAAGAGACAACCCAAGTCAACTGTGAATTATAAATTGTTTTCTTCCTTAAGGAGCAAAACATGCCAAGGCTAAAGCCAGAGTGAGTATATTTGGGCTCCACCAAAAATTGCAGGAGGTGCTTATGAGGCTGTGGGGGCAGGGAGGAATAGCAAAAGAAACTGACTTCTGTGGTCCATAAACATGAATTAAATCTCTGGAATTATGAGAAAAGAGGTTAAAATTAGACTCTTCATTTTATAGTAAAAAGAACTGATTTTAAAGATGATAAATCATTGATATACTTTAACTACATGAACAGAAGAAAAACAAAACAAAAATACCATCGCAGAATGTATCCTTTATCTTTAATGATGGTTATCTAGTTACTTTCAGCCCCAGAAAGATCTGAAAAATGGCAAAATGCCTAATCATAGGCTCTCTTGGAAACAGAGTAGAGTAGATAAGAGGTTGTCCTATCAATGGAATACCAAGATTGACTTTCAGCTGGGAACCCAGCCAATTTATTATTTCTTTTCCAATGTGAAGAAAAACGATAAACGGACATCCTAGGCCTTAAAGAAACTGGTTAGAGGGAAAGAAAAGTGTAGAAAGAGACAAGTAGGATCAGTTTGCGGGATATCTTTGGCTGACAGCTTGATATCAGCTAGGTTGTTCCCAGGCTCCCCACTGAGTCTGCACCTGCTGGGTAATGGAGCACCAATCGATCTTCTATAAGCAACCCAGTTTTCTGTCCCTGTGCCAACGGAGACCCCTCCAAAAATCCAAGTGTATTCCTCCTTTTAAAATTGCTCCTTCAGAAAAATGTCCAAGACTTAGTTATTCTTTGTTCCTGCTTACACACAGCTTAACCCTGCCCTTGGCCTTATCCTCTTCCTTTTCCCACTGACCCCACCCAGAAATGACTGTATTTCATTGTCTGTAAATAACTCAGTCATGCTTTCTTCACCAAGGATATTTTAGAAGGGGAGAGGGGAAGAATACAATACTTAGGGCATTTATGGGAACATCTGATAAGAAGTCCTGTGGGCCTCAGTCTGCCTCCCCTCTCCAGGCAAGCACAAACCAGAAGGTACTTTCTCCATCATGGGCATGTTTTTAATGGCTGCATCTTCCCTCTGCTTGTTCTGTCTTCCCTGCTTTATTTATTTCATTTCCAGCCCCACCTCCAGATAGCAGGGTGAAAAGGGCTTGCTGTCCATGCCCTCCTCCCCTCTGAGTGACCCTTAAGGATAAAGGATGTCCTTAAGGATAGCCGCTCCAGTCTGGACTGGGAGTCCAGGCACTGACAGGTTCCCAGGCTCCAGACAGTGCCCACGGCCTGCCCCTCCTCTTCCTCTGTGTCAGTCAGTCCCTTCCCCTCTGCCAAGCCAGCTGTCTGCACCTGGACCTCTCTGTCATTCTGCTCCCTCACTCTGCCTGGCCAGAGGCCAGGTTGGCATGGTCTCTGCTGGGGTCTGTGTTCCCCTGTGGGCAGCCAGCTGGAGCTGAGGGGAGAGGGGGTTCTCACAGGGCCTCTGGCCCCACAAATGCCTGAAGAAGCAGGCCAGGCCCTCACTTCACCTACATTTCTTACCCAGTGCAAACTCATCTCCAGGTTTCCAGGGAGCTTCTGAGTATGTGCCCTAACCAAATGAACAGTCCAACAGCAAAGTTATTTCTTTTATTGGATGATGTCGTTTGGGTTTATATGGGTGGGCATATCTGTAGACCAAAATTGATATTGTTATCACATCTGAGTAATGTCTTCAAAATGCAATTACAAATATTTGGCAAAAGTAGCCTTCAATCCCCTGAAGGTTCTGAGACTTCCCACAGTTCCTTTAATCTCTCATAAGTCTACACAGGGTCACATTTCCAAGTACGCATGATGGCAGGACACCCAAGACGATACCCCTTTATAAGTTAAGGATTATTTTTGGTTATAAGCAATAGAAAACCAAATCTATTGACTTAAGCAGAGAGGGGGAGTTTTATTGGAAGACCCAACCGTAGCTCATAGAACCAAGTAAAGAATTTGAAGGAATGAACTAGGAGGTACTGTGGCCCTCAGCTGCTGGAGATCACCACCCTCACCAATTGCATTGCTGTTGCCCGCTGTATTCGTTTTCTATTGCTGCCATAGCAAATTGCTACAAATGTAACAACTTAAAGTCACTACATTCAAATTGCTATAGGTGAGAAGCTTGGCAAGACTCAACTGGGTTCTCTAAACAAGGTCTCTCAAGACCAAAACCAAGGTGTGCTATGCTAGACTCTGGAAGCTCATTGGGGTTGTTTATTGAACCCACTTCCTTGCAATTATAGACCTGAGACACTTGCTTCCTCTCTGGGGGCCTCTTTCCTAAAGGCCACTATAGTTTTGTTTCACACTGTCCCTTCATCTTCAAGTCAGCAGTGAGGTGTCAAATTCTTTAAATAGCTCCAAGTTCTGTGGCTTTCAGTAGAACCAAATGATTACATCAGGCTCATCAAGATAATCTGCCTATCATAAGGTCAACTCTGCCACATAGCATCTGACTGTGGGAACTATATCTCACTGTATTACAAGTTGAGGGGGGATTAGAAATTATTCTGCTTATCTGTTTGTGACTAGCTTGGATGACTTTTAGTGCCTACCGATTACCCTTCAAGTTCTGAGGAGAGAAAATCTGACTGATCATTTGGGGTCTTGTGTCACCCAATCAGCCAACTCATCAACAGGAGACAGCCTTATGAAAAAGAAGGGTTGGCAACTGGATAGCAGTGTCTGTTAGGAGAGAGGGGTTGATTGGCAAGAGACAGCCAAGATGACAAGAGGAATCCTTCCTGAAGAGGGAGATAAGGGAAGTGATGAGAGAAGTGAACTCCTTGTAGCTTGTCTGGCAGACTAGCCAGGCAAATTAGGCAGAGTCTAAGAGAAGCGTAAGTATGGTTTAAGTGCCATGTTTTCTTGTATTTTCCAGTGGGTTAAAAATCTAGGGTGTTGAAACTATCACAAAATAGAACTGTGAGTTGTTTTAGTTAACAAGTACAGTTCTGAGAGTTGTTTTTCCGGTAAAAAGTTGGGGGTTTGTATGCTCCCTTTTACTTCCCTCTGAGGAAGAGAGTTGATAGCAGAACCCCCACCAAAAGGGTCAGTGGGAAGCAGTTCAGAACCAAGGAGGATCCTCCTGATGTATTAGGGCTTTTCATATCCTTTCTGCCCCTCCCAAGAAAACCAGGAGTTGGAGAGGCACCAGCTTTCTGGTTTCAAAAACTAAAGCCCTACCCAAAAGTAATGCTTCTCTTCGAGGTGATTCAATGAGGCTCTTAGAGAAAAGTCCTTTGGATTATTTGATACTTTTTCTTACAGAAATGGTGACCAATGAGTGTCCCACTTTCGTATAATAGTGCTTCATAATTTTCAGAGCAAGAAGACATCATTGAATTATATGGCTTGTTAGACTCATTTGTGGAAAACTGTACAATTGGCCATATTGATCAAATGTTTCTTTGTACAGAGTTCACTATGAGAATCAGAGAGAGAGGAAAAAAGCAAGGAGAACCTGAAATACAGTGGAGGAAACATCACCAAAATAATTCATGCCCAGACAGTGTTTTACTTAAAATGGAACAGACCTCCAGAAGAAGTGACACAAAACTTTTTTAATTACAAAATCAAAATGAAATTAATTTTTATTCATTTTAAACATTTATAAGCCAAATGTCACATTGTGGGTAGGATGAGTTCACATGGAATCATATATTTCCAAGACCTGTGAGAATGAAATATATTCCTGCATCACTTACTTTGGCTCTCGACACTAAAACAATCCTTAATAAGCCATTCCTCCTGTTAGATTCTCTTGTTCCTTTAAACTGTTTTCCCCTGTCTTTAAAATTCTTCTGAAATGCCTTGCTCCTTTCATGCCCTCCCTCAGCCTACCTGTTCTTTATTCTCACCTCTGTTACTGAGTTCCAAGTATTAGTAAACCACAAAGAAAAGCCACTCTTGCTACTTGAATTCTGCAAAATAATAGCCAGTATAATATCTTATATCTGCTTACACTCCCCCCTGTACTTTCTCAGTGGACTGTCAATAGATATCTGAGCTCAATCAGACCTTGTGCTACACTCTAGCAATGCAGCTGTGAACAAGACACACACAATTCCTGCTCTTATGGGTCTCACAATGGAGAAGACAAGGTGTTAAAGAAATAATTGCAAGTGAAGAAAGTACTACAAAAGAGAAGTACAGGGTGTGTGTTAAGCAGCATAGAAGAAGAACACTTCAGTCTGCTTGACTGAGGGGCCAGGGAAACCTTCCTTGAAGAAGTTACATTTTAACTGATGTAAAAAGACCAATTCTCTATTCTACAGTCTGAGGAAAAATTGAAGAGCTGAATCGTTCAGAACACAGACTCTGGGACTAGACTGCCAGCATCCAAGTCCTGATCTAGAACTGGTTAGTAGGAGGCCTGTAGGTGATTTATTTAACTTCTCTGTATAGAATGGTTGCTGTAGTTAGTTAACACAGAGATCATCTTCTGGCATGTAGTAAGTATTCAATAAATGTTTATTATTCAGTAAACATATATGAGAGCTTGCTGGCATTGCATTAGATGCTGAAAATGGGATGATAAAAATAGACACATTGTCTTCACACTATTAGAGTCATTTGAATATACCTTGATTAGACATGGACATCCAGAAAAGTTTGACAGTTTTTATCTAGAGACTCTTAAATGTCTGTACCTCTTGGTTTGATAATTACACATCTGTAGGTAAATTCTCCAACTAGAAATCAATAGATGCCAGCTCAGGTAATCTTGATGAAAGGGGAAGAATGCACTGGAAGGAGTTGGAGTAACTCAGATAAGAAAAGAAAAGCTGAGAAAGCAGGCTTTGGAGAGGATAGAAAGCAATGGGCATATACAGCATAGAAATGCAAAGACAGTCTCTGCTAAGCTGTAGCATTAGTAAAAATCAATTCAATCTATTTTGTGAGAGTGTGTGTGTGTGTGTGTGTGAGTGTGTGTGTGTGTGTGTGTTCTTCTGTTTTAGCCCCACTGAGATTCAGATCTCCAGGGAAAAGAGACTGATTGCCCCAGCCTAGGTCACAGGGCATGGCAGTTGCTACAATACTATAAGCATTGGAGAAACACGGTGCCTGGAAGGAAGAGCAGGGGATGGGGAATCAACAGATGTTCACTGTAATGGAGCTTCAGGCAAGGTACTTCCTTTTTCTTTATTCATCTACATTTTTCAATTCTTGTCATAGATATTGATTTTATAACCAAAAGGTGTTTTTTGTTTGGTTTGGGTTTTTTGTTTTTGGTAATTTCAAACATGTTTCCCATGGGCTACTTCAAAACCTGTTTTCTTCTTTTATATTCCATTGCTACATCTTCTTCAAATCCCATAACTCCACTGATACATCTACTTATCTGCATGAATTATTTTATGTGATCATTTATTAATATAACAACGATCTAATGAGCATATAACACTCCAAATAGACATATAACTATATTTCAATAATGAAATGACTGATTCTTGAATTCGCCATCTAATGTAAGATTCAGATTTTGCAAATTAAATGCAAAAGATAATAGCAAGCATATTCCAAATGCTTGTTCTGTGACAGACACTAGGCTGAGCCCTTTACTTATGTTCTGTCACTTTAATTCAATATACACAGTTTGAGAAAGCAATATTTCCTTTCTCCAATACAACATTTGTACCAGATCCTATCTTTTTTGAAAAAAAAGGTTCTTTCTCTCCCAAGAACCTCAAGAGATTCCAGTTGCATCAATTATTCCATTGACATTCTCTCACCATTCTAAGAAGAAAGCAGAGGATTGGATGTTACTTATCTTTCTATATAGTTGAAGAAACTACAGAGATGCCACTTCCTCAAAATTGCACAACTATGGGTGGCATCTCAACGCCTCTCCACTTGCTGGACTGCAGGCATTGAGGGGAAAATTCTTCTATTTAATAGACATAATTTGTGGCACTACATTGCATCTGGCTTTCATGCAGGAAAAAAAAGACTGACTCACTCATGTACATCCATATGTGTACCAAGGCACGGTCAAGTACCAGGAATAAGACAGACACAGTCCCTGTCCCCATAATGTAGATACCCTCCTGTCCTCAAGGAGTTTACAGTCTGAGATTAAACAGGGTATGTTTGCAAATGAGATATGTGGCTTAAGAAATGGAAATACATGTTTGAGAAATTGAAGTGTGCATGAAAATACTGAAGTGAGAACAAAAGTATGTTAAATACATGTAGCCCAAAGAAACTCATGGAAGAGAGTGAAAATTAAGTATGAGGAAATGAGAAAGCAGATCTCGCTGGTAGAGATGATAAGCTAAGATACTGCTTTGTCTTGGATAAGAGTGATTTTGCTTTGAAATGTGGCTCTCTTTTTAAGGGAAAGATTCTCCCTGCCACCACCAGACAACACATTTTCAATCGCCTCTCCTACAGAGATGGTTTTGCATAATTCCAGCTTCCCTTTTCAGGCCTCTATGCAGCTGATCTTGACTTGTGCAAGATTGCAATGGGTAGATGATGCAGCTGCTGTGGAGAACAGTTTGGTAGTTCCTCAGAAAATTAAAAATAGAATTGCCATATGATTTATCAGTTCCACTTCTAGATATATACCGAAAAGATTCAAAAGCAGGGACATGAACACATATTTGTACAGTAGTGTTCATAGCATTATTCACAATTAGCCAAAAGATAAAAATAACCCACATGTCCATTGACAATAAATGGATAAATAAAATGTGGATAGTCATACAATGTAATATTATTTAGCATTATAAAGAAAGGAAATTCTATACATGCTACAACATGAATGAACCTTGAAAACATAGTTCTAAGAAAAGTAAGTCAGGCACAAATGGACAAATAGTATATGATTCCATTTATATGAGATTTCTAGAATAGTCGAATTTGTAGACAGAAAGTAGAACAATGGTGTCCGGTTCCTGGAGAAAGGCAGATGGGGGAGTTATTGCTTAATGGGTACAGTTTCAATTTGGGATGATGAAAAAGTACTGCAGATGGTGTTGGTGATGGCAGCGCAACAACATGAAAGTTTAATGCCACTGAACTATACTCTTGAAAATAGTCAAGATGGTTTATTTTATGTAATATGTTTGGCCACAGTTTAAAAAAAAAAGCGCTTTTGAAAAAGACTCATAACAGGGTCACAGGTAAGCCTGGCATTGCTGCCCCAGAGGTAACAACTACATTGACCTCTAATTACAGCATCTAAGTTCACTAACGCTAATAATGTTCTTCTTAGACACCATGAGTACTTTATAACCATTCTACTGCTGACTTAATATTTTTCTTCAAATCAAATTACTTTTAAAAATTAATTTCTACTTTGTCTTTGCCCTAAGTAAAGATACAGATGAAATCATGGCTCTTATGTGCCATTATATTCTTCTGATACACACTAGTAACATGCAGCTTAAAATAACAAATACTGATCAGTATAGAAGCAGAGAGAAGGTGTGTCTCATGACACTCTTCAGGAAATATTGCATTTCAAGAATAGTCTTATAGCTTTACACCTGTATCTTTGGGAGGTAGTAATTAGTTTCTAAGTCAAATGGTAGGGAGTGGGGAATGGGTTTAAGAATGATATGAACTGGGGCCTCCCTGGTGGTGCAGGTGGTTGAGTGCAGCGCTGTGAAGCTGTCCACAGCCTCTACAGTGCCAGTTCGATCCCTGCCGGCCTCAGAGCAACCCACATGGCAAGCAAATCTCTCCTATCTTGCCCGCTGCTCCCCTCAGCAGTGTACTTCATCAGTCTGCCTGTTCTGCTCCCAACTCTGTCTCTGGTGAATCCTCTCACCTTCCCACACATCTAGCCTGTACCCTGGCTCTTGTATAAGTAAAATAAATCTTTAAAAAAAAAAAAGAATGATATGAACTGGGTTTTAGAACTGTGCATCCATTGGATTCCCAATAGAAACCTAATTTGAGGTCACACACATTAAGAGAGTTGGAGGAGAGTTTATTTATAAGGACATGAGCAGTATGTGTGTGGAATGATCACCAGTCCCAGCCTGCACAAGACTAGGTTTTCCACCTCTTATCCCAATGGGATAATTAATAACATCCCCTTTACTCCAAGAGTGTGGTTTAGATGAGAAAGTATATGACCTTTCTAATGTATAGGGTTATCATAAAGATAATGCAATGGCTCAAGATGAATAACAGTGGGCCAGTCACCAGGTCTAGATTCAAAGGTGAAAGGAGGGAGCCATATCTAGAACCAGGAGCAGAGTCTTGTCTAGCAGGCCACCTTGAAAGGAGTTGTGCCTTCAGGGAGGGACACAGTTAGCTGAAGGCAAATTTGTAGGTAGAGAGCAGAGGGAATAAAAACCTTACTTCATGCTACCACCCACTGCCACACCCAGGAGGGAGGGTGCCTATTGATAGTCTACTTAGGTCAGCTTCCTGGGCTGGTCATGTGGAGGAGGGTGAATAGTGAACAACACTTCTGCTTATGCTGCAAATTTTGTTTCTTTTTTTTTTTTTTTTTTTTTTTTAGAGGCATGTTTATTTATTTATTTATTTATTTGTTTGTTTGTTTGTTTATACATGCACTGGGTACAGTCAGAAGCGCAGGAGGGTGAGAGAATTCACCAGAGCCAGAGTGGGGAGCAGAGCAGGCAGAAGGACCGAAGTACACTGCTGAGGGGAGCAGCGGGCGGCAGGAGAGGTCTGCGCGCCATGTGGGACCCTCCTCCGGTGGCCAGGGAGCAGCCGGGGATTGAACCGGCGCCGCAGAGGCCGCGGGCAGCTTCGCAACCCAGCGCTCAACCGCTGCGCCACTGGGGAGGCCCAAATTTTGTTTCTTGATCAAGTCCTTTGTCTTCTTTGGACATCGGTTTCTTGGCCTTCACAGGAAGGCCTATTCTAGTCATCTCTGAGGAATCTACCAAGGTCAACATTGTATGACGAATGCAGAGTCATTGTTCTGTCTTGCATTAAGAATTTAGTGGAGATTTCCTAATCTCCACATACCTACAGGCATTCTTTCCTACTACCTAAGGCCTATTTGTGGATAAACCAGCTTGGTAGGGACCTTCTTGACCAGTAAATGGAAGCATCTTACATTCAGTGACAAAAATGTCTGTGGACTGAAGCTCTGGGAATGTTAATCTCAGTGTAGACCTTGGGGAGGAATTTGTCCTTCCCCAAGAAGCAGACATGGACAGAGAAGGTCATTCCTCTCCTTTGAATGTAAATGCTATTTTTAATATGCAGTAATTGACAAGCAGAGAGATGAAAGGGGAGGAGGAGATTATCATCACTACTGAAAGTGACTTCCATCAGCTCCTCTAAGGATGCTATGTAGTAATGACTACTGAGAAGAAGTGTAAGACACTGGTTTGCTGGTGGCAGACAGAGGCTGAGTCAGGGACTGGTGTTTCAATCGGGGAGCCTGTATCCATGTAAAACTCAGTGGCCCTAATGAGCCTTCTACTGTCCAGTACAAAGTATGGTTCATTCAGCTTTACCAGCTTACTGGGAACTGGTACATCATCAAGAGACTTACCAATGTAAAAAGAGCAAAACCATCAAAACGAGTAAGATGCAATGGTTCATTTTACCTGTGGATTCCAGCATACTTGCAGAGTGATACTTTAACTTCTTGTCCTGAACAGGTGGGAGGAGGGACATAGTAAGGAGGATAAGCACTGGATGCTCTACCTTTCTGCAACTTAGTTACTTGTTGATAAAATGAGGAATACTGTCTTCCCATTTTTCTGTTATGAAGATAGAGGTATTTAATAAAGAGCTAACAAAGTTAGCAAAGGTAGAAGAGTACCTAATGTATGGGAAGCACTCTGTGAGATTTCTTCAAAGATATATTTGCAATAACATGTGTTAATTTCTAGTGTACAGCATAATGATTTGATATTTGCATATATTGCGAAATGATCACCACGATACATCTGGTTAACATCTATCACCATTGTGATAAAATTTTTTTTCCTGCAATGAAACTTTTAAGATCTGCTCTCTTAGCAGCTTTCAAATAGGCAACACAATATTGTTAACTACCATGCCCGTGCTGTATATCCCATACTCAGGACTGACTTAGTCATTTACTTAATGAAATAAATAAATACTGGGAGGTCAGAGAATAGAATTCAAAAACCCGCAAACTTAATCCTCTGGTTTATGGTACAGTTGTTTAAATAAAATGAAAAAGATAAAGGTCATTCCTATTGGGCTTTAGCAAGTTCCCAAGGAAATTTGAAAGGGAATTTGTATTTTTTTAAATTTCTACAGATGTTAAGAAGTATTTGGCGTATGTTTTTCATCTCATACCGTTGCCATGTATTAATATTTATGTGTATATAAATAGGCATGCACACATATGGGCTAAAATTCTCCAAATGCATAATTTGTTCTCTGAAGAGTGTCATTCACTTGTAGTGTAAAGAGAAATGAATCTTGAAAGCACATTAGGGTTTTGGTTCTAGGCCTTTTTGGGGAGACCTTAGATAATCCTAGCTTTGGGATATGTTTTACCATCTAAACATCTAGATATGAGGCAATATCTCAGAGCATTATGAGGATCAAATGAGTTAATAATAGAAGCAAAACACTTAGAACAGTGCTTGGGACATAACGAACACTTAAAGAGTGTTAGTTATTTTTTATTATTTTCTTCAATGCCGCTTCCAGGATTCAATGGCATTGGAGCACTTGCTTACTCACAAAGGAAAGGACTGAGCAGAGAAATCAACTCAATGAGCAATTCTTCCTGGACCAAGAAAACAAAAACTGCTATATCCATGAGAAATCCATGTGCTGGACTTGCTAGTGACAAGCTTGGTGGCATAGCCCTGGGCCCCACTGCTGACCTGGGCCCCTCACTGTAGATGCTGCAGGCCAGGGCTAGGTCAGACACCCCTGCTTCTGCAGAGAGAAGTCACCAGGCAGGTCAACGTGATGACTCCTGGACTCAATGAGTTTTGCTCCCAGTCCCCCAAATCACTAGTATACAGGTTTGCAAATCCAAAAAAAATTCATCAAACAAAGGTGCTCTCTGTCCTAGAGGTAGTCACAGGTAGTCACATTATAAAAAGCATGAGGTGACAGAATCATTTACTTTTTGATTTCTTATTTGTGAACTTTTGATCTGAAACAAGCCTTATCATCTTTTCCTTTCTCTCTTAAGAGAAACTTGATTGCTATAAGAGCTTCTGGACGCTTTCCTTGGTTGGGGTGGAGGGGACTTCCTGATCATCACTGTTGGCCATATACAACTGCTGAATTGCATTTTTTTTTTTTTTTGGTGTGTAGTGGTTTGTCCTACGTTACTCCATTTCAATAATTTTTTTGTTGTTAGCTTAAGCCAGTTGGTGTATTGTTCTAGTTTTTAAAATGTTTGAAAGGTTAATGGTTTTCTCCTTTTCTGTTAAACTGCTAACCAGATTTCCAAAATTTATCATTTAAAAGATCTTGAGAAATATTTAATATTGCCAGTGTCAGGCTAAACTAGATATATATTCATCCCTGATACAGAATAGTATTATCTCAAACCACAATTCCCTTCTTGTTGAGTGTGGGCTGAACTTCATGACTCACTGCTATAAACAAGAGAAAAACAAAAGTAATCATGTGAAGGTTTGAAGAAAGGTCATACAAGACACTGCAGCTTCCTGGGTGCTGTGCCTTGATGACTCTCTTTCAGGGAGTCAAGTTGCCATGTTGTACAGACTCCTGGAAGCTATTGAGATGTATATGTGGTAAAGAACTGAGCCTCCAGCCAATATCCATGACAGTAAGCATATGGGGACTATTCCCACCAAGTAGACCCACCAACCCCAGTCAAGCCTTCAGATGACTTCAGTCCTGGCAACATCTGAAATATAATGTCCTAAGAAATCCTAAGCCAGAACTATCCAGCCAACCTGTTCCTGGATTTCTTACCCATGGAAATTGTGTAAGATTATGTTTGGTGTTGTAAAATACCAGATTTAGCATAATTTCTTAGATAGCAATAGATAACTAAGCCAGGACTCAGAATAATAACAAAATCCATGGCAAAAATTAGAACAAGACCACATGTGATAAAGGGCTAAACCATACATATTGAGAACAAGATCATGCAAAATGAGATGATTCTAAAGTATAAAAAGCAAGCAGAAGGAAGACATCAGTTTTCCAAAAAGAAAGTAAAGCTAGGGCAACTCTCTGTCTATGTCTATGCATGTGCCTCTTTTCTCTTTTCTTTTTACTAATAAATCTGTCTTTTTTAAATGGAAAGAAAGAAAGAAGTTGGCATTGGAACTTAGTTCATTATTAATCCACACAGCAAAAAAGAAAAAAAAATGAGACCAACTATATGTAATGCACTGAGCAAGAGAATTGAGCTACAGAAAAAAATGTCTTAGCCATGATCCCTGTCTTCAAAAATTTCACAGTTTAATGGGAGAGAAAGAAAAGTAAATAAAGGATTACAACTTGGGCAATGTCCACATGGTAGACCATGAAAGAATAAATAGAATTTCTAGAAATGAAAAATATAATAAGTGAAATTATGAACTCTCTGGTGGTACCCTACAATGTTTGAAGGTTAGGGAAAGCTTCCTAGCCAAAACAGCAACTAATCAGAAACATGATCTGTGGGGTTGCATTAGCCGAGCAAAGAGGAAGAGGAGAGGGACAATGATCTAGCCAAGGAAGAAATAGGTGCAAAGGCAGGAAAATGAGAAAGCACAGTACATTCAAGTGTCTGAAATAGAGTTTGGGATGTCTAGAGGTTTGGACTAAGTCCAGGGTGGGAAGAGATGAGGTTGGAGAGGAAAGGGAGGCTGGATCCTGCAGTATTTGGAAGCTCTTTAAAGAGTCTGTGCAAAGTTTTGGCAGAATAAGAGACAAGAACAGCACCCTTTG
The DNA here is from genome assembly GCF_964194135.1 of Talpa europaea. Lineage (NCBI taxonomy): Eukaryota > Metazoa > Chordata > Mammalia > Eulipotyphla > Talpidae > Talpa > Talpa europaea. Next base: position 40,799,533 of record NC_140068.1, read on the forward strand.
AATGTTTTATGCTGCCCAGTTTACCTGGTCTTCAGGGATACTCCATATCCTTAACCCTAATCCCCAGGCAGGTATGAATACCTCTGAAAGGAAGAGGCACCCAAGGCTCTAAGAGTTTTTGTGTCTCACACAAAGTCACAGACTGTTTGTAAGGGACAGAGCTAGGACTTGAAAACAATGAAGAAAAGAAAAGATGGAAGAAAGGAGCAAAGAAAGGGAAGATAGGTAGGGAACCAGTTTGGCAGAACAGCACAAAAGACAGCATTACATTCTAAATGCCAGCATCAACTCTATTATCACAATGGCATTCTTTAAAAAGTGTGTGGCCTTTCTATAGGGGTGTGAATGTATAGGAATGCAAGTAAGACTGCTATAATTACAGAGAATGGAAATAACTCTCACAGGTTCCTGCTGCTTTCTTTATAATAGTATGTGCCCTGTGCCATTTATCAGTGTCCCTGGCCTACATTACTGTAATGACAATGCACCACTGAGAGATACCCCGTCGATGCCATTTTGTGCCATTCCAAGTGTATGATTTCCCTATGTGTGAGCCCCACAATACCCCCTGACCAAGAAGGGCCCCTGCCCAGCTGGCCCTGCCAGTCTTTAGACTGCAGCTCTCCAAGGAGGGTTCCTGCCTGGTATCAAGAGTGAACAAAAGCAGAAGCATACCTGCTAAGCAGAGGAACATTTTAAAAACCCATAACAGAATAAAAAAATGCTTAGCTGCATTCCTGAGAGAATTATTTATTACTTTCTCCAGGCCTTTCGTTTACGTAAATTATCAAAATATAAATTCTCGATTACTTTTAAGAATTTCCATGGAGAGGCTTACAAAATAGCAATGCAAAAGCTCATTTGTGTCAGTAACTGTTGTAATGAGTAGCAGATTGTCATTACACCCAATCAAATGTCTGTGTTTATGTTTGAGGTTCTTTTTAAAATATATACTGTTTTTCGCTTTTCTTTGATATTTTAGTGGTGGGAGAAGAAATTGACTATCTACCATAAGCACTAGGAGATGATTGAAAAAGATGAAAAAAATAGGGTAAAGGTAGATATATTTTTCTAAATTTGATGGATCTGTTAAAAAGGGGACTAAAGAAAAATACTCCCCGCTCTGGCTCTGGTGGATTCTCTCACCCTCCCGCGCTTCTGACTGTACCCAGTGCATGTATAAACAAAACAAACAAACAAACCAGCAAACAAATAAATAAAGCATGCCTCTATAAAAAAAAAAAAAAAAATTAATTTATTTGTAACGGAGCTCTCTGGTAAGATCTGAACCCTCTAATTTCAGTCTCAGAATCACAAAAAAGAAAATGGCCAATCAGACCTTGTGTGCCTCAAAATGTCATGCAATAGAAAGCACCTAGAACTTGGATTTGTGGAAATAAATATATGACAAGCTAATTGAAATGAGTTTGAGAGGCTGGAAGAAAGTTCTCACACACATGCAGTCAGCAAACTGTAGACGTCAACATGGCTTGGTCTCCAGTGGGAAGTGATGTTGTCCCTGCCTGTCCCAGAGAAGAAAGAAGGAGGTTCTGATCTTTGCCCGGCAAGAACCTCTCTGAAAGCTAAAAAGGGGGTGCTGCCTCTTGTTCTGGGAAAGTACATGTATGTCTTGTAAAATTGCGCTTTTCCGATTGTCTTTTTGTCACTGCTTCTGAATAAGCCCATTTTGTTGGTGAAATAACTGAGAGCTTTTGGTCTGAATAAAACAAATCTGACCAAACTTCTAGATCTACCTCCCCACTTACCTGAAATACAGATGACCCAGGTACAAGATAAGTGATACCACTGGGAAGCAATAAACTAAATGCAACATGTGGGACATTCTCCAGGACAAATGACTTATTGTTTTCCACAAATTAACAGAGTGAGAAGAATAAAACAGGGAGGGGAGAGATAAGAGACTTAGAAGTAGGGCCTCCCCGGTGGCGCAGCGGTTGAGCGCTGGATTGCAAAGCTACCCGCAGCCTCTGCTGCGCCAGTTCGATCCCCAGCTGCTCCCCGGCCACCAGAGGAGGGTCCCACATGGCGCGCAGACCTCTCCTGCCGCCCGCTGCTCCCCTCAGCAGTGTATTTCGGTCCTTCTGCCTGCTCTGCTCCCCGCTCTGGCTCTGGTGAATTCTCTCACCCTCCCGTGCTTCTGACTGTACCCAGTGCATGTATAAACAAACAAACAAACAAATAAATAAATAAATAAAAATACATGCCTCTTTAAAAAAAAAAAAAGAGAGACTTAGAAGTAACAACAGAATGCAGTATGTTGAGCCCTTTTGCATCCTGATTTAAACGAACCAACTATAAAAAGACTTCTTTGAGGCAATCTGAAAATTTGAATATGGTTGGGTAACACATGCAATTAAGGAGTGGTGGTGAATTTTGTTAGGTGTAATGTCATGGTGGTTCTTTTTTTTTTTTTTTTTTTTTTTTAAAGATGTATTTATTTATTTATTTATACAAGCACTGGGTACAGTCAGAAGCCTGGGAGGGTGAGAGAATTCACCAGAGCCAGAGCGGGGAGCAGAGCAGGCAGAAGGACCGAAGTACACTGCTGAGGGGAGCAGCGGGCGGCCGGAGAGGTCTGCGCACCATGTGGGACCCTCCTCCGGTGGCCTGGGAGCAGCTGGAGATCGAACCGGCGCTGCAGAGGCTGCGGGCAGCTTCGCAACCCAGTGCTCAACCGCTGCGCCACCGGGGAGGCCCGGTGGTTCTTTTTTTTAAACTATCAATTAGAGATGTATATTAAAAATCATGCTGATAAAACAATAGGATATCTGGGATTTGTTTAAAAATACTGCAGATTTTGTTTTTAAAAGAAAACTAGAGGAAACAAGATGGACAAAATGTTGGTTAGTGTCAAAGCTTGTGGATGACTTAAGAGGGTTCAACTACTCTGTGTTGGTGAGTTTGAAATTTCCATCATTAAAATGAAGGAGATGAATGAACTTGCTTAAGGATCAATGTGTTTGGTGAGGCATGGCCATATGGTGGCTTAATCTCATTGAGGTCACTTATAAACTAAGTGACCTTGGAAATAAAAACTCTTGGAGCCCAACCAGACTTCAAGGACTTCAACCAGACCCCTTGAATTGCAAATGAAATGATTGATTCCAAAGAGGTGAGTGATAATCCAGGACATAACAACCAGCCAGTGGACTACCAGGATTAAAATCCAGATTCTCAATTCAATTGGCTTTCTCTCCCACCCATGTATGAATGACTTAATCCTCCCTGGACTCAATGTCTTTATCCTGAAATGAAAACTCCATTACTTTTGCATTCAGAATTAAGACAAGAGAGAAGGCTTTGCAAAATTCTTCACAAAGATAAAGAGTTATTGTTCTATTTCCCTTGTTAAATTTACCCAATATCAAATGGCAAAATGCAGAGCTCACCACAAAAGGGGTTGTGTTAAAAGAGAATAGTTTTATTAATGCTGCCAAGACAAATGCAGTGTAACCTCCCCTTAAATAAAACAAGATGATGCAAGTGGAGCAACAATAGCTCTATATTAAACTTGGGTTTAATTTGCATCTTGTGTTCTTTACCTGAGAGAAGCCTTGAGAGGGGGCCTCCCAGGTGACAGGAGTTGCCCCCAAGGGTACTCCCTTATTCCTTTCATGCAAATCCCTCATCCGAAAGCCATATGGCTCCCCACTGGGGGCCTAAGCACAATAGTGTGCCTGCCAACCAAGAGGTGTGACTTCTCTAATTGGCGAAGTCTGTTTAAGTGTCTGGCCACCAGCTGACAGACGCCAATGTTGACAGTGGGGAGGAGGAATCTGAGGAGGCTCCAGGAGGAGGAGGAGTGTGTGATGTCTGAGAGGCAGAATTCTCCCATTACATTGATTCATCTTTTTCCCTTCCCCCATGTTTGGAGTCAAGGGATGTCAGCAACGTAATTGGCTATTGGAGAAAAGAGACAAAAATAACTCTAGGATTGCGAGGGAAAGTCTGGGGCTGGTAAGTCCCAGGGGAGGGAGAAGGAGGGAAGATGAGTGGAGAGTAGATACCTGCCTGACCATCTTTTTTTTTTTTTTTTTTAGATTTTATTTATTTATACATGCACTGGGTACAGTCAGAAGCATGGGAGGGTGAGAGAATTCACCAGAGCCAGAGCGGGGAGCAGAATAAGCAGACAGACAAAGTACACTGCTGAGGGGAGCAGCGGGCGGCAGGAGAGGTCTGCGCGCATGTGGGACCCTTGCTGGCGGCTGGGGATTGAACCAGCGCTGCAGAGGCTGTGAGCAGCTTCACAACCCAGTGCTCAACCGCTGCGCCACTGGGGAGGCCCTGCCTGACCTGATGCCTCTGTAAGAAGGCATCAGATTTCCAGAAAGTTATGTCTCAACATGGTCTCTTTACCATCCAAGTGACATGCAACAGGCTGGTGATCAGCAGCCTGAGCCACATTTCAAGGGGCAGCAGGCCAAGCTTTTCTGTCTGTAACAGTTGCCCCAGGATTCCAAACACCTGCAAAAGAGAAGTCCTGCTTGGAGTGCAAAGAACCCTAGTGTGGGAATCCAACAGCTTTAGTTCTTTCATCCATTTTGTCATTCAACAAACATTTGTTTGGCACCTACTTTATGCCAGGTGCCACATTAGGTGCTGGGGATCCAAAGATAATGTGAGGACTGGGAGATGCATGTTTGTAGGATGTGGGAAGGAACAGAAAAGAACAGATATGATTACAAAATAGCTAAACCCTGGTTTCTGTGGGGACATCTAACTCAGAGATGAGTATTTGAATGTAGGCTCCCCACCTACTTACCAGGTGATCTTGTTTCAGTCACCTACTCTTCCCGAGCTTTTATTCTATGACATAGGACTGAAGCTGTCTTTCCCTTTTATATGTGTTCTAGGGGGGGCTGTATGTCAGAGAGATTTATGGATGTCCCCGGGGTAAGGTAGTTTTACTAACAGGATTGTACCTTCTTCTCTGTAAGAAGGCATCAGATTTCCAGAAAGTTATATCTCAACATGGTCTCTACTCACATTTGTGAGACATCACAAAAGGGAAAATAATCACATGACAAAGATTCTCCAAATGAAGAGCTAAACCTTGAGTGAAACAATTGTCCAATTTATATGTGTCCCAACAAAGTTCAAAATACATACCATGGCCATGACTACCGTTTATTTGACATTTACCTCATGCCAGGCACAATGCAAACACAAACACACACACACACACACACACACACACACACACCATTTAATAGCCAAACAGTCCAGTGACTTAACTTCATTATCCTCATTTGATAGGTGAGGCATTTGAGACCGAGAGAAGTTAAGCAACTTGCTCAAGAACACTCAGCTGGCAAGTGGGGTTGCCTTGGTTCTGACCCAACTTATGTTACGTGGGGGACCACAACTTGAAGACCCAGACTGCACCATCTCAATTGTTGGTGAAAAGGATAAAATTATGAGTTCAGCAAGCCAGCAGAGCAATGCACAGAACTGTGTAGTGGGACAGCTGGAGGAAATGGTCAAGGTCATTTGCTCTCCCTCTCCAGCTCAACTCATTTTATATAGGAAAAAAATGTGTCACAAAAGGGTGAAGTTTATTGCTGGGAAATGTCATCTGTGATCCCATGATCCTCCCACCATAGGGCATGGTCACTGAGCAGGGCTTCAGGATGAGGGACTTAAGAAACTTATAAGAACCAGAGCAGTCAAGGATTGGAACCAGATAAATTCCATGCCTCTCCCCATCTCATTGCCTTAATGTCCAGCCTCCTGTCTAGATTTTTGGAAAAGCATACCCTGAACCAGTGGTTCTCAAACTTACACAGTCATCAGAATCAACTAGAGGACTTATTAAAATCCAGATTTTGTGGCTCCACCATAAATCTCTGATTTAGGAGCCTCTGAGGGAAGGATATTAAGAATTTGAATTTGATCAGCTTCCCAGGAAATGTTTATGCAGATGGAATAGGGCCCACATTTTAAGAGTCACTGGTACGTAACATTGATCTTGAGGATAGGTGAATTTTACATATGATCCTCAGTCAAAACCTTCAAGTTATTCCCTAATATCTATACTCCCCTTCATTTGCAGTAATAGAAATTTGACTATTTAGCTGAGTACATAGCCAATAATATTTTCTACTTCTGTGCAGCTGGGTGGTCACTTGCAGACCACATGATCTAATTACAGCTGCTGAAATATGAACAGTTGTGATGGATGCAACTTCCAGGAAGGTTCTTCCTCTCTACCTTCCTCCTCTATGCTGGCTAGAAAATGGACATGAGGGAAGTTAGACTGTGAAGGAGCAGAGGCCACTGATGGCACAGTGGAACAGTCTTCAAACCATCTTTGACTTTTATATGAAATAAAAATAAATTATATTTAGAGCACTGTTATTTTGGGTCTCTGTCACTTGCAGTCAAACCTACATCCTAACTGATATAGACATATCAATAAATATCTTAGAATGACAGAAAAGGAGGTAAATAAGTAGAACACTGTAGTAGCTAAATAGATGAGTGAAGGCAATTTTCATTTAAAAGTCAAAGCCCAATGTATAACAGACACGCAATCTAGAGAACTGAATAGTTGCAGAGCTAGATCACCAGTCAACTTCTGTTGGTGTAGCCAAGATTGAACATTGCCAAAAGTCATCTTGCTGTTTCTAAAGATTTCGTGTCAATTTACAATTATAGACAATGTTCCCTGGTCATTTTATTGCCCTGCCCTAAATTATAACTATAATCTTCCTAACTTGGATTGTTATATGATACCCAATTATGTTTCCAGAAGTCTAGAATCTCAGTGGATGACTTAAAATAAAAGTTAAATGGATATAATTTGTGCTTATTTTTGCCTTATTGAAACCAAATACTATAGAATTGCCAGTGTCTATTTCACAGTGATGGTTCGAGACAAGTAGATGTAATTTTCCTTTAAACAGTGACTTTGAGGAAAGCATATGTGATGTAACTATAACTGTCCAAAAAAAAAAGAAGGAACGGGATCAGGTCAGATCTCCCATGATCAGATTCTGTCATGACCATTTACTTTCATCCTTATGTCCAAAACTATGGCCCCTATCCTGGTCTTTGAAAAAATTCACACCAAGAGTCAGGAAAAAAATAGCAAAAATCAAAACATATCAATGATGATGAATAACCCAAAGAAAAACTTCATACATTTCTATAGCATCTCAAAGTTTGCACAGCATTTCATAACACATTATGATATCCTTAGATAAAAGAAGCCAGAATTTTTTTTTCCTTTTTAAGGAAATTTCCAAAAGAGATTGCCCACAATAATATGAAATTGATGGATAATGGTGCTATGTAGGACTTTTAAGCAATAAACTTAGTCACAAGATTGAGTGTATATATGACTTATCTTGAGGTTTTTTTTTTTTTTTCCCAATTTGAGGACATTAGTTAATTGTATTTGGACAGAAAATTTTAGAAAAACTCTTTTCTGACCCTAAACCTGGAACAGTGCCTGACATATGGATATCACTCAAAGAAGGGAGGGAAGAGGAAAGAGAGAGAAAAAGAGGGAGAGAGAAGGGGGAGACAGGGAGGGTGAATAAATATATAGACGCAAGCAGGAATTGAGATAAACAACTTGGAATTTTATACATCTCACAACGCAACAAAATTTATGAGGGATTACAGAGTATGTTGAACAGAATCCCACCTTTTCCTTTGCAATTAAGTCTTTGGCAGAGCTGTAATGTAATTAAAGGTGACCATATATGTGCCTGACATTCAGTTACATGGAGTAATTATGAAGCAAATGTGTATTTACAAAAGGCATTGACAATCTTAAGGTATGACAGAACATCCACGCTAATTATAAGCCATGAGCAGTACATAGGAATATATACTTAAAAGACCACACTAACTAAGCAGTTTCAGAATAATCTTCAATTTTCAGTAAGGGTGTCACTTGCAACACCCACTATGATTTCATCACATTCTAACTGTAACTTTCAAATTAGGCTGTGACTATAGACCTCCCAAAAGTCTGATGTCATCGATGGCAGATAATTACACTGCTCTGTGAATGTTTACCTAACAAACTAAAAATAAAGTGTTTTTCAACCTTGGAGGTTATGTTGACTAGATCCTTCCCAGAATATCATGTATTCTTGTTGAATATCTACATCTGTTTTTATGATGGTTTTACTAAGTTTTAGAGAGAATAAATTAATGGAAGGAAGGGGAAAGAACTGTGGCCTACAGTCACTCCACTGGGAAGATAATCAAGCTCTACCTCAATGCATTTCTTGTAACAATCAGAGGAAAGCAGAGAAGAGCTTTGGAGGTTCTTTAAGGTGTCTTTGGGATTATTTTAGAGTTAAGAAAGTAAGTTTCAAGAGAATAGGACTGAAAGTTATTTCAAGATGGTACCAGTCCATTATGAGGATTTTTTAAAATAAAGACTAGAAGATACCACTCTTCTGCTGTGCCTTGATAGTTAAACAACGTGTACAACAAAATTCAGCCTTTCCACACAGATGGAAAACAAGAGGGATAATTGCAGGATGTTTTAAAAATAATAATACTCAAGTAATTTTTTATTTGTCAACTTGATTGCAATCCATAAAAAGTGATTTAAATACTCATTGTGCTGTAATTTCTTTATAATTTAGTATTTTTAGAGTCAGGTTTCCAAATAATGGCATCTAAGGGACTCTCAGAATTTAAATGCAAAATTAAAAAGCACTTGTACAACAAAACAAGCACTTACCAGCAGCTAGCTCTTATCAACACAAAATGAAGCAGGTTTTGATTCTCATCAGGTGACAGGCAGTTAATTATCTCAGAGAAGAAAAGCTTTAGAAATGTGGGACTTTTAACAGGTTTCTCAATAAATTGGTGACCAGTAGCCTCAGAAACCGAACATCTGTCTGAGCACACAGATATTTAGGAGCTGAGCCAAAAGATGAAGTCCTGGATGACACTCTGGTTCTGATAGACGCTTATCAGTGATGAATGAGTGAATGAATGAATGATCGTGTATGCTCAGCGACCCTTGCCCCAGGGAATAAAAGAGTTTTAGAGGCTTCCTATTTGGTTGGTGATATTTCTATACTTATTTTGAAATCTAACTTTAATGACTACATTTTGAAGGGACCCTTTTCAAAGGGACTCTCAAATACCCCATAGCCAGTTGCTCTCCTCCAAATGTAGTAAATTCCACTGCAACCATGAACTCAATGTTTAATGCCACTGGGTGGACGTTTTCTCCTTACACTTTCCTCAGTCAGACAGTTAATTTGACTTAAAAGCCTAAATCTACAAGATTGTTCATCGAGGCTGGCTTGAAAAACTGATTATTTTTCAGGTTCAGCTGCCTTAATGACACCATAGTTCAGGACTCAACTGCTTCCTCCTGGCTTCTAACACTCCTGGGGAGTCTAGGAGAGGACCTGTGGAGCTACTGGACTTGGGGACAGGAGTAACCATGGGCTAAAGAACAGATGGATGGTGGTGGGGGTAGGAGATAAGATCCAGGACCTGGAAAGGGGCAGAGGGTGACCTCTGCAGACCTTAAGTCTCGTGAGCACCTTCACAGTAAGTTGGAATATACAGCTTGAACCTGAAAAAACTACCATTTTAAACATCTTCAGCATCCCTCTACAGGCTGCCTATTCCATCCCCTCCATGATATAGACTGAATTCTGAAGCTACATTTAGTTGTCAAAAATGCACAAACATTTATCCATTTTGGTTAATTTGTTTTTATAAATCAGTGTTTTCTAAAATAAATGTTGAAGATTCTGTAGTGGGAAGATCCAAGTGTAATCCAGTAATGATTTACACCTGGAGAGAGCTATGCCACTTACAAAGGAACCCTGGGGTTTTGTGATTTCATTTAATCCTACCCAACAAGCTGTGAGATAGGCATTATCCAAAACCACCACCACCAAGATGAGGAGACTGGAGCCCAGAGAGACTCAGTGACTTTCCTAACCAAGATAACTCAGCCTAAAAGCAGTAGCCACCCTCACAGAAAACCCAGCTTCTTCTCTACATCATGGTTAATTGCTCTGGGTTCTGTGTAAACATGGAACCATTTGTTTGTGTGCCTGATTTTTTTTTTTATTAAAGATTTATTTATTTATTCATACAAGCACTGGGTACAGTCAGAAGCGCGGGAGGGTGAGAGAATTCACCAGAGCCAGAGCGGGGAGCAGAGCAGGCAGAAGGACTGAGGTACACTGCTGAGGGGAGCAGCGGGCGGCAGGAGAGGTCTGTGCGCCATGCGGGACCCTCCTCCGGTGGCCGGGGAGCAGCCGTTGATCGAACCGGCGTCACAGAGGCTGCGGGCAGCTTCGCAACCCAGCACTCAACCGCTGCACCACTGGGGAGGCCCTGTGTGCCTGATTTTTTAAAACATTTAATAGTTTGCCCACAGAAATCAAATTTGTGAGAATTCCCTACTTTTTGCAGGGAGAAACGTGCCAGAAAATCATCTTGGACTCAGAAAGAGTAGTTTCCTTTCCTGGGATTATGGGTGGGGTAGATTCCCAGGAATAACTGAAATAAAGCAGCTTTCCTGTAAATGGTAGTAGGGGCAGAGCAAGTGGCTCAATTGTCCAGAAAAATGTCATACAAGACCAAGCCTAACCCCAGAAAAGGGGGCACTGGAGAAAAAGGAGGTTTTGAGCCCTGGCTGGCGAATCACTGGAATCTGACAGCATGGCCCCAGGCCATTTTCTACCTTAAAATGGGGGCTTCCACAGGGAAGTCAGAGGAGAGTGACTGCAGAGAAGTGCATGGGATGAAGGATGCAACCTCCTCTCTATTCAAGGGCGATCTTCCACTCAGCACCTGCACACTCCCCTTGGCAGAAAACCAACCAAGAAGGGACTCCACCATCTTCCCTGCTTCCAGCCCAAAGTGGGCAGAGAGCTCAATCAAGCCTGGGAGCCCATCAGCCCTCACCAGTCCTTGAGGGACTGGTGGGAGGCCAGTGGAGCCAGTCATCTGGTGCCCAAGTGTCCCTACAAGCCCCAAGCTCAGTGGGAAGGTGGCAGGTATTGCAGCTGACAAGGCTCTTGCCAAATAATAGATTCCAGACATGGCTGCTCTGTGCACAAAATATTGACATTAAACCTGAAGAATTAACCCCTTTAAAAATAAAATACTTTTCCACTTTGGATTGTGTGACCAGCTGATTTGGGGGAAGAGAGGTGTCAAAGGCAAGATTTCCTCTCATGAGAACATCTATTAGAATGTGCTCACAATCTCCTCTGGCACATCACCAAAGACCAGCTCTCTAAGGAATGATTCCAGGAGCCAGAGATTGATTCTAGCTCAAGCAGGGGTCATCCCTGTCAGTCAATCTGTGAGTGTCAGGCCCTGGCCAGCCCAGAATCAGTAGAGCCTGGGAAGAATGGACCAGCAGGCTGCAAGGGCATCAGCACGTAGACTCGTGGAGGAGGGGGCAGCTCTAAGAACAGCTGCAGGTAGATTTCCTGACAGCCTGATGGGATGCAAACTCCTGATGGGAACTTGATTTGACTAATGAAATTCCATGTCTTACACACCTAATTTGAGGATTGCAATTCCTCTACACTGTATAAGCTACCTACATTAAAGATATCAGCTACTTTACCAGCAAATCACACTGTGAGACATTGTGAAGAATAAGCAGCTGGGTTCATTTTTGGGACACAAGAATTTATTCCTGACTGTGAGGGAAGGGTGATGGCATGGGGGTAGGCAGAGACCAGTCTTCTAAATCCACAACTCCTATGTATTTACATTGGATTTCTTATCTTTAAAATTTGGTACTGACCTGGATCATTAAATCCAAAAGCATAGATTTAGGAAATATAAGCTTTTTTCATTTAAGTCATTATGTATATATTTTATTATGGGTGAAGAAAACTATATACATGTATACCACATGATACCTGTGAATTCCACATGTTGTTGCTTAGGATGGGGCTCTGCATGGCATGGGTAATGTAAATTGTGAGAGCACTTAAACTATAGGACAGCACATGCCTACACTGGGCACAGGATCCAGGAACCTGATCCTTGACTCAGGAGTATGATTAGAGTAGCTACTGTTCATCAAAGACTTGGGTTTTCATTCCCTGAGTTCCTAGCCATATTCTGTCAGTAATATGTCAAGCCATAATTATAATTAGAAAAAATAGATCATCTATCTTTGCCATGTCCAACTAGACATATGTCTGACATGGTTTTCGTGGTGCTGGGTAAGCAACTTTAATGGAGAGGGCCATGCCCAGGTTCCCAGGTTCTAGCTCTGTGACTAATCACAAGTTGCTTAATCTCTTTAAAGCATTGGTGTCTTCATTCAAACATGGAGGATGCTACTAAATACCTAGTGAGATCCTTGTGAAAATTAAATATTCATTAAGGTGCTTATGTCTGTGTGGGGTCCATAGTAAGTCCTCTGTGCTTGTAAACTTTTAAATAACTTTTTAAAATGTTTTCTCTGATGTAAAATCTCATCTTAGCCTTAAATTTCACACCATTAAGTTACCAGTCAATCATAAATGGTCTCATGGCTTTCAATAAGGAAACTATTTAAGTATATATTTTATAAATAGATTCATTATCATTACTTATAATTCATTTGTTAATGTCTATATTTTAATGCCATTCTTTTGTTTTCATTAACTTATTTTTTTCATTAACTTATTTTATTTTCATTAACTTATTTCTTGGAAAGTAATTATGATTTTCATTTGTAAAAATGAAAACCTACATTTAAATGAATTTATTTCAGTTAAAAAAGGTAAGTCCATATAAAGAAAATAATTAGGTAAATAACCGTACAACTCTAATTCTAAAATCACTAATTCTAAAATCATGGAGCTGATATGGAGGCTGAACTTCGAAAACTCAAACTGAGAAATTGCCTAAGCCTGTTTTACCTTCAGATATCCTATTTCGCCATATACCTATTGCCCCAGCCCTCACCTGCGGCTTAAGTGAGGTATGAGATATAAATAAAAATTGTATACTCTCAGGTTGTATAGTGTAATTCTTTGTGTGCAATGAGATGCTTTAATGTGTATATTGTAATTATCACTACCAAGTTTATTAACACATTCATCACCTCACATAGTTACAATTTTGGTGTTGTATGTGGTAAAAACATTTAAGATCTACTTTCTTGGAAAATTTCAGAGTATTATTATTAACTATAACTACCATGATGCACATTAGATCCCCAGAACTTATTCATCTTATAACTAAAAGTTTGTACCTTTTGCCCAATATCTTCCCATTTTTCCTACCCCTTCAGTCTCTGGTAACCAACATTCTACTCTCTGGTTCTATAAGTTAACCTTTTTCAGATTCCATATACGTGAGATCATACAGCGTTTGTCTTTCTGTGTCTGGCCTATTTCACTCAAGCTAATGTCCTCAAAGTACATCCATGTTGTCCCAAATGGAAGAATTTCCTACCTTTTTATGGCAGAATAATATTCTATTACGTGTGTGTGTGTCTGTCTGTCTGTCTGTCTGTGTGTGTTTCTTCATCCATTCATCCCCTAACAAACACAGGTTTATACCATGTGGAATGTTTGCAAAAGAGGTGTGACTGGAAAGGCTTGGTGTTGGTGCAGCTTCAGTCCACATTCATGCTCATGTTTAATTAAAAGTTACACCCTTATGGGGCTTCCCTGGTGGTGCAAGGGGTTAGGTTAAGCACAGCACTGTGAAGCTATCCGCAACCACTGCACCACAAGTTCAATCCCCCACCAGTCAGGTGACCCACATGGCACAGCAGACCTCTTCTGACTCACCTGCTGCTCCCTTTGCTCCCCTCAGCAGTGTATTTCAGTCAGTCTGCTGGTTCTGTTCCCCACTCTGTCTCTGGTGAATCCTCTCACCCCCACACCTCTGGCATGTACCCCAGTTCTTACAGGCATAAATAAAAAAATCTTAAAAAATAAGATAAAATAGGGCCTCCCCCTTGGTGCAGCAGTTGAGTGCTGGGCTGCGAAGCTGCTGGCAGCCTCCGGTTCGATTCCAGGCCTCCAGCGAGGGTCCCACATGGCACGCAGACCTCTCCTGCTGCGCCCACTGCCCCCCTCAGCAGTGTATTTCCCTCATTCTGCCTGTTCTGCTCCCCGCTCTGGCTCTGGTGAATTCTCTCACCCTCCCACGCTTCTGACTGTACTCAGTGCTTGTGTAAATAAATAAAATCTAAAAAAAAAAAAGAAAAGAAAATCACAATGAAATGGCACCTCACACCATTATGCTCGGTAACTCACACACATACACCACCCCTGCCACCAAAAAGCTAGAAAATAACTAGTTTGGGTGAGGATGTGGAGAAATTGGTGAATTTAAAATGGTGTAGCTGCTGATGGGAAAGAGTAAGGCAGTTCTTCCAAAAAAATAAGATAGAATTGCCATATAGCCCACAATTCTACTGCTGGGTGTATACCCTAAATCTTGAAAGCAGAGAGTCAAAGAGGTATCTGTACACCTGTGTTTGTTCTAGCATTATTCACAGTAGACAAAACAGGAATCAAGCCAAGTGTCCATCAATGGATGAATGGATAAGCAAATGTATATACCTTCAGCCTTAAAAAGGAAGGAAATTCTGACACATACCACAGTGTGGGTGAACCTCGAGGACGTTATGCTAAGTGAAATAAATCAGTCACAAAACCACAAATACTATGTGATTCCACTTATGTAAGTTACCTAGAGTAGTCAAATACATAGAGACAGAAAAACAGGCAGAAATGGTAGTTGCCAGGGACAGGGGAAAGGACAATTGGGGAGTCACTATTAACTGGGTGTGCAGGGTTTCATTTGTACAATATGAAAAGACACATGGTAGGGATGGTGGCACAACAATAGGAATGTAATTAAGAGAGGAGAGTAATTCAGATGGCAAATTTTTTGTTTTGAGTAATTTACTACAATCTTTAAAATTTAAGAAACACAAAGATTTGGATGGAAACTACTGTTATAAATTTGCATCAGTTCCTCTAATCTTCTGAATCCAAAATTTGTCTCTGTCATTTTTGTGACAAATGACTTTTCCCATCTGTTGATTTTTTTTTTTTTTAACCTTTGGGCCGCTCAGGCTCAGGTGACAGTGAAAGGGTTAAAGCAGGGATAATCATGCACGTGTTTTCGTAGCACCAGGAATGGCCCAAATCAGGAAGCAATGTTTCCTATTAAAGGGAGCCAGCTCAGAATTTTTCTCAGCTGCCCACAGAAATGCAGCCTCAGTACCCAGGAGCAGCAGAATGAAAGACAAATAAAGCAAGAAAAACCATTCCCAGCCATGGTAAGTACCTACTGCAGGCATTTTGTAGACCATTATCAGTGGGTCTCCTGCTTTTCCCCATGATGAATTCCTGAAAAGTCTCTTTGAATTTGGATGTCTGAAAATCACATTAGGGCATTTATGGGTTGGGAGAAGGCAATTTGTACCCAAATTTTTTTAAAAAATTGTAAATCCCAAATGTAATCTCTAAACTATTTTCTCATACACCAAATTTCTCAGACCTTGGCCACTCAGTGACTGAAGCGAGAATATTGAATTAAGTATCTTCCCCCTCCTTTAAACTCCTTCCTCAATCCCTTTATAGGGACTGTAGCAGAGGGTCATGGAGTCCTCAATCTTTACACTTGAACTCAAGGACATACTAGTTACCTCAGGCAGAGGTGGTACTCATTTTCTAGAATGGAGATGGGCAAAACACAAACAAATAAAAGCTGAAATCTTAAAAGCAAGCAAAGAAATGAGCATGGTAATTACCAACTGTGATGCATGCAATAAACGAGATAGAATGATGTAAGGAAGAATAACTTGGGGTGGTACCAATTGAGGTAGATGGTCAGGGAGGTTGTCTCTGTGGAGGGGATGTTTGAGCTTAGCCGTGAAAGATAGTAGGCTTGCAAAGAGCAGGGAAGAGCATGTGTGGAAGACAGTAAGTCCTGGGTTCCTGAGAGTAAGTCCAGGAAAGATCTTGAGCTAGTCAAGGAATTGAAAGGTGGGAGTATAGAAAGGGTAAAGGAAGGGAGAAGGTGAAGTCAGAGGCAGCCATGCATGAGCCACATTTTGGACAGTTTTAGAGACCATGTGGAAGATTTAGAATTTTATGCTCTAAGAAGTGGAAAGTCAGACACTAGAAATATAAGACTGCTTAAAGCAGTATTTAAAATGTTTAAAAAGGGGATTGCCTGTTTGAAACTGCTGATACCATACAATATTGCACTTAATTCTACAGATAATCTTAATATATGTATGATTAAAAATATTTTTAATACTTCCTTTTTAGAGCAGTTTAGGTTAACCACAGAATGGGGTGTTGGTACACAGATTTCCCATATACCTCCTGTCCTCATACATAAGCCTCCCCTTATCAAGGTTGAACTGTTAGAACTGATGAATCTGCAAATACATCATAATCACCCACAGTCTCCAGTTTACATTAGGTTTACTCTTGGTGTTATATTGCTTATGGTTTTGGAGAAATGTGTAATGACTTGTATACATCGATATAGTATCATACCAAGTAGTTTCACTATGAACATCCTCTGTTAACATATGTATTATCAAGTCTACTTTGCCACAGGTAATTTATTCCTATATTTCTTTTTTTAAAAAAGATTTATTTATGTATACAAGAGCCAGGGTACAGGCCAGAGATGCGGGGGTGAGAGGATTCACCAGAGACAGAGTGGGGAACAGAACAGGCAGACTGACTGAAATACACTGCTGAGGGGAGCAGCGGGTGAGACAGGAGAGGTCTGCCATCCCATGTGGGTTGCTCCCTGGCCAGCCAGGGATTGAACTCATACTGCAGAGGCTACGGACAGTTTCATAGGGCAGTGCTTAACCCTTTGTGCCACCAGGGAGGCCCTATTCCAATATTTCAATAGACAAAGTAGTATATTTTCTTTACAGTTGTGGTGAGGACATTGTCTTTTTCTTACATATATTTTATGAATATTTTATATTTACCTTATAATAAATTCATACATACTTTTCTTTGCAGACAACTCCAATGTTTAGGAACAAGCTTTGTTTTCTCTCTATGTCAACCAAAACAATTTTCTTGATCCTATTTCATATACAGACTAAGACTTGGTAATACAGCAGGAACATTAAGTACAATTCTCTCTTCTTTCTTAGACCTTAGGCTGAGAGTAAACTAATAACTCCCCAGTAGATTGCTCCTCCCATTAATTTATTCATTCATGATTCATTTTTCCCAGTCATTTACTCAAAACATATTTTGTTTAGCATGTATTACAAGTCAGATACTATATTATCATTGGGGACATAAAGATGAATAAGATAGTTTCTACCCTCAAGGGACTCATGTCCTGGTAGAGAGACAGACACTAAGCAAATAAAAATGCAGTGTGTTGTGTATATAATTATAATAGCAGCTTGTGCAAAATGTAAGGGTAACCCAAAGTAAGGAAGTGGTTAATTTTGCTTGGGAAAGCTGGCACAAACTTCACAGAGCCTTTGGCATTGACATGGTCCTTATAGATTTGAGAAAGATTTCACTGGGCATAGATGAGAAGGCCTTCCAGAAGGAGGGAACAGCACAAACAAGGAGAATTGTGTGTGTGTGTGTTTGTATGTGCGCGCGCGCACACACGCATTTTCATCAGAACAAAACATGTACACAGTTTAAAATGTAATTTTCAAGAAGGGATGATTAAAAGAAACCCCTCCCCCTCATCATCAGCACTACTCTACTCACAGGACAGCCTTCATTTTTTTCTTAATAACCTTTTCATTTAGAAGAGTTTTAAATTTGGAGTCATTTGAGGCAATATAAATCTAGTGCCGGGATTATGTCACAAAGACCGTTCCCTAGACTTCACTTTGAGGTGATTGGTTAGAAGTCACCTCTTGATGGGAGAATTCCCAATTGCTAGTAGTGGCCATCTTTTCCTAGGAACTGTTCTGTTGCTCCAGAAAAAAAAAAAAAAAATTACCTGATGTCTTATCTGAATGGCTACTTGCCTTTTGAGGAGCATTCTAGGAGGGAATGGCCTGAAGAAACTAATTGTTCCATATACAGGTTTTCAAATTAATTCCCCCATTTTCAGTCCTATGCCTAACTCCCAGCCTTGCTGTGCATATGCCCCCAAATCCTGAGTCTTCTTGTTCCTTCTGTTTCTGCAAAGAATAAATCTGCTTCCTGCCTGAGGGTAATTATACCCAGGGTACCCCAGCTGCTGAGGTTCTATAATTCAGGGTAAGTAGATGACTCTTCACATCTTTTTAAACTTTTTCCCATCCTCTGCAGTACTAGTACTCCTTTATTCCTGAGCTTCTCCAGAGTTCTGCACAACTCTCCTACTCTCTCCTTGATGCCCAGCCCCTGCCTGTCCTTTAAGACAAGGCATCCCCAATCCAGCTATATCTGTCTTTGGACATGATTGAAATATTTCATCCACTGAAGTCTACTCTGTTACTCTCTTTGTACTTGTGAATTGAAACATCTTTATCCTTTCAAATATCTTAATAGGGTCTCCAAAAGAAGAAGCTATAATCTTGCATACTCATCTTTATCTTTAACCTGAACAAGGGGCAAAACATTTTAATAGTTAAAAGCACACAGATGTGTATTTCAATTGTGTCCCCATCACATACATTTGCTTAACCTCTTAAAACTTTAGTCTCTTTTCTGATAAACTGGGCTAATGCTACTACCTTTCCTACCTTTCCTCTGTATGGCACACAGCATTCAGCAACTCTGTAATAAATGGTAGTGACTGTCATTGTGAAAGTAAGAGATGATGCTCACATGATGGAAAGGGAAACATTGGGCATGAGGCTACAAACAGTCAAACTGGTACTGTGAGGGGAGAAACTGGATCAGCCACAGATGGCTACAAAAAGACATGAAGCAGTGAAGTTGGTTATGCAGATATTGTAATACAGTCATGAAATACTGAACAACACTTCCATCAGTGACAGCCCACACGCATGATTCTGGTTCCCATGGGCTGTCCCAGAGAGCCTAGGTGTATAGTAGGCTATACCATCTAGGTTTGTGTAATTACACTCTATGACATCAGCACCGTGACAAAATCACCTAATGATGCATTTCTCAAAACACATCCCCATCATTATGCCACATAGGATCAGAGTCCAAGAAAGACATGAGGAGCCACTGACCAAAAAAGTGGCACCTTTGTGGAAAAGATATGATTAATGAAAGATAGTTTTAAATAAACAGTTCTCAACCATGACTGCATATTATAAGCCCCTCAGGAGTCAGTTTGTTTGTTTTGTTTTGAATATGAACACCCAATCCCACAAACAGAACACTGAATTAGAGTGTCTGGTGGTAGAGGCCAGGCAACACATTTTTTAAGCCTCTCAGGTAACAGTAATATATTCCTGGCTTGAAAAAATCACTGGTTTAGAAGCCACGGGGCTAGAGGCACAGAAGAGAAGGAGCTAAAACTATCAACAAATTTCTCATTTGCCTAAATGGTTAACTGGGGCTCCAATCTCAGGAATATGTTTAGGGGATAATTGAACCTGCTTCAAGCAACTTTTCACCCAGTCTCCTCTACATAGAGACCAGAAGTTAGAATATCTGATTAAATTGATTATAATGTGTATCTCCCACATGTTGCACCTTTAGGGGAAGCCACTGCCTCAGGGAGGCAGACACTGTGGGCCCAGGGGAAAGGGGGTGGGGAGGAGGCTGCAGATCACTGCCCTTGACAGGAGTCCAAAGCCAGGCTTCCAGTGGCTGAAGTAGTCTTATTTATTTAGGATTTACAACCTGCTTACTTTCAAAAGGATTTGAGGTAGCTTATCAGATTAAACTAAAGCACATGATTAGGAAATCAAAACAGACCACCAAAGGGCCTGGAAGAAATAGATACTTTCAGGCATCTGAGATGAGCTGGTTTCTGTAACTAGACCCTGAGGAGGCTTTGAGTTCTCCAGAGAATACTGTGGGTTGTTTGCTTTTTAGGTTGAGACTTTCAAAAAACACCCCCTTTTCCAAGAGGGACCAGCTTTTCTCATAAACTAAACTTGAAAAGGTTTTACTGCATGTATCTATCCATCTTTTTAAAGCAACAAATGTTTGAAAGAAGGAAAGAGGGAGCTAAGTGAATGGCCCAACTGCTTGGAGACTCTACAGATATAAAACTCAGCAAGCAACTAGGAGTCAGGCCCATGCGGATACATTTTCATCACTGCCACTGGGATTCATTTGTGTTGATTTAGGAACAATAGAACTATACATTCACTAGGTTTTATCATGAATATGTCCTGAAGTTCTCTTTCAAATAATAAGTTAATCACTTCAACCCTTAGTATATTCTGGAAAAGTTATTCATGGTTAAATCTCCAAGAAGAACCTGTAGTGTGACATTAAGCTTGTTAGTAAAGGGAGGATGAAAAACTCTATGTCACAGATGTGGAAAGAGCAAATGTATCATGTCCTCAGTCAAACCCATGGTCCGTCCACATCAACTTGAAAGCGGGCAATAAACATTACTGCAGTCAGAGCCAGAGTTTTATCTAAAGAGAGTGTTGACTTTTCATGAGAATCTGCAAAATGGGAAAGGAATTAACATATTGGAGGTTCCAAGTCCTATTCTCTACAAGATGATATGAAAATATGTCTCCAGAACCCAAGGGCTCCAGAGACCCTCAGCAAACTTCACTGGTGATATAGAGATATAATTTCATTTAATCATCACAAGAGATATAAAACAGATATAGATTTGCCCATTTTACATTTAAAGAAACAGACTGAGTGATCTGCTCAATGTTATACATATTGAAATAAAACCCAGATCTGTGTTCTAACAAAGTCCCTAGCATTTCCCTTACCTTCTTGATGTAAGTTTCCAAAGTTCTACTTCATTCAGCAGGAAAACTTATTTTCTGCAGATCTCTTTGTTGAAATTATAAGAATATGCCGAAAGACTTTGACGTGGTAACCAATAATGTCTGCTGCATTTGTATAATTCCTCTAGATGTTTTTAAAAGTCTTCAAGTCTTTGCATTTTTATTGCTATTCTCTTTACATTTTTTAGAGTTGGTTTGGGGCTGGTAGAGTTAATCCTTTCTGGATAAACTGAGGACCCCTCCTCACCACCAAGGAGTTAGTGACTTGCAGAATCAGCTGATGAACAGGCCAAAACCTGTTTCACTCAGAACCCAGCCATCCTTCTACCACTGCACCTTCCTTCCATTCTCATTTCCACATTAAGGGTGTTGCTGTCCTTTACGAAGAGCTATATCATGTGTCAGAGGTCATTTTACCCTTATCTATTTCATCAAGTATCAGAATAATAAAAAGGATTGTCTAGCAGTGGGAAACAAAGAAGGGTGGAAATTGACCCCATGGTGCTGAGAAAATATGTAGAAGCAGCACAAGAGAGCAGACACAGGGTTTAAGTGGCCTGGTTTCCAGAGTCAGAGGCCAGAGTTTTGTCCCTCTAATGCTACTGGTGAGGACCAAATTTCTTCTCCCTGTGAGTGGGCGAGTAATGGTTCTTTACTCTAGGACGGCCACTGACCTTTGGTTTAGAATCAACACAGACTCCAAGCTGTCGGCTGTCTGCAAACAAATGGTAGAAAGATCACTTTTCACACTTGATTCCTATTCCCAGAAAAGTCACTTCTATTTTAAGTATTCAGATATATTCAGCAAGTATTAATTTGAGAGCTGAGGTCAGCACTGTGCTAGTGTTAGGAAGAATCGCTATTGTTATTATTATCCAAATGAAATATTTTGGAATATAATGTGCCAGTATTAAGTCAAATATTAAGGATGTACACTGTGCTAGCATGGCAGCGAAGAGAAAACAAACTGGGAGTTCACATCACAATTCAGGAACATAGGTCAGGAAGGCAAATTTGGGGTCCCACAATGGGGGTCCTTCATAATGTCTAGTGAAAATAAGGAGTATGACTCAAAGAATGCTTTATAAAAACAATAGACTTGATGTTCTCCATAGCTAAGGATGTCAAAATTATGTCTGAAATGGCAAAAGGTATTTCTGAGTTTACATTTTCTATGTGACTGCATGGGAAGTCACAGTTTCCCATGTGACTGCATCGTCCTATAAAATTTGAAACAATATAATTTTAGGACAGTTTATGGGTATCAGTAAATAATTTCAGCAGGTAGTCTACTCTTGGGGTGTTTAATTTGTTTTGAATATGGGTATTTATAATACATAAATATCTTTTTCTCCGTTACAGAATACCAGATTCAGGTATACTAGCAAGATTAAGTGAAAAGATGCCAGACACAAAAGACTATTATTCTATGCTTCCATTTGGGTGAAATGTCCAGAATAGGCAAGTCCACAGAGACATAGGGTAGATCAGTGTTTGTTAGAGACTGAGGTGGGAAGAATATGAAATGACAGCTAATGGGTATGGGGTTTTTTTGGATGGGGGATGATAAAAGCCTTCCAAAATTATATTGGTGATGGTTAGTATGAATATACTAAAAACCATTGAAGTGTATATTTTAAATGGGAAAAATGAATGATATGAATAATATCTCAGTAAATCTGCTAACAGCTTTGGTGAAATAAACCTTGATGAAAATAAACATGTAAAGGAACTGAAAAGGATTCAGGTGTGTCTTTTTGAGAACTATCCATTTATGTTTTAACGATACAGTTATGGTTTTTCTTCTTAGAGATTTGGGGCTGTAGTGGAAGATGTTGACCTGATTTAAAAACCAGTTGTGTCATTTTCTGATTAAGCAATCCTGGAAAAGATCTGCCTAAATTATTTTTGCACAGAAGAGCTGGGGTACAGAGCAGAGGTATGTAAGTTGGGGTGGTGAGAGGATTCACCAGAGACAGAGTGGGGAGCAGAACAGGCAGATTTACTGAAATACACTGCTGAGGGGTGCAGTGGATGAGACAGAAGAGGTCTGCTATGCCATTTGTGGGCTAGCTTCCTGGCCAGGAATGGAATTCAGGGTTTCCATGGTAATAGAGTGCTAAGACAACCCCGAGGCCACCAGGGAGGCCCAAGACCTGCCTAACTTAAAAGTTCTCATGTATTTACCTTTCCTGATCTAAAAGTAGCAATAATAACAGGTTTATTTTCAGATTTCTGAAATTATGTATGGATGGATATTCTTTTAGAAATTGTGGACACTTTATAAATGCTAGTTATAATCTCTCTGTAAATACAGAGACCACTTGGTTGCAAAGCCTGTGAGATTCTCAGCAGGTTTCTGAAACTTTATAGGACTGATTTGCAAAAAAAGAAAACTTACATTTCTCTTAGGAAGTACTTTAGTTGTAGAAATCAAGAAATATTTGTAGTGTTATTCAACTATCTATGAGAAATAGCTATATATTAATATTTCCTATTTTTTATAATAGGTCCATTAATTCTACCTATTATCCTTCCTCAACACTAAACAAATTGCATATTCAAGTCTCCAAATGGAAGAAGATGTGTCTATTCCCAGCCTTCATTCATTACAACCTACAAGCTGTTTAGTTCTCAATTTACATGCAGAAACTGTAACAGAAAGATATTTTACTGAAGCCATGCATACAATCCTGTGGGAGGAATGCTTCCGGAAACTTGGTGGAAACAATGGGATAATGGAAAGTCAGGCCCCAAACTTCTCTTGGTTGAGAAAGGGCAATATGCAACTAATGAAAACAAAAAAGGAAACCTTGAAACAGAAAAACGAAAAAATCCAATACAGTGCAGCCACATTTGCAGCGCTGTGTTGAAGTTCAAATTCCCTTGCGTCTAAGCACCCACCATCTAACTGTCCTTCTAGTGGAATGGACAGATGTAGTATTTTAGTTTTGCAAGTAGAGCAGGTGGGAACTCTAGAAAAAGAAATTTCCTTAATTCCTTCTCTTTGCCTCACCTTATCTTTATGTTAAGCAGTAAATCAGCTCATTTTAAAATTTATCTAGTCAACAGCTCAAAAACTGAACCAGTACTTTTTAAATAAAAATAATATAAGGACTTTATAAAAAGCTCCAACAGAGTAGATAACGTTCAGTAAAAGGTTAAAGTCCCTTTAGCCTATTGCTGCCCTATAACGACTCCCCAGAGGTAACTATTCAGAGCAGCTATTGAGTAGCCTGCCAGAAATTCCCTAAGGATTAAATTACATTTCATTTGCTAGGAAGATGATGGTGGTGATGATCACTTGAGCCCTAGCTGCCACCATTCTAAAGCAAGTGGGTAGACCTATTTGATCTTTTCCAATTGAATTAACTGAACCAGGCATGCCAAATCTACATCATAATTTTGGTTAAATAGTGATAAAGTCTTAATTAGATTTTAGAAGTAATAAGAGGGAACTTCAGCCCTCTGATCTTTCTTTTGTCTTCCAAAAATGAAGAGCAGCTTTGAAAAGTTAAGCCCCCTTGGTGATCCATCTCCAACTCCCTCTAGAAGCCTTTTCCTTTTCCTGGCTAGAATCCCCTCCTATGGGAAAAGCATCTTGCTGCTGGCTTAGCTTTATTGAGAATCAGGCTAGGTAGAAAGCCAAAATCCTTCTTTCTGAAGACAAGAGAGCATACACTTGAGGAAGAAAATCCAGTGAATAGGAAGTGAGGAAGTATTAGAATTTCAGTTACAATAATAATATTAATACTAATGAATCTTTTAAAATATTCTCAGAATGATTTGCTGTTCTCACACATATCAATTTTCATGGCTCGGCTATCTGAGAGCTTCCTTTCATCCAATTGAATAGTTACAGTGCTTGCTTAAAATGTGCAAACCTGTGCATTTGTTTGCTTCTGTTGACAAAAGATAACCCCCCCATATCTTTTTTCTAGCCCCAGATTTTCCAGTCTTCAATGACCTGCACAAGTATGTGAGCAAAGGGGAAAAACAGGCTGCTTTATACATTTTGGCATCGATCCAGTTTTCCAATCTTCAAAATTCTTTGCCAGTTTCCCTCTCCTCATCATTGCATTGTGCTACTTGAAAGACACAGTGGAAATAGCTATGGGAACACAAAGAGAGAAAGAAAACACACCATGGGGTTAGCAGAGAGGAAACCCTCTAATAGATTTCAACAGAATAAATCCTGGAGCAATCCTGAGTCTTAAAAGAGTTACCAAAAACGTAGGCAAAATTCCAGGACCATGATGCTGGAAAACATGACAATATTGGGCATTGTAAGAGAGAAGATAAGAAGAAGAAAAATTCCCAGTGAATTAATAATTACATTCATGTTCGGCTTCTTGTTAACAAGGCCCTTCCAGGAACCATAAGATCCAACTTTGTTATTCTGTTAGTTGAAGTAAATATGTCGTAGTATTTGCTATAGTATTTTGTAACATTTTATTTCTAAAACAAATTTATATACTTCTGGTCTTTCAGGTAAACAAATCCTGTTTAAAGTTTTCTGGTATTTTTTAAAAGTCAAATATTTCCTGTACATATACTACCTGACCTGCTTAAGTTCTGACTCTACTTTGTCAGGAATATTGAAATTTATAGTCTAAAAATGTCTCAATAAAAATGTTATAATCACAAGTACATTTTTTTCTCTATTCCAGCATGAGCTCTGACAACATATGAGAACTTTTAATATATAAACAAACCGAATTTATTGGCTTTTTCTTTAAAAGTTGCAAAGATAGAGTCATTTTAAGGATGTGTATGACTGATATACAAGTTTCAATGAACTTCAAATTGTACTAAAATTTTAATAGGTTGGCTGCAAACCAAAGCACTCATCAAACATTCAG
Organism: Talpa europaea; assembly: GCF_964194135.1. Lineage (NCBI taxonomy): Eukaryota > Metazoa > Chordata > Mammalia > Eulipotyphla > Talpidae > Talpa > Talpa europaea. The sequence continues at coordinate 40,825,243 of NC_140068.1, forward strand.
AGTTTACTGGCTGTTTTGGTTGTCTGGAACTCTGGGGGAAATGAAGATGATATAACAGTACCTTTTTTTTAACTAGTTGATGAATAGACTTTTTTTTAAAGTTGACTCAGTAATCCTGTCTTGCAGGGTCCCTGTCAGAAATGCTATGGAAATCAGGCAGGATAACAGAGCATAGACAAAAGCACTAGGGGAAAGACAGCTATCAGAGCAGATAGGCATCCTAAGAGAGGGAAAGGCACAGTTACTCAGTGCCCTGAGATGAGGACTCTGGCAGAGTCTACACTTGCTTACCCAAGAGATCTCTCATTTTGTTCAGATTTGTGCAGAGAGTCTTTGCTATCACGACACAAAGTTCTGGCCCCCTGATTTGGACCTATTCTTTCCTGTGCAATGGAAAGGGAAGTCTACTGGGGGATTCTGCCTCAGGTTAAAAGCCATAGGTGTATAAGGAGAGGGTGTCTTTCTACCTGGCTTTTTCTAGGCCAACCCAGCCTACTCACCCTCTGCCTTTTCCAGCCTTTGAATGTTGTGATACTTGTAGCTGTAGCAGCATACTACAACCATGAAGGTTTAAGTCTTCTGATGAAGTGTCAACCTGCTGTGGATAGTAAAGCAGAAGGACAGAACATCCTGGGTTTTTGATGACCGCGCTCCCTCCCCCCCGCCCGAGAATATGAACCAATGCCAGTGGTGCCCTACCTCTAGGCTTCTTTATATGAGAACAAGAAATCCACTTGTTTTAGCCATTGTTCATTATTTTTTCTGTTATTTGCAGCTAAAAGCATTTCTAATTACTAAGGGATCATGATCTTAGTTCTAAAGTCAAACCATAGAATGACATTTAGCAAAACAAATGACCTGGTTGAAAGAATACAAAAAGTGAAATGACCTATCAAATTTTCAGTGTCCTTATTTATAAAGTGAAGAATAAGAACCAGAATAAAAAAATCACTGTGATCGGGCCTCCCTGGTGGTGCAGCGGTTGAGCGCTGGGTTGCGAAGCTGCCTGCAGCCTTTGCAGTGCCGGTTCGATCCCCGGCTGCTCCCCAGCCACCGGAGGAGGGTCCCACATGGCGCGCAGACCTCTCCTGCCGCCCGCTGCTCCCCTCAGCAGTGTACTTCGGTCCTTCTGCCTGCTCTGCACCCCGCTCTGGCTCTGGTGAATTCTCTCACCCTCCCGCGCTTCTGACTGTACCCAGTGCATGTATAAACAAACAAACAAACAAACAAATAAATAAATAACATGCCTCTATAAAAAAAAAATTAAAAAAAAATCACTGTGATCTTTTCAAGATTAAAAAACATCCACATATTTTAAATAATTTAAAACATATATATTTTTTTTTAAAGATTTATTTATTTTTATTTATTTATTTATACAAGCACTGGGTACAGTCAGAAGCGCGAGAGGGTGAGAGAATTCACCAGAGCCAGAGTGGGGAGCAGAGCAGGCAGAAGGACCGAAGTACACTGCTGAGGGGAGCAGCGGGCGGCAGGAGAGGTCTGCGCGCCATGTGGGACCCTCCTCCGGTGGCCGGGGAGCAGCCGGGGATCGAACCGGCACTGCAGAGGCTGTGGGCAACTTCGCAACCCAGCGCTCAACCGCTGCGCCACCGGGGAGGCCCTAAAACATATATTTTGAGCCCCTACACAATATATTATTCAGTCTTTCCCAGTCTAAGTGTTTTATCTACCTCATAGTTTTCCCTTCTATCTGAAAGTAGAGTATATTTATTTGGTATAATTTTGTAGGTTATTTTCTGAGTCTGACAATGCTCAAAAATCATTCCATATAAACTAATGGTAATTGTATTCCCAATCCCCCAAAATAAGCTACCAAACATAACAAGTAGGAACATTGTTTCAGATAATAAAGGAAGCCTGTACCTATTTAAATCTCAAAAAGCCTCTTTTTAGTGAGTTCTCTTAACCCCATTTTATAAATGAGAAAAACTGCACTTGAGAGAGGCTGAGTAACAACATGCCCAAGGTCACAAGCCACAGAGTGGCAGAGCCAGGATTTATATCAGGTCTGCTTTCTACATCTGATGCCATTCAGCATCTGGAGAAATGGAGAGGAAATTTATCCTAACACTATCACTAAGAGTGAGGCGTAAAGCCTACAGACATGCTGATGATGCCTGTTGTGTACATTTCATGAGGCAGGATTTGACCTATGGTGTAAACCAAACTATTTGGTAACAGTTACCCAATTGTACCACCATCCCCACACTATTTTCATAGAGAGAAGGGCTGAAGCTGCCCGCAGAGATGGTCAAGATTCTCCTAAGGGGCCTCCCCTGTGGCACAGCGGGTTCAATGCCGCACTATGAAGCTGTCTGCAGCCTCTGCAGCACCGGTTCAATTCCTGGCCAGCCAGGGAGAAACCCACATGGCATGGCAGACCTCTCCTGTCTCGCCCGCTGCTTCCCTCAGCAGTGTATTTCAGTAGATCTGCCTGTTCTGCTTCCTGCTCTGTCTCTGGTGAATTTTCTCACCCTAACGCGCCTCGGACTGTATCCCAGTTCTTGTATAAATAAATCTTTAAAAAATAAAAATAAAAAAAAAGATTTGCCTAAGGAGATAATCTTGAATTTATTCTCATACATAACTAAACAGGTAATTGAGACACTGAAGTTCTACATATAGAAAGTGTGTCTGCCAATTTTGGTTTTGGAGAACAGTGAAAGCAGGAGTAAGCAAGTCTCCCCTGTGTCATATAAAGAACTCTCAGGAAAGCACCCAAATACAGAAGCTGATGATTCTCCTGCTACAACAGCTACGATAACCTACTAAAGCTCTCTAGGTAACTGAGTGAGTGGACAGTCAACAGAGATTGTTACTTACACCAGTGAGACAGGAGAGGACCCTAGTTAAAAAAAAAATAACTTCAGTTTTAGAATTATGATCAGTTATAATTAAGACCCTTTTATATCTGGCAGAAATTAGGCCACAGGTCCATTTGTCTACTTAAGCACAGAATAATTCATGATACTAAAACCTTATCATCTGCATATTGAAAATACTTATTCTCTGTAAATGATTTTTTCTTGTTACTAAAGACCATTTTTTGGAGCAAATCTTAAAAATACAGACAAGTCTAAAAAACAACAATAAATAAATCACTCATAGTCCTACCACAAATGTAAACTTCTAGTACAGATTTTTTCTCTGGATGAATTTATAGTTGTTAGTAGAATGGGGTATTACTAAGACAGCAGCAGAGTGCTGGTCCCACCACTTCCCATCTACACAGTCTTGGGCAAGTTTCTTTAACCTTTCGCAGCTTCAGTTCTCTTACCTCTAAAAGACCTACTTCATGCTTTCTAAAGTGAGGATTAAATGAGTTAATTTATGTAAAGCACTGAGAATAATGTTGTTCTGCACTGAGCACTAAATATATCTAAGCAATTATTTTTAAATGTCTTTGTAACATATACTACACCTCTTCATGTAATCTGATAGTCTTCTACAACATAGCTTTAGTAGCTGCAAAGAAGGTTGCACAGATATGTTATAATTTAACTGATTTTTATTGTTGAGCATTTCAGTTTTTTTCAATATGTCACATGACCTTACACTGAGATAAAAATACTTATAGCCAAATTTTTACACACAACCCTAATTATTTCCTTCAGATGAGCACTTGTGGAGATAAAGTTGCTGAGTCAAAACAATTAATACAAAGCTAGTTTCCAAAAATGTTATACAAAGCTTTGCAATACCTTTAGTAGTATGTGGAAGAGTATATCCTTCTCATAAAAAAATATTCAGTATTTTGCCAATTTAATAGTTTTAAAAAATATTTGCCTTTCCTCTTTTTTTTTTTTTTTTCTGGGGTGCCATTGAGGTAAAATGCTTTTTCATTTACTCAAAACCATTTTTGTTTTGTCTTTAAGATTTGCCTATTCAGGGCTTCCCTGGTGCCACAAGGAGTTAAGACGCAAACTATGAAGCTATCCACAGTCACTGCAGCACGAGTTCTATCCCCAGCCAGGGAGGTGACCCACATGGCACAGCAGACCTCTCCTGTCTCACCCGCTGCTCCCCTCAGCAGTGTATTTCAGTCAATCTGCCTGTTCTGTTCCCCCACTCTGTCTCTGGTGAATCCTCTCACCCCCACCCCCCCCACACACACATCTTGCCTGTACCCCCGTTCTTGTATGCATAAATAAATAAATCTTTAAAAAAAAAAAAGATTTGCCTGTTTCAGCACTCCCACAGGGTCAGACTTCTTAAAGAAATGTATATACACTGATTCTCCACCCCTTACTGTTCACTAACCTCTCAGCCCGGCCTCACTGATTACCAATGACATCTACTAGCCTGAATTCAGAGATCATTTTTCCTGATCTCATTTTCTAGACCTTTTGGTAATAGATGACACCATTTACCATTTCTGCCTTAAAACACTCTCCTCTCTTACCTCCTGAGATACTGCACCTTTCTCTCTAACAATTTCTTCTCAGTCTTCTCACTTGACCCCTTGTCACCTAGTCCTGGGCCCTCTTATTTCCCTCCCATGACTTTAATTGCCACAAATACTAATCGACAATTATATCAAAACCAAAACCTACCCTTTGAGATCCAGATTCAGACAATCAACTGATAGTTTCATCTCTGCTTGGATAGATCATTGGAATCTCAAATTGAACAAGTTCCAAGGAAACACTGACTTGCCCTGTCCCCCATCTTCCCTGTCTTAAAAAAATGTCACTGTCATTCTCAAGCACCAACACCATCTAAGCTAGCCTAGAGCTTTTTCTCTTGTCACCCTGTACACTCGCTTGCATCCCTCCACTTTGTTGTCCATAAAGCAGTCACAACACACTTTTTAAGTGAGAAATTTGATCATACTATTTTCCTACTAAAAGCCCTTCATTGGATTCCCATACTTTTTCAAATAAATTCCAAACTAGTTCTCATGATCTAGAAGTCTGAATAACTTGGTTTCTGGCTATCTCTTCCATTTCATTTCTCACCACTTTCCTGCTCCTGTCCTTACCACACTGGCCTCCTTCCCATTACCTGTTAGAGGTTTTGCCACTGGAGGGACTTTGGACAGGCTGTTCCCTCCTAATGGAGTGCTCTTTCCTCTCCCTTCCCTCCCCTCTTCACCAAGAAGTCTTCCTTTTTCCTAAAAGTCTTGGGTTTTATGCTAACCTTGCAAGGCCTTTCCTGATCACTCTATCTGTGTTTCTACTCCTGATTCTCTATTTCTCTTTCCTGGTCTCTTAGCACAGTGCTATTTAACAGGATTTCAAGAAAATATTTGTTGCATGTTTATTGAATGATGGATGACTGGAAACTTTGTCCAGTTTAGTTTATATGAGTGCTTTAATATTTTCTTGTTGATTTTCAAGAATTTCAAGCACTCTTTGTATACTAAGTAAATTAATGTTTTCTCTTTTGTCTTTCAATTTTTGTGATATTTTTGTCCTATAGACATTTTTCATGCTTATGAACTCAACTCTATCACTTCTTTTGTCAACAATGCTATCTCAAGTTAAGCTTAAAGTAGACTTGCCCATTCTAAGAGTCCACAAATATTCACTTTCATTTTCTTTTATCTGGTACTTTAATACTTTCACTTATTTATATTTTAATCTTAAATTCATGTGGAATTTGTCCTATTGTATGACATGATACAAAATTTACTTATCCTAATACTTATTCAAGATTCCCCTCATTTACAGTTAATTTGAAATGCCACATATAATATATATTTTATGCTTGTAAATATTGGGATATGTTCCTCCAATCTCTAGAATGCTCCCTTTGTTTGTCTGTCCAAGTGGTACCAGCACTACTTTCATTATTTGGTAAGCCCAGTATCTCTCATTATTGAAAAGATTCACAAGAGTAATAACAACTTCATGAAAATTTAGCACAAAATTTTTACTACTCTCACTCATTTTTTTCCCTTCAATAAATTTACAGGGTAGGGAGGAAGGCCCAAATAGAATTTTAATTGGAATTTTATTTGATTTATAGCTTAATTTGGGGGAAATTAAATCTCAAGATTAATAAATCTTTCCTCAGGAACATGTCTACCTCTCCATTAGATTTTCTGTTTATGATAAATAAAAAAGCACAGCTCTGACATATAGATTTCACTCTTTTAGATCAACATATGATCTGCCCAACAAATACCTTTGACATTCCCATTTACTGGGCAGGAATTGCTGACTGGGCATCCCTATGTCTCTGTGAGTGGATAAGACTACACTAGGCACGTTGACAGAACCAGTTGGAAATCTGGACTTTTATGTTCCTAGAAGTAGCCTTTAGCCCATGAGGATGGGGAGTTTGTGAGTAAATACCCAGATTCCTTTGATATTCATTGTAATAACTGATATATGTTTAATTGTCTCCCAGAGGTCCAGATGGAATAACCTTCTATTTATCCCCCAAAACAACTGGCTTGATGATGCACCCTCTATGGGCTTCTTTCCCTTGCCTGTCTCCCATCCTCATTCCTAGAGTGGGTTCCTATGTCCATTCTTCAATAAACAACTCTCACAATCATCTTTATGTCAAGATCAGCTTCTAGGAAACCAAATCAAGACATAATCTCTATTTAATTTTGGTTGCTTCCTAAAATGGGACTTTTTAAAATGATAATTTCTAACTATATAAGAAAGTTATATTTTGTCTATGGTAGAGATATATGTGTATATAATAGCATATTCAAACACAAGTTTTTTGACATGAGATAATTGTTTTACATATAGACTATGTTGCAAATTACTGTGTATTTGTATCTCTCTATATACATCTTCAAAGAGTTGTACAGACAACCCCATGTACATAATGTTTCAAGGGTAGTTTGGAGAATTTTCAAGGGTAATTTTAGTTATGTATAATTTTCAGCTTATTCACTGTTTTTTAGAATCTAAACCTCAACATCTTTGGCAACTGGCTTTCTTACTGAATTCGTTTGTTATTTTTAATAGTGTTTAAATTGCTTCTCGTGGTCTTTCTAGGTAGACAATCATATCAACAGGAAGTAATAAGAATTTTGTCTCCTTTTCATTATTTATACATATGGTTTCTTCATCTTGTCTTATTGCATTTATTAGAATTTTCAAAACAATATTAGTAGTGGTAAAAGAAATGCCCTTGACTAATTTCAAATATATAAAAAATGGAATTTTTTTTTTCCTATGGGTAGGGAGGAGGGAATGCACAGATCCTATCCAAAGGCAATAAGAGAAGTGATCAGTTACACTGAATAAAAATAAATCATAAATTGAATGCAGGATGGAATAAATTTAAGTTTTACACCAGTATGAAATATTTTCCTATTTTTCAATAAACCATTCGTAGTTAAGTTCCATTCTCTAAAACGAGCATCATTTCTATAACTTTATCAATAACTGCGCTCTCTCTACTTGCGATCTCTCTGGCTGCCTTATTTATCTTGGGCTTTTGATTGCACAGATAATTTGAAGAACATTGTTTCTTCAAACTGGGTATGACCTCCAACGTTCTGGACAGTTGACCCTGACTTATTAGCTAGAATAATTAAGCCTCTAGTAAGAGGCATCTAAGTTATAAGCATTACTTGAGTTTCCATTACCCATATATGCCAAATTCACACATCCCATCTATCTATTTCTACTCTTATTATTGGTTCAGACAGTCAGACACAGGTTTTTCATATATAAACAAAATACAAAATTTAAGATAAGTTTAAAATTTGGAAGTAATATCAGCTGTCTTCCTCTAAATTTCATTTTGGGTGTTTATTAATTTAGCCCATGTTTTGTTTTGTTTGTTCTATAATCTAGCAGTCTTCATCAAACCAAAAACTAGGAGAGCAAGAAATTATTTTGCCAGAGCATATGTCAGATGGCACCAATCTTAAGTTAACATTTATATTTGTTGATAGTGTGTAAAGGATTAAACATTCTCTTTGAAGTGTTCTTTTTTAAAAAAGATTTATTTATTTATGCATACAAAAACTGATGTGTAAGCCAGAGGTAGGGGCAGTGAGAGGATTCACCAGAGAGAGAGGGGAGCAGAACAGGTAGATCTATTGAAATATACTGCTGAGGGGAGCAGGGGTGAGACAGGAGAGGTCTGCTGCAAAATGTGGGTTAGCTCCTTGGCCAGCAGGCATCAAACTCATGCTCTAGTGGCTGGCAGTAGCATGATAGTGCTGTCTTTAACCCCTCTGCCACCAGGGAGGCCCCCTCATCTTTGAGGAGGGCCTCAATGTCATTTTTGTTCCTCAGACATCTTCAAGTTTTATTCAAATATATTGTGGATATATTTTGAAAACTTGTCAGTCCACCTTATTCTTCTCCCATGCCCTATTCTCTCCAGATTAGTGAAGGCAGATTCTGGGGCAGCCATGCTAAAGTGAAAGATGAGGGGAAAATATGCAATTTCTACCAAGCCCCCAAAAAATGAGTCTATTTTAAAACACTATCACTTGCAGGTACCTTAACTTATTTACAACTAGCTGTATACTGGTGAACTTTTCAGATGTTTCCAATTTTTTTGTGATTACAAAAGAATTGAATTGTTGTCCTTACACCTGCATCATTTTTTACATGTACAAACATACGTGGTTCCCTGGATGTAAAAAGATATAAATATACTGGACAGATACAGAGATATCTTAGTGAGTCCAAGAAGGAGTTGAATAAACAAGTCAGGGGAAGAAAAAGAGCCAAAATTCCGAAGGAGCCTTGGCAATAAGCCTTTGTAGATCATCTCCCCAGAGTACTGCTCAATTTTGTCATCTAAGCCTAGTTATTCACCAAAACCATTTCTTCTTTCTCCTGAGAACACCACTGGACTGCATATCCCAGATCTCTGCATATAGGTGTGGTTGTGAGACTAATTCTCCCCAATAGAACGTGAGTTGCAATGATACATGCCATTTTAAGTCTAATCCCTGGAACCTGCCATGCAATTCTCTCTTTCCTTGTTTCTCAGTGGTGTAAAAAGAATTCTGTGAAATCCTGGCTTAACAGACCCTGGGTTCCCAAATCCCTTTATGAAAAGTTGCCCAACAAAACCCAACCGGACCTGACTTGAGAGATAAGTAAATCTTTGTTACATAAAGCCACAGATATATGGGGATTGCTTGTTATAACACTTGATTTTTCCTATTACATCCATGTCTGTAGATAGCTGATCTAATTTTCAACTTCTCAGTAAATAATACTTAGCTCATTTGGGAATGTATCTATCCTTGATCATTTGATGATGGCTAGGTTGGGGTGCTGCAGGGTCACTCCACATAAACTTGGCTTCTAAAGGCACACCTCTGGGTATTGGCAGCTATTCCCAGAAAGCAAGAATCACTGTGAGCAGGGAAGCTACTGCAAGAGTGTCTCCTAAATAAAGGATGGCGATAAACAGGAAGAGGTTAAGTCTGACAGATCCTCTTATGCTGGCCCTCAGGGTAGGAGCAAGGGTAAAAACTCCATCAATCCTCCCATTCCTCGGAAGCTTCACATCCCTATAAGACCCGTCATAAATCCTTCACTTTCAGAGATAATTAACTCTCCTATGGGAAATGTAGATTAAATAAAAGTTAAGAGATCATTCATGTGAGACATTATGTTCAAGAAGATATTGTGTACCTTGCTGGGGGAATATAATGTGGATTTACTCTGTCATTCTCTTGCAGAGAACAGAATCATGACTGGGAAGGAAGAAATTCCTGTTAAATGAGTAGTGACATTTGATCTTGGACCACTGAAGTTCAGAAAGATATGGGCAAACCATTTGCAGAGTGCATTTGCCACTTTCTAAATTCTTTTTGCATCCTACCTTGCTTCTTAATTTGGGAAGAGTCACATTATTTGAGTTGACTGGGACAAGGTCTTATCCTTCTCCCCAGAAGATACTCTTCCCCTCTTCTGCCTCTTGCTCCCCAATTCATTCCTACTCACACAGACAATTATGAAATGGCTAGTTTACTGGATGCTGCCACCCAGGAACTGAAATCATCAGCAAATGAGACAAGGATGAAAAAAGATAGCTTGTACTCTACCTCCAGTATGTGTCAGAAGTACCTGGCAATGTGAGGGCACCAGCAGAGCACCCTAACCAGTACTCAGATGTGTCCCTAGGTGGTGATACCTGATTCCTGCTGGTTTTCAAGTATTTCCACTGATTCTAAGAGCCTCCCAATATCCTTCTAACAAATTCCTCTTCTGTTTAAATTACACATAGTTACTTTCTAATGCTCAAAACCCAAAACCTTGACTGATACAATAATTTTCTCTTCCTTCTGTTCCTTTTTTCTGACAACCTGACAGATAGAATATTTGAATTCTTGAAATTGGCAAGATAAATGGTATAAAATCCATGTTTCATACTGATGTCAACACCAAAGTTATTAGAAAGCTGAAACATAATCTTTTTTCCTTAAAACTACAAGTCATTACCAGAAAAAAATCTGAATCATCAAGGGCATACACAAGACCCTCCAGCAGTACACATACACACACACACACACACACACAGAGAGAGAGAGAGAGAGAGAGAGAGAGAGATAGCACCTGCTGGCTCACTGGCTCACTGTGTGGCTCTTGAGTGTCTCCTCAGGAGTAGAAACTCAGATTCCACTTATCCAAAGATTAGGCTCAAGCAACTTATTCCTGCATAGAGAAGTCTAAAAGTTTCTGATCCAGCTGTCTATACCAGGGTAGGGTTTTCTAATGACTCAAAAGGAGGAGTGTTAGGTGCCATCGATGCATAGTTTGAAGCCCGGAAATAGATAAGTTGAGTACTCAAGAAAGAGTCAGAGTGGGAGGTACAGCTAGTTAAGAAAAGTTCCAGGCCATCCAGGGCAAGGGAGTTTCCTGTTAGGCCCCCACAGGGGTTCCGTTCCTGTAGGAGACTTGTTGGAAAATAACTATAGCGCGTCCTCCAAAACCATCATTTTGTTATGACAAGGGGGAAAAAAACCTGGATTCCCAGCTACCAGGGCCACTGTCTGTAGGGGGTTTTCATGTTCTCCCCTCTGCAAGAGTTTTCTCCACTTTCCTCCCACCCTCCGCTTTCCTCCCACATACCAAGAATGTGGATGTTAGTTTATTGGTTTCTAAATTGTCCCAGTCTGCATGGGGATGGGTGTGGGCATGAGTGTACTCTGCAGAGGAAGAGCACCCTGTTCAGGCTTGGTTCCCACCTAGCACACTATGATCATCCATTAGCGTTCCAGTGGGCTGGCTCTAAAACCTTGTTCATAATAACTCACGTCTACTTAGCTCAGTCTCCACCTTTTTAAGAGCTGAGGAGCTGGAGAGTCTCACACTAAGATGGCTCTGCTATAGTCCCACAAGAAGGAGCAGATGCCCAGTTCAGAGAAAATTTAACAAGAGAGAACTGGTATAAAATTAGTGCCAGAATTTCGACTTCAGACTCTGCTGGACTTCTTCCAAAGGCAAGTTTAATACCATCTATCCCCACTCCGCCAGAACTCAAGCTGCCGTGAAATATAGCTGGTCCCTCTCTTGTCACTTGAGATTTTCCCAGGGTCATCTCCAGTTGGCTTATAGCAAGTTATGACCTGATTCATGCCAAATCTACTGGTTATGTTCTAAACATGACGGATC